>NW_013566987.1:600000-924342 GCF_000721755.1 Aureobasidium subglaciale EXF-2481 | reverse complement strand
CTCTCTCTCTCTCTCTCTCTCTCTCTCTCTCTCTCTCTCTCTTGACACGTAAGTGTGTCTAGATCGATCTGGTATCGACACATCCCTCTAGAACCAGTTGAGGATTGTCATTTCATCATTTCATGTGGTGGTGTCCTTAGCCTGGTTGTATTCACCGCTTATGCTTGTGCAGCTGTCCGAAGCTTCCAACATCTAGCGATGAAGGGGAAGGAAGTACTTTGTAGAACAAGTAGGATGCGACAAATCACGTGTACTAATCGATTGATTTGTAATGTCGTGTATCTGGAAAGTAGAAAAAGTGGCATTTAATGGAAAGGCCGAAATAGAAGAGAAAGGAGCCATGGTGAAGAACTACCAAAACAATGAGATTAGAGGAAAGAACGCCATGAAATGCTTCTCGCTCAATGCCCTCTCCATTCGCGTTTGCAAACAAGACGCAAGAGAAAACTCATGACCGAAAAACTATGAGGTGGCAAGTATCAGAGTAGATAGAGTTGAAAGATGTGAGCGATGTAGTAACAACTTCAAAATGAACCAGCTCGGAAAATACAAAAGGGCCGCCCAGGGAGTAAGAGTGAAGATGGTGAGGGTTTTGGATGGAGGGATGATGTGAGTTGAGTTCGGATATAGGATGAAGAGGGTAGCAAGAATGGTGCAACGAATTAACGAAAGTACTGTCGACTCTCATGAAGATGTCAGTAGGTGAAGGATCTGGAGGGTGAGCTTCTAGCGACAGCAGCGGGATCACACTGTTGATCGTCAGTGTGAAATCAAGCTCAGTGAGTCGAGAAATGAACATACCTTGTAAGCATGTCTGAACCAGGAAGTATGACTTTTCTTGCCACCATTCAGCACGATCCATTTACGGCAAGATCCACAAAACCCTTCCCAACCTTTGTCATCAAACAAAGCTCGAGTACGAGTCGGACGTGGAAACGGTGTGCCCATGACAGTGATGCCATGACAGAAGTTCTTGTGGTCTGGTAGTTGAGTTAGCATGTTTCCTCCTGCTCAAGTAGACATCTCACATACACCAATAGGTACTGCGCTTCAGACTTAGCCATTTGCCAGGACGACATTGCCCGCACCAGCCTTCGCGTTGTTTACCATCTCCTCGAATCCAGCGCGGCATGTATAGATGGTTTGGATCTTTGAGACTGCGTCTCTGTGGTACCATTGTCTTGTCGCTTGGGCTCATGTCCTCGACAGGCGGGTCGACCAGTTCCGTAGGTGGATCGGGGATGAGGTCTGTTGGTGTCGCAATGTTCGTGGTCACGGAACTGGCATTGTCATCCATGTCCCAGTGAGAGGAGGTCGGAGATATCTGGGTGCGTGGTGTAGCTATTGGCGGACTCGGCTTCTTAAAGAATGAATCCCGACCAGGTTCGAAACCATATCTAGAGTCCCCAGTAGCAGAATCTGCGTGAAGTGAACGATGGATTTGACTCGGATGAGGCATCTGTTGTGGCCATTGCCAGAAGCTATCGTTGCGCTGCTCCGCATAGTATTCTCCGCACATCTGAGCTTCATCAGGAGAAGTGACTTCGTAATGGCTCATGTTTGCCGCTGAACTTGCCGGCTGGCCTCCTTGTGTGTCAGGGTATTGGACTCCCACGTTGTCGTACGACGGTTCATCGTGAGAGTAGTATTGATATCCGTGCTGGTGTGCAATGTTGTATCCGGAATGAGGTTGTTGGAAGCTCCATGGTGCTTGCTGGCTCGCCATGTCACTTACGCCATGGCAAGAGCGTTGAAGAAGCCAATTGTCTATAGCTGACTGATTGTTCTGGAAACAATCCTCTTCACTCAGAGCAGAACTCATATATGCTTGTGACACATTGTTGTTCCAGGCTGTGGTAGATTGCTCACTTCCCTGCGCGCCAGGACCAGCTTGAGTAGTCCATGTGTTGTTTGGCCAAATCGGCCACGCTGAAGTCTAATCAGTACGAGAACCCTTGAGACCGCATCAATCGCCAACTCACGCTTCGGCTGGACTTCTTGACCCAACCAGTGGTGATGAGTATTACTGTCAGTGAACGATGACTGTGGGGTATGTTGATGTTGTTGTTGATCATGAGATTCCTGGCTTCCACAGCATACAGCACCTTCCCCAAACGATGTCTGTTGATTGGCTGTAGACGTAGACCGACGGCAGAAACTAGATCGCACCGTGGCAGGGTCCACAAAGGACGAAGTCATTGCATCTCAGGAAAACAAGAATTTCCACAGAGCATTTTTGGAGAAAAATGTGACAGATCATAGTCCCTTGAGGACTACCCCACCGGTTATAGGACTCTGCCTTGAGCAAATGCATGACCATAACGGCCATGGCCTTACAAGGCCGCACCATAAAAATGCAGCACCCCACGCAGCGTCTGTTGAATCCTGCGTGAGATGATGTGCTGAAACAGTCCTCGTGCGTTGAAGCCTGCATGAGCTTTCTTCACACAATTTACGACTGATTGAAGCAAGGGATGTTGCTAAGCTGATCCAGACATAAATCGCATTGACGCTGCTACTAGGAGTGCGTGTAGGATCAACCACTATTCGTCGGGTGCGTGCATTTGAGTTCCTGCTTGGAGTCGAGATGAAGTGGTCAAGAATGTAAGACAATGAGGGAACCCGGATGGGAGAATGCGGCTGCAGGGAATCGACCGCACTGTAGAAGGTGGTGGGCAGTGGCTCGATTGCTCGAGACACTGGCACGTGGCTATCATATCCAACAAGGAAACTAGGCAAGTCTTGAACGTTCGAAGGATCTTGTGTAACACATGGCTGTGTCCGAAGCGCGGCCCAGACGGGCCAGTGTGATGGGCGTTCTGGGTGCAGCGCACACACGTTCACGTGGAATGTGTGAGAAAGTGCTCGGAGGTACCGAAATAATCCATGAGACTCATGTTGTCTTTGTTGACGTGCTGACAGTGCGTGCCCTTGCAGAGTGGAAGCCGGCGAGGGGATTGCAGAATGCGTGAGATGTTGCAATGTGGGAGATAGATTAGGTACAAATTTGTGGTACCTTGAGTTGCGATTCGATGGGCAGAATCGAAGCGGCATGGTTGTCGTCTTGTGTGTTCGGCATTCACCTAGGGTTGAGGAAAGGGCAGACGAGATCGACGTAATCTTGCATGCGCTATTCGTCAGTGTGCAAGAAAGTCCGGAGAAGTGCAACGCAAGGGATTTGTGGTCTATGCATGTATCTCCTACATGGAGGGAGCAGTAGAGCTCCTCAGATACTAGGTATAATGACAAAGGAGATAGCGCCCTAGGTCAAGCCAAAATATTTGAGCTCGAAGACTCGGGAGCGTTGGTTGACAGGAAGGTGACATGTGCCGTAGACAAAACCGGTCAAAGTTTGGATCTGGCTGGCTCCACTTTGATCGACATCCGAACGCTGGTCACCGATGAGATCAAAGTTGTTCCACGATTCATCATCATTCGCTTCACACCCCTGTACAATTTCTGTGAACCATCAGGACTGCTCGCTGAACTGCTGTCCTTGTCAGTTCATGACGTGAAGGCTTGCTGGGGTCGGAGATGTCCAAGATGTATTTCTCCCGTCCTTCGCTCTTGCTTTTCTTGGACGGGGTTGGTGAAGTTCTGATCTTCCATCTTGATTCTATCGGACATCCATAATGGCTTCACATCTGGGCTTGAGAGGCTCGCGTCTTCGGACCGCCATTGCGTTGGCAGCTGGACTTTGCTTTGTCGCTTTTGGCTATGGTCAGAGTGATTTCGGAGGTCTTCTCACGGTTTCGACCTTCAGAGAACGATTTCCAGAGATTGATACTGCTGGACGGCCTTCCGATAGTCATGTTGCTATCATTCAAGGAATCACGAATGCCACCTGGAACATTGGAGTACGAAATAGACTCTGTTCCCCTACTCTACCTGACTGACACTGACCAAGTGCTAGTGTTTTGCGAGTGCCATCATTGCCATCTTTCTCGGCAACTATCTTGGCCGTCGACAGATGATCATGCTCGGCTTGGTACTCATGGCGACCGGAAAGGTGATTCAAGCCTCGTCTTACTCATATGGCCAACTTGTTGCTGGAAGATTTATCGCCGGCTTTGGAAATGGTTTCAATACTGCTGCTGTACCTGCGTGGCAAGCGGAATCGACTCGTGCACATCGTCGCGGCACTATGCTGATGGTATCATCTGGAGCTTGTATCGCCTTCGGTGTCGCTATGGCCTATTGGATTGATTTCGCCTTCGCCTGGCTCGCCCCCAGCTCGGCTTCATGGAGAATTGCCACAGCCTTCCAAATTGTACCAGCGATGCTAGCATTCACCCTTATAATTTTTCTGCCGGAGTCGCCCCGCTGGCTCATCTTGACTGGTAGAGAAGAGGGGGCATTGACCGTTCTTTCTGCGCTCTCGGACACAACCACTGATGATGAGGAGGTTCGTCAAGAGTTCCTTCAAATCAAGGATGCTATTCTCGAAATGGCTCGCGGTGGCTTCTCCTCCGCCTTCTCGATGAATGAGTACAGATATCTGCATCGTACTATCCTTGCTTTTATGCTCCAGGTCATGCAGCAGTGGACTGGCATCAACCTGTTCACTCAATACCTTGCTCTGTTGTTCAATACGCAAACAGGCTACACACCGTGGGTGGCACGATTAATCGCAGGCTGTAGCGCAACTGAGCTCTTCCTGGCCTCTTTTGTCACAGTCATTGGTATCGATCGTTTCTGGGGTAGACGAACTCTGTCCATGTTCGGTGCAGCTGGCATGTCCATCTCGCTCATCATTCTCACAGTCATGGGGTATCTCGACACCAGTACCACACATATCGTCATGGTCGTGTTCATCTTTGTCTACAATACTTTCTTCGCTATTGGATGGCAAGGCATGTCGTGGTTATGGGCTGTGGAACTGACCCCTCTGGCTATCAGAGGACCTGCCAATGCCTTGTCGACTGCTGGCAATTGGCTCTCGAATTTTATTGTCGTGCTTATTACACCTATTGCATTCCACCACATTGGTTATCGTACATATGTCATATTCGCCGTCATGAACGCTGCTATCGTCCCCGTCATCTATCTTCTCTATGTAAGCCAATCTATGCCGAATTTGGCTTTCTGTTGCTAACCAAATTTAGCCCGAGACTGGATGTCGTTGTCTGGAAGAAGTTGACGTCTTATTTCACCAAGCCTCGCAGACCTCAAGTCCATGGTTTAGTGTGGTCAAAGTTGCCAATAAGGAGCCTCTCTGGTATGGCAAAGGTGGCGAACATACTTTCTCGTATGAGCAAACCGAATGGCATCAACACCTTGCCGAGCACCAAAGAGGTTCCGACGAGCACACTCCATCATCTTCCAACGGTAGCCCTCACGGTATGGAAGAGAAGCAGGAAATCTAAGGGTCTACGGGTTATTTGCAGCTTCTAGTCTTTAATGTCTGAACCCCTTTGTGTATTCACAACCAACATTGAAACATGATTTTCCACTGCTTTCATCAAAGATCGACGATCAATGACTACTTGACCCATTGTCTCCATGCCGCACTTCTAGCTTGCAGATACGTCTTGGATTGGATAGCCTTCCAGATACCGAAAAAGCCAGCCCAAGGCCACTTCTCAAGAAATTTTTTAGGAGCAGGCGCCTTCTCTGGTGGCGCCTTGACCTTGTCATAAACACTTGGCAGGTTGGTAGCACCATACTTTTCCCTTAGCTCATCATACCACTTACGGTCAAACTGCTCCCAGAACTCGTTCTCTGTGTAATAGGTCTGAGCGTACAACCATTTCATGCCGCCGAGCTTGCGTAATTTGGCTTCGAGGTTTCTGTTTGCTTTGACGAATTCTGCGCGGTTGTTGGGTCCGAAGCCCCAAACGCCAATATTTAGCATTAGTTCCTTGTCTTCGCGGGTGTAAGGGTGCATGGTGGGTTGTTCTGTTCTCTTCAGGGGACATAGCCACAGGGGAAAGATGTCCAGTTCGGAAGATGTGTAGTCGACGAATTTCTCAGCTGTGGAGTAGGGGAGAGCCAAGTCTTGAATGATGCATCGTTTCGATTCGCCTGAAGCGTGTAGTGCCGTGTACATCATACGCGTATGAGTAAAGTCATCCAGAAACCAGCGAGTGAACTTGTTGTATGGGAAATTGAAGTACTTGAAAGCCATGTCGCCAACCCAGAATCCGCCACGGTCGTAACGGAAAAGGTATTCGGGAAGTGGCACTGCTTCCACAACAGGCTCTGTTCCAGATTTGGAAATCTGACTCTGCACGTGTTGATAGAACCAAGGATCCCATGCAGAGCTGAAGGTCTGCACAGGGATCGTCGAAGAAGGGGTATCGGTCATATGCCCTGTAACGACAGCTCCTTGAGTCTTGGAGAACATGATGCCATCGACGTAATCGAAACTATGATCTGCTGTGGCTTTCTCAAGGACCGCAATCGCATCCTTCATATCGGTGACTGGGTGGTAAGTTGTCTCAACAAACTTCTTTGCGGGTTCAAGACGAATCTCCATCAGGGTAGTGACTCCAACTACATATCGTTAGTCATGGAGCACAAGAAAGGCTAGGGATGCTATCTCACAACTACCGACCGCACCAGCCGCCCCGTAGAAGAGATCCGATCTTTCTGCACAATATTAGTCTTCATGAGGTCCGTCTACGAGTACACTGTTGCATACTGGTTGGAGAGCATTTGACGACTTCACCGGTTGCGAGGATCATCTCGACGGAATCGATAGTGTTGTTAAAGAAGCCATGCTTGAAGCTCGAACTTTCGCCCGCTGTGCCTGCATAGCCTCCTCCAGCTGATTCTACTGTCAGTACTGGTCTGTGAATAGTAATCGAGACTTACCTGTGATGCCGGGAAACTCCATAACCACCGGAGGGACAAGACCATATGGGAGAGTCGCCTCAACGAGTCTGCAGATAATCCGAATCAGATCTGGTTGGATCTCCGGAACAAGATTGGATATATCTCGAGAACCACGGTGATTATTTACCTATCCATTGCCACGTTGGGCTCGACATATGCGATTTTTCTATCGATATCGACACTCAAGACCTTGTTCAGAGCGCTCACATCAAGCACATAAGGTCCCTTTGATGATTGTCGAGTGCTGTTGGTCGATCCATGGGAAATACGAAACTTTTGTTTGTTCGAGTGAAATGCGGCGACGCGTGCCGATAGGTCCTTAACAGCAAGGTTGTGCTGGTTCAAGAAGTCGTTATGGCCAGACACGGAAGCAAATCCACGAATTGCTGGCAGATAACTACGTCGAGTCGCGTGCGTTGTAGGCGACTTGCTTATTAGTCTGGTAGATCTTGGTGATGTTGTAGTGCTGAAGTTCGACCTCTGGGTTACAAATCTAGAGGTAGCGGCAACCGTGAAAAGGGCGCGGCGTGGCTGCATGCTCCAATTACCTAGGTATGGTCCTCTGAAACAACGTGAAGCGAGAGGATAGATCCAGGAAATCTGTAACAGTATGAGAACAAGTGCTTTTTGGACATCAAGTGCACGTCAAGTCGACTGCAAAATCGGGAACTGGAGAATTGGAAGCACGGACGAAATTTGTCTCGGTATATATTCTAGGGGTATAGATCAACCACCTATCTAACTAATCAAAAACTCAACGCTGGGGTATATCGCTATATTTTCAATCCAACACATCTACAATCATCGCTGGCGCAGTCACGCCTGCAGCCTTCATCCTATCTAAACACTTTTTGGCTCGGGCACGCTCCGCTGAGACACGCTCCTTGTTTTCATCGTCGTCATCGTCGTCGTCTGTCTTAGCGGTCGTCGTGTAAAGATCGACTAGCCATAGAGCTACAGATGCTCTTAATTGTAAGAGTGATGGTATCGTGTCGAAAGGTGGGGACAACATCAACTCGTCCATGCGAGCTGCAAGACTCGCCGCTGACTCCAACTCGGAATGTTTGATAGCCGAGATTTCTTCATCCGGGTCTGAACTGAGCGCCAAATCCGAATCTGAGTTGTCCACGTCTGATGGCGTGTTCTGAACACATCCGATGGCCGATTTGCACCTTTGTTGGATCTCGTAGATGCAGAGACCGAACATTGCAGGATAGAAAGTCAGGGATGATATAGCATGCGGATTGGTCTTCTGGTAAGGAAACTGTAAGATCAAGCGCTCATAGTAGTCTTTCGCCGCCTCGAATCCCTCGTCACTGATCGTTGACGCATTACGAGGTTGGTCTTGATGAGTCTTTCCACACGAGAATTTACGCATCAAGATCTCCGCACCAATGCCCCATCGACCATGCGTACGCACATCCAATGGCCGGCCAAGAATATCGGTACGCAGGATCATGCCCCATGCCCTGCCGGCACGTACAAAGTCATGCTTGAGAAGGCTAGTGTGCAAGACGGTAGTGAGCACGCTCAAATGATGTCGGCGTAGTGATGATGTAGTATCTTGCTCGCCAGGAGGTGGAACATACAACGGAGGTTTAAGAGCCGCTAGTTCCTTTTGAAGATTGTTTGACGATGGTTGGCGCGTCTTTGGTTTGACAGCAGGGGCATGAGGAAACGAAGATCCAGGCAAAGGGAAGTTTTCAGGCCATCCGGCAACACGGTAAGGATCGTTGATGTCGTGAGATTGCACCGAGGGCTCGAGTGGATCAAGGTGTGTGTCAGAGTCGTCGCTCTCATCGTCGGGATCTGTTAGTCTTTTTCGCTTCCTGGGAGGAGCATACTGTTTGCTACGAAAAGAATGCTGAGGCTCATGCAAAGGGTACGCCGGAGTGAAGTGATGGGCTGTCGGTGGCATTGTGGGGGAGTTGTAAAAAAGGTAGGGAAAAGGTACGCAGCACTACTGTTTGTACAGTGTGACGTGTCCCAGGACGAGACAAGTATACGGTATCCCGTGTTTTACGGAGTTCAGAAGTTGAGGCCGAGGGGTGGCTTGGGCAGACAGCTTGCACGAATAGAGTGGTGAACAATCAGGGCAGCAAGCGCGCTCAGCAAGCAATTGCAGTTGCAGAGTCGGGGCAGGGCTGAAGCTTAGCGGCAGGTTTTCCTGACATGGATGATGGATCTGCACGAGAGCGCGGGAAGCTGCTGCTGATGCTAGTCTGTTTGAGAGCGGGACCGTGCTGCAGGAGGTCGAGTCGATATGGGCGTTGGATGTCAGAAGAAATATGGACAAACGACGAGTGCAAGCTGCAGCTATGGCTATCGATAGGTGCAGGAGAAATTGAAACGGGAGTCGAAGCAATATTATGTCCATGGTGGATTAGGTTCGGCGGGCGGGAGACATCCGAACCTCTGCCAAGACGTATCGCATCTCTCAGCGGTAGCGGTAGCGTAGCGGTAGCGGGATTGGTACAAGTGGTCAGCCTGGATTCAGGCCTGTCGTCGATGCACCACGGCCTCGTCCTGCGACTGCTCGACGACTCGCTTCTTCGTCCTCGTCTCCATTGCTCCCGTCCGCCGTATCCATCCGAACCACCCCCTCGCCGTCGACAAGCGCTGCTCTCTACTGATCTATTCATCTCCGTTTCCCCTTCCCGCCATGGGTCAGGCCGCGTCCTCAGCGACGCCTTCGCCGCCCACGAGGCCTACCGATGGCCACCAACCTCGTCGCGAGTCTCTCTGGCGCCGTTCACTACCCACGTCCTCGCTCCTGGCCCAAAGAGAGGTCCCCGCCAACAGCGACCATGACAGCCGCCCACATTCTTCGTCACGTCGACCGTCGACAAGGCCAGGGCCACGACCGCGTGCCGCTCGCTCGTCGTCCATCCATAGACTCTCACAGATGCTCCGCTCTTCCAATCATAGCTCCGATCAAGCCGAACCTGTACTCTCTAGCCCGCAGCGTCCTTCACGCCTACATCGTGCTCGCACTTCGCTTCACAACTTCGGCTCTCGCCATTCACCCTTCTCGCGCCCTGCTCAGATGTCTCGCTCACGCACCGACGACTTTGGATATGCTTATCCGCATGTCGAACTCAACTTCGATAACTTCGAGCTTAATCTCGATCTCGCTACTTCGGATCCCGCTTCACACACTCCGTCCTCTCGTTCGAGTTTCCGTCTTCCGACCTCTCTTGCTGATCGTATCTCTGCCCTGCGTTCTGAACGGCCCACAAGAACCCCTCTCCTGACACCAAGGCTCCTCCCATCTGAATCGCCTGATTCTGGACCCACTGTAGACTTCGACTCATCACAAACTTGGTTGCCGGCTGCATCGCGGGACTCTTCTTTGCTGGGCGCCCCCTCCACGAGACCGAGAAGCGAAGGTGAAGGCCTGACAAGAGGTGGAGAAGACAATACCGCCTTGATCTCCCGCATACTATCGGTAGCGGCTGCAACTACAGCTGCCACTCTGCTTGACGGCGACCAAGAGGCCATCGCAGAGGCCCATAGTGTGAGTGGTGATGGCACCTTTAGCAACTTCCTACAATCTCTAGAGAGTGGTCGTTTGGCATCAGCTCTTCGCCAAGGTGGCCAGACATCGGCCAACGCGCCGCTCAACTTCTTCCGTATGTTTCGCTTCGGCACCGCTCCCGCCAGAGATGGATCTAGGGACGCCGACGCTTCACACTCTGCCCAGCCAACCGGTCCCGATGGACGTATGGTACCTGTAATAATAGTGGGTATCCGCTCAGTAAATCAGACCAGTGCAAGTGGCGCCCAAGATGCTGCAATGCCTCCATTCCTTGACGCCTTGTCAACTCTGCCCAGGTCACCCTTCAATGGCGAAAACGACAGCATCGATCATATTTTGGACCCTACGCCAACTCATCGTTTCAGTCATCGCCGGCGCGCTTCCATGGGGGGTCTGTCCAACTTCCCTGCCGCATACGATGCCCAGCGTCATACACCGACCCCCGATCACATCCACGCTCGCTCTACAGCCACCGCTCGCCCGCCACTGACTCCCACTCTTTCTCGCGTCAGTTCCGCCAACTCTGCTGCCCGTATGCCCGAACGTCCTCCGTCTAGTCGCTCGAATTCAAATTACTCAGATCGTCGTGAGAGCATCATCCGTACTACCACTACAACTACCACTCTCGAGACCACAGACGAAGACGTACCACTAAGACCACGTCCAAGCCGTCCACGTCGACTTAGCGAGTCTGATTATGGCCATCGAGGTTACTCGTCGCGCCGTAACGGTTTCGTGGAGCCTGACACCGCACCTGGCGAAAGTACTCGTAGTTGGATTATTTATGTTCTCGGTGGCAGTTATCCAGAGAATCATCCGATCATCACAACACCAAGTCTTTATACCGACTCGCCAACCTATGAAGATATGATGTTGTTATCGGCTCTTCTGGGTCCTGCTAAACCCCCTGTGGCTAGCGAGCAAGATGTTGCCGACGCTCCGGGTATTTTTAGGATTGAGAATGTTCGGGGATCTCTTGTTGCTGTTGCACTCGAAGGCGAGGACAGCATCAACCTGACCTCCGAGCAGCGTTGTCTGGTATGTCTCTGCGACTTCGAGCAAGACGAAGAAGCAAGACGTCTCGTAAAGTGTAACCATCTGTTCCACAAAGAGTGTATAGATCAGGTATGTTGATTTTGTGAATCATGCTCTGACTGCTTACTGATTTACCCCACAGTGGCTCACCAAAGGTCGAAACTCGTGTCCTCTGTGCAGAGGACAAGGCGTCGACGAGAAGGAAAAGCCAATTGACGACACAGATATTGCACCTAACGCTGCAGTGACTCCAATTCCCGAGGCTCCCGCCACCTTCTGATTCACTCGCATTTAGCAACAACTCCGTCTCAAACGAGGACACAAAAGGCAACCGTTGCCAGACAGCCACAACTATCGCTCATGTTCATGCTCCCGGATGTCATATATTACTTCCGACCATCACCAACGACACGTCTACGAATTTCCTTTCCTTAATGTCCATCATGCATATCATCGGCGTTTGAGCGTTGCATTTTTTTGTGCTGGCGCTTCCCTTATCATATTCATCACTGGCGGCACGATCATGGCCAGCTATCATCGCTACAGTTTGTCTTCTTCCGGATTCTATAGCATTGCCAGCACCGAATTGGTCCTGGCACAAAAGGTGGTTAGGAGAAAATCATAGGTAGCTAGTCAAATATCACGAAACCGTACTCGGGAGGTTTCTGCCTCTCGTTTCTTGCAGTCTCGCTCACTATTGTGTCGTCCGAGGGCTTGAGCGCCGAGTCATGCTGCTTGATTCGGAAGCTTAAGCATCCATGAAGGCCGTCTGTACGGCGTTACCCATTGGCCTGGCATTAAATACGGCGTACCAATGTAGCACTAGTGACACCAACAAGATGTGCAGCTGTGGGTTTGCATTCGGAGGCAGAAGAACGTGAGCATCATGCAGGAGGTCCTTACCAAGCTGTCACATTGATGCACCAACTGACACCCATCGCCCCACGACATAGTGACCGTATCAGGATCTGTTCCTAAACAAGCATCTCTCTGAAGCAGTGATTTGCTGCTGTATCTCACCGGCGGACAGCTCTCTTGTATCACCATGAAACGAGAACATGAGAATAATCTCGTCCAGCACCATGCAGTGACCATATCACGAGAAACGTCCCCTGACGCACATCTTTCACTGATCTGAGACACAGTTTGAATGCATTTGCTGAAAACGCGCATGCCGACGAGCAAGGTACATGTTGAGACCTGGACCTCCCCGAGGCTGAGCCAGCTCAAGGTCAATCGTGATTGACACTGGTGCATCTTTTAGCTTCGTAGAACATTCCTCCAGCTGAGACTAGAGAACCATGGTACTTGCCATGTCAAGGTGGATGATCTTTCCTGATCGACGCTTGCAAGTTGTAAGAGGCGTTCTTTTCAGCAGCGGCTAAAGGGACATGGACCAGTTGGAAACGTGGCTCTGTCTGGTAGTTCGTGCGGGATCTACAGCAGCATATTGGGCATCTTTGCGCAATCGTATAATAATCCCATCAATGATGGCTCTACGATCACCGCCGAGCCCCTCAGGTGTTTAGTGGAGAGCTCAGATCGTCCTCCTTTACTTTGACTGGTGCGACTGCGAGAAGTGATCTCAACGGAAAACAATTATGCACCCAGACCAATCAGATAATTGCAAAGTTTGGGTCCCGCAAGGGAAAAAATGGTTCTTCATGCAATTCGTCCCCCTAATATCTCTAGATGCAGCGCTATTGCTGTGGCTATTGTGACTGCATGCACAAGCAACATCGGTCCTATTGACTGGCAGCGTGCAATCAGGCTCGAGACCGAGCCTTCGATGAGAAGCCGACAGACAGGCAAGTGTCAAGCAGAGGAACGGATGGTTGCGGAGACATGCCGTTGTTCTCGAACGACACTTCTCTCGAATCAGCAAAGCTATCCCAAGATCTTTTGATGCGGCGGTGTTTTAGAAAGAAGGTTTTAGCCCTTGTCACTGCACGTGTGCGACCCGCTACACTCGCGGGAGCTTGTGCGCTTGATGCAAAGCCACCTGCCACATCAGGGAAATGAAGCACACTCAACTGCCGTATCAACGAGATTCAGAGATTGATATACCACCGACCATGAACGGGGAGAAAGTAACACTGTGCTGTGGCTGAGGATCTCCAAAAACAAGGATTGGCTCCTTTGAAGGATGCGTAGTCTCGCCGGGTATTTCCAGTAAAGCGGCGCGTGGCCCAAACATCGACGGACGGCTTAAGTCCTTGGACTTTGACCTGACCGTCACGTCACCTCACACGGAAGCATCGAAAAAGACGCTGACTCAAGCATCTCTTCGGAGGCCACCCTATCAGGAGTAGAAGGATCGGATTCGCATCGATGGTCCACTGATGATGCTAAGAGCGTCGATATATATGAGACATGTGCAAGCTTAACGTTCACGTCCAAATCCGTTGTCTAGCACGGAGCATTTGGGTGTCCTTGGGCCCGGATCGTATTCACGTAAACGTCAAGTACATGCCTATGCTGTAGCATCTTTCGGCTGTCGGGGTAGTTTTAAATTGCTTTCACATGCGCGGCCGAGGCCACACTCTGTGGAGGAACACGCTGGCTGTCGTACCCTCAGCGAGATTGATTCGTGGTTACGAAGAGCGACGCGATTCAGGCGGACTCCAATCAGCCGCAACAGGCGATAAATCATCCGAAAGGTAGTCTCAATGACAGCAGGCCGTCAGCGGTAAGTAGTATCTAGCCGGCGTGTCCGGTCCGAGGTGCTCAGGGGATCAGCCTACTGTAGGTGTACGGTAGCTGCAAGCATTGCGAATTGCTACCCTTGATCCACGCGTGGTGGGAAGGCTACTAGATTGTCTACTCCTGGACGGGTGGGGCGTGTTGCATCTACAAGAAAAGTGCAGCTGCAGCGACACACCGACTGGGGCCGGCGTGTCCTGTCGCAAAAAGCTAAATTGGCACGGTAGGTTTCTTCTCCACCAGCAGTCATGGACGTCGGAAGTTGCCTTGGAGGAGGCGGTTGTGGTCGTTCATCAAGAAATCTCCCCGGCTCCACGTCCAAGCTCCAGAAATGCGCCATCAAGTCGATCAAGCCGTTTGGCCATGATGCTCCGGAAGCTCTTTCTTTCCCGTTCCTTCAAGGACCAAGAGCTCGAAAACAGTTGACATCTGAAACGGGGCTTTCCTGCATACAGTCTGCGCTAAATCGTGCCTCTTTTCTCCTCGCACAAGAAGAGGAGGGAGGCTTGCATCAAGCGTTTCCTTGCTGGTCTCACTTTACACGCCCAAACATCCTTTCTCTTCCTTCACATCGTGCGCAACAGCCCCAACCACTGTGTGACGCCGACTTCAGCACCTTTAGGGAGTACTCATCTGTCCTGCAGATCATCGTCCGGGTTGTGTGGCCATTATCCGTCATCAAGTACAGACCACGATCATCAGTGCATCCCTGCCGTGTAGTGCGTCAAGGTCCGACACATCACCAGCACACATCTTTTCGTTGCCAAACAAAAACCTGGACACGGGATTGGTTCAATCTCAGCTAGCTCCAGCCTTCCTTTTCTTCCAAGGACTTTTCTTCCTCCAACTGTTCGAATGAATACGCTACGCCTCGGCTCTTGATACCACTCAGCTTTTACCATTCATTTCTTAGCTCTGATCTTGTCCGTACGCTGAGACCATTCCTTGGCCACGGTGCTGGAATTCGCATCCCCGCATCCAATTAATATCGGTGGTCGGTCCATCTCAGCCGGAGTCAGCAGCTCTTTCCTTCGCCGATTTGTTTACACTTGCAACAAGTATAGTCTGGCCTACTTTGCTTGTGGACAAACTCCCGCCTTGGCTCACGCATCATCCTACGGGCGTAATCAGACCGGACCACTTATTCTAGATCTGAAGCTCTCCGGATCCACTGTGCTATCCTCTCATTCAGGAACCCTATCGAACAATTTAACCATCACGTTAGCATACAGGGCTGCCTGAGGTCCCTGCTGCATAATCAGCCAAATACTAGATCTTGTTCTGCTGGTTCTTTTGGACTACCTACCACACACCACCAATTCCTGTTCTCCTACACTTCCAGGGAAGAAAGAAAGGTGCTTTCCATGTTAGATGCCTGGTTTTGTCCACTCCATCACCTCAAACAATCGCGAAACTGACTGAAACATGGACAACCACTACTATTCCATGAACTCAATGGGTGCTGGATACTATCCTGATGGACAACCCATAATACCACCGGAAGGGATGATACCAGAAGGAGTACTGATGCCAGATGGTTACGTTCCAAGACTCTACCAGATTCCGACTATCTCCCACGAGAACTTGAACAGCTACTCTGACATAGAAGACCCAAATAGAGGATCTGTATCGCAACAAGGAGGATCTCGTGGTGGGAAAAGGCGATCTATCACAAACGCAGATCACGTCAAGCACCGAAGGACAAGGAGCGGTTGTTTCACTTGCAGGCAACGTCGAGTCAAGGTGAGATTGATATCGATGTATCAATGAAGTGGAGAGTGTTTCTGACTTGTAACTGCGTAGTGTGACGAAGCTCATCCAATCTGTGATAGTGAGTACATGGCTTTATACGCACTTTTTGACAGTATGCTTATCGAGTGTCTTATAGGATGTCGCAAGGGCAAACGTGATTGTCACTATCCGGAACCCACGACAGGCTCATCGTCGAAGCCTTCGAAAAGCTACAGGAACAAGGGCTCCGCTGGCGAAGCCTCGAACTCGTCTGGTGAAGAAGATGACAATTACGAAGCCGATAAGCTCCCTGCTATTCCGGACGACGAAGAATTAGAAGAGGTCACTTCAAGCTTATGCTCCAAGGATGACCGCAAATTGTCCGACGCATCTTCCAATTCGAGAGATCAGAGTCCTCTGATCAAAAGCCCCGCGACGACAGATAGCTCAATTGCCTCAGCTCGTCCTAACACACGCACACAAATACCCCGCCAAAGCTCAAGAAAGTCGCTCAAAACTAAACCGCCACCCAACAGCAAGTGGACGCATCTGCCAAAAGATATCAAATTCTACATCACTTATTTCAGGGAGAAACTTACGCATCAGCACTATGCTATGAAATACGACAGCGGTGATTTTCTGAAAACCACATTTCTGGAGATTGCCTTGGGATATGAACCGCTCCTATACGCCATAACTGCCTTTTCCGCCTATCACCATACACTAATGAAGCCTAGTGGCAAGCTTCAGAGTTTCCTAGGCTACTACAACAAATCAGTCTCTTTGCTCCGTCAATCACTGGAGAGGAGTCCGCGGCATACTGTAGCTACTTTGCTCACCATCCTGCAGCTCGCTACTTTCGAGGAGTTTCTGGGAGATTGGGTCAACCTCATGGGTCACCAACGGGCTGCTTACGAGATTCTCACCGAGTTGTTCACACCACAAACAATCATGCAAAGCGAAACACACCGCAAGATCATTTCGTGGTACATTCGATTCGACCTTTTCGCAGGATTCATGCATGGCTACGGAATGGTCCTGTCCCGTGACTGGCATGTGGCGTGCATGGAGTTCTATGTTCGACAGGCTAGGGACAAGCCTCGTGACCTGGGATCGCTATTTGAGGAGAAGTTCGCACGATCGAGGCTGTTGGCTACGGATATCTCTCTATTGTTCTCGCGAGGCACGACAGAAGGGCCAAGTATGGAGCTCATTACAGACATGGGAAAACTGAATGTTGAGCTGGAAAGTTATGCTCATGAGCTGGAGCTTGCCTTCAAGGACACGCGGACATACGTCAAGGAATTCCCTAATGCACCAACAGGAGAGTGGGACAATGTGGTTGGCTCGACGGATCCCGAATTCCTGTGGGCAGGAGAGCTTTTTACCTGGAACTTCATTCTGATCGACTTCTGGGCCATCCATCTGCTCTTCAAGTCCCAGGTTGCTCAATTCGACCCCACGATAGGCGGAGAAGAGGTTGCAGCAACGGCATTCAAGGTGTGCAAGATGTTTGAGGCGCTACAGTATTGCGGCGAGGAGTCCACAGCCATGATTTTGGGCGCTCAGGCAAGTCTGGGTATGGCTGCAGCTTGCATGCCAAAGGATCAACGACACACAATGTGGTGCCGCAACAAGTACGCACAAATCGAGCAATGCGGGTAAGTGGACCAGACGTTTCAATATGACACATAAGAGGATCTCCATGCTGACAAGAGGTTGTGCGAAATAGCTACATTTACCCTGCCGCTCTACGACAACGTATGACTGGCGTCTGGGGCGTCGATGTCATGCGTTGGTGGCTTCCCAATGACGAAGGCTACTACCCCATCCTTCAAGCCGTTCGCGAGTTCATCGACTACCGCGCAAGAGTGCCACAGGATAATGTGCAATCGGATCTACGAGACATGAAGGGACTGTTCAAGGCGTTGCAACTCGACGATACTGATTCCAAGAATGGCACGGGTAGTCAGGGGGGTACGGGCAGTCAAGGAGGCACGGACAACTCGGATCCATTTGACCTCGAAGCTCCTGGAAGTATGCCCTGGGAGAGCAGTCCGGAAATGAATTGGCCCTAATCCAAGACCACGAGGATGAATATCGGGGGTCGGGTGGCTCAATGTGAGCACTGAGCACAACTGCACTTAAAAGGAGGATATAGATACATATGCATTAATCATCTAAAAGCAGTATGTTGGGGATCAAGCCCTTATCGAACAACTCAACACCGTATCTGCGTATCATTGTATTGCTCCAGCTGGGCGGCTGACCGCGGGATCCAGCTCATCAGAGGCAGACTTACATCGTTGAAACCCAGCCCGGTGGTGCCGTCCAGGGTCTGTATCAATGCAACACGTGAGAACAATGTAGAGTGACAAATTTGAGACTTGAGCCGTGCAGTGCAGGAAATGGCACACCTCCGATGACTTGCTCAGATGCAAGATAGCAAGCATCGATAGGTAGCATGGCAAAAGGAATCACCACGATGCACGCCTTGTCATCCCGCGGGAACAGCAGCGGCTCGGACCATACTGAGACACTGAGATCAAGGCTCTCCCTTGCTTCTCCTCTGCACTTCTCAATCCGATGCAAGTCGTTGTAACACAAACACCAGAGGCCCATCTATCTTTCGTTGCAGAGTGAGACCTGTTTGCGGGACAAGCAAAGAAAGCATCTGTTTCAAGAAGCGGGTAAATGCACAATACACTTCTTGGCTTTGGGGGACTTTACTCTTGTGTAGCCCGAGCGTCGTTGTAATATACAACAAGCAGGGATACGAACGAGGGAAAAGCTTGGCGTCGAGAAGGAGGCCCGTGGGAAAAACGTGGGCATTCGATCTGTGCACTCTTCTTGATCTCGGCACGGGAAGCAAGGCTGGAGCCGTATGTTTGTATTGAATTGATTGAATTTGAAAGTGGTATCCAGAAGCGGAGCTTGCAAGAAAAGAAGAAAACATCGGACGAACAAGAAAAGGGTGGAGAAGCAGGGATAGTAGAGGCGGAAGGTAGTGAGACTAGAGCATCAGAGGAATTGAGGAGGTTCAGAAAAGAGGAGGAAGCTAGTTTGTTGGAGTTGAATTAGGCAGAGTCGCGGGCTCTGCGGTAATTGGCCTGAAACGGGGATCAGAATTGGGTGACTTGGATTGAGGGAGGGATGGAGCGGGCAGGCGATACCTCCTGATCGAGCTGCAGCTGGTCAACCTCTGGAGCCAGCTCTGACAGAATCTCGTAGGCTCTCTTGTGAAAGTCGAGTTGGGCGGCGATCAACTCGGCCAGGTTCTTGAGGGGCTCGGGTGTGTCGAGGACGTTCTTCATGACGCCCACAGCTTCCTCGGTCTGGTTGACAAAGTCGTCTTCGGCCTTCTCGATCTCAGCGCGTTGAGCTTCCGTGTAGTTCTCCTCGCTGTGGGATTGGGCCTTGTTGCTGTTGAAGGGGTTTGCGATGCCCTTGACGCGGGCCTTCGTGGCATCGAGGTTAAGGCGGGCGTTCTCGACGTTCTTGCGGGCGCGCTGAGCGAACTGCAGGTTGGTGTTGAGGGTGGCGCTCCAGCCTGCGAGGAAGCGCTGTTGGATGCGCTCGTCCTGGGTCAGACGGGCCTCGCCAACTCTCTCCTCAGCAACGGCATACTTCTCGAGAGCCTGTGCAAGCGAGTCGTCGGCACCCGCGCCACGAACGTCGCTCTGGTGCAACAACTGACTGCCAGCCAACGAGGCACGTGCGATGGCGTGGTTGAAGGTCTTGGGTTGAGGCTTTGCTTGGGGAGTGGCGGTCAAGGCTGCCTGAGCTTCGGCCGTGGTGGTGGCGCGAGACAAGAGCTGGACCTTCTCGCTGACGTTCTTGGACAGGTCGGTGAAGGACTCGCGGATGTTGGGTGGGTAGTCGTAGGCCTCGTTGGTGTACTGCGATGTAACGGAAAGCAGCTTTTGGTGGACAAGCTTCAAGGCATCAACGCGCTTCTCAAGCTCGATGTAGTCTGGGGGAAGCTCCGTCTTGTCCTCGGTCTGGCCAAACTGCTCCTTGACATATTGTTGGGTGCGAGCTGCGAAGGGTGTGAAGGATGCACTGCCGAAAGTAAGCTCCGTGTTTTCCCATTAGAAGTGTTCGTCCGGCATTACCCAATGTTCTTTCCGAATGCTGCGAACTTGTCCATGATGACGGCTGCTTGTGATGAAGAAGGTGTGGTTTCGTAAAGGTGAACGTCGACTCGTTGGATGGTAGATTCGCAGCATGTGAGAGCTCCTGGACCCTTCCCGTTAGCCTTCAGCCCCTCTGACCCACCGCCAAGCCTCTCATATGAAGGCCATTCCAGGAAGTCCTCATCGTGCTTTCTCATAATCCAATTTACCCTTCTTTATACCGTCAACATGCCGCATTCTCACCACTCTCACTCGGGGCAGTTCTGTGCTCATGCAACATGTACTCTCGAGGAAATGGTCCAGCAGGCCATCTCCCTCAATATGGACGCTTTTGCTTTGACAGAACACATGCCACGAGATGCCGCTGACCTGTACCCTGAAGAAGTCGATGCGAAGAAACTCGTCGAAATGTTTGATGCCTACTATCCCGAAGCCTTGCGCTTGCGTGAGAAATACGCTTCGCAGATCAACATCTTGATCGGTTTCGAATGCGAGTGGATCCGTCCTTCAACTCATACCATCATCAAAGACTTGCTCAGCCGCTACAAGTTTGACTTCTTCGTCGGTAGTATACATCATGTTCATACCAAACCAATTGACTATGATCACGATATGTACTATGAGGCTAGAAACATTGCTGGTGGATCTGATGAAGATGTCTTTGCTGCCTTCTTTGACGAGCAATATGATATGCTCAAGTCTCTGAACCCTCCTCTTGTTGGCCACTTCGATCTCATCAGACTGAAGAGTGATGATCCTGAGCGTGACTGGACCACCATGCCAGCAGTCTGGGAGAAGATTGTCAGGAATCTCGACTATGTCGCTGGCTACGGTGGAATCCTCGAGCTCAACTCTAGTGCCATCAGGAAGGGCATGTCTGAGCCATATCCCAAGGCTGAGGTTTGCAAGGTCCGGTGTATCGATTCCCATCTCTTGTGTGCTAGTGCTGATATGTAGTAGGAATTCATCAAGAAGGGAGGTCGTTTCGCTCTTTCCGACGACAGCCACGCCACCAGTCAGGTAGGCTTGAATTTCTCAAAAGTGTTGTCATTCATCGAGAGCACTGGCATCGACAAGGTCTATTTCCTCACATCAAAGACGGACAATTCATTCGACACGTCATCTGCCAAACCGCTTTCTCTGGATCAGCTGAAGAAGCACAAGTTCTTCGTCTCTAAGCCTTGATTAAAATAATAGTAAACGAAATGCCTGCTTCCGAGAGGCCATGCTTGAAAGGGGTATCTCTCATGTCCTGACGCCATCCATCCATATCTCACTCCAAAACAATCGCCATGAAGAAATCTAGCCATGCATCATAATCACATCGCTTCCCACCCGTGGCGCTGGCAAGGACATCCTTGACCACAGCTCCAAGCTTGTCGTCAATATCTTTACTTTTTCCTTCCCGCTCCAGCCAGTGCTTCTCCGCCTCGATCGCGGCTCTTCGAATGGTGCCTTCCTCATCTTCAACAACGTACAGATCGCATCGATCACACTCTGCACAACGACCACCAAGTGCTCTGAAGTGTTGACAGAAATGCCCGTAACCTTCCCTTCCAATCTCCTGACGACAAACATAACACATTGTGTATCCACAGTTGCACACAAGTTTGTTGCAGCCGCTCGACTTCACAAAGCTGAGATTGCATTTCGGGCAAGTTCGCTTTATGCTGCTTGTTGTGGCAGCCTCGATGGCCTGCCGAAGCGATTGTAGAGAGTCTTCGTTGCAGGTATGGGGATCTGACCATAGACTGCCGCAATTTGTGCACGAACTTTTTCCACATGTCCGAGACTGGCAAGTGAATCGCAGACCTCTTCTTCGGCGGACCGTGCGGGTCCGAGATGCCTGAACACAAGCGTGGGTCGGCTCGTCGAGCACAGCAACCAGAACCAGAAGAGGGTATAGCACAACCCATAGCAGCGGATAGACCAAAATAAATAGCACTGCAATCAACGATTTCAGTGGGTCCATAGGCATGTGAACGAGATGAGCAGTCAAGGTCATCGGATCCTTGAACCTCATGCCAGTCGGCTCATCAAGTTCGGCATAGGGACAGAAAAGGCATCTCAACAGAGGCAGCTGGCTCTTGACCAGATTCTCCGAGGTCACACGCTCCTGGAACTTCTGCCAGTTGGTGGTGCCGTCTTTCTCCGTGCACAAGGCTCTTCGGACAAGCTGTGGAGCAATGGATCCTTGACATTCGGGGACGGAGGGAGCCAGACATCGTAAAGAGGACTTTGCCATGTCGATGCTTCTTGCCCATCCTTGGCCGTATAGAGCCTCGTTGGCAGCAAGCTTTATGCACCGGAAACAGATAATATGGCCAGCATGGGTGTCACACGTAGATATGTACTCGAAAGGGTAGGAAGTAAAGCAGCACTCGCAGTCAAAGAGAGCATTGGCTTCTTCGGCCTCGGTCTCGTTGATCTCTTTTGCCAGAATCTCATCCTTGTCCAGTCGTTCCTGGTTCTGTCGCACCAAGACGGGCGCGATGTATACACGGTACAACTCTTGGTCCAGTTCTAAGCAACCTGTTCGCTTGAGGTAGGGCAACAAGTTCGAGGGTTCAGAAGAGTTGGGTAGCCACTCCACGTGAGGGTGGAGGTCAGGATCGGAAGTGGCGGGACGTTTCCTCGTGAAGAAGGTGGAAATGGTTGCCCTCCATGATTTGGAAGAGAGGTGTTGCAGTGTCGGGCGAGCGAGGGTGTATGAGTAGTTGTGCTCGGCCAGAACGGCGCGTATGGACGAGTGACTTAGACTTTTGAACTCGTTATACATGGTGTCCTTGACGACACGCTTGTACTTGTCGCTCCGAAAAGTGTCGTCCTTGGGAAGAGCATCCAGGCGGCGTGTCTGTGTCGTGTCGTCGTCCTTTGGCTTCTTCCTGTAACGTCCTTGAATGTATTGGGCTCCGTTCCTCAGCAGTTGTTCAGTCACAACCTCTAGTCTGCTTTCATTGCTGAGGCTCAGAAGCATCTCTCGAAAGACATCAGGTTGCACGTCGGGGAATATGTCGACCAGCGCGCCGAGTGCTTTGTTCAGATCACCGAGGTCTGGTTCCTGCTCTTCTGCGACACTTTCTAACAGCTCGTCCAATTCCAGAGGTATCTTTGAATTCGTAGAGGCGATTTCGTCGACTTGTCGAGACCTGAGGAAGTCTGGTTTGCGAAGAAAGCGGCCGCCTTTTGGCATCGAGATGGACAGAATCATCTTGGCAGCTTGATGGAAGCGCTCGTTGGATACATTTCGATTGCAGTGTCAACAGGAGGATAGCAATATGCCGCCCCGTCTGTCTGGTCGAGAGTTGATGTCTTCAGGTCACTTGAGCGTTGATGAGTCTCGGCCCCTCAATCGTTTGTGACGCGCGGCGCCTTCCGACCCTCGGCCAGCCCGGAACCATTTAGGTACTTTCTTCCTTTATTTATTCAAAAACCATCGAACAACTCGAGTGTTGGTTCAGGCCGTCCTCATATCATCGCGAATATCGGTAGGTGAATACAAGAGCACTGGCTTTTCGAGCATACATGATGCCAACATGTTGCGAGCGGATTCGATCCTCATCAGTTGTGGACCGAGCAGAGACATCAATCAAGCCTCTCAGCTCTGATCGTGTCGCGTGATCGAATCCCTGTATTGTTTTCTTTCCGTTTCCTTCCTTGACTCACCTCGGGACTGCATGTTCGACGTTGCCTTCCTTTAGGTTACCTTCCTCTTCCACTCTTTTTGCAAGAAGCCATCCAACTTTCACTCTTCTCATTCCACTATCCATCTTACATCACATTCTCTCGTTTTACTCCTCCACCACCTTCATATCTCCTCTATCACCTCAAAATATGGTTCTCGGTCCCGTCGCCCGTTTGTGGCTCCCTTATCTCAACTTCACTGTCGCCATATCGGCCTTGGGCTTCCAGACCGCCGTCTTGTACCCTTGGCATCATGAACTTGACAAGGAGTTCAAGATTCTCAAGCATGAGCACAGGGAGCAGCTGCACTTGCACCAGCAAATCACTCTCAAGAAGCTGGAAGATCTGGAAAGAAGAATCGTGGTTGCCGAGAAAGCCATTCCCGATGTTGGTGTATTCATAACCCATGTCTGTCGAGCTGTTTCTCACTGAAGTCTAGACCGCATGAGCATACTGCTTCCCAGAGTAGTATGCAGCCATACTCTCACTTCGCCGTTCACGCAACCAAAAATCTCATCAGGTACGTCTGATCTGCCTCACTCCTAGTCTTGCCTAGAAATTGCCTTGATCATTTCTCGTTTCTGCATTATCATGATCTGCTAACATTCCATATAAGTCAGTAGCACAACTGTGCCCTCCCAGACCCGAATCGTGATATCCAAGCCAGGTTGTTCCGTCAGAGGACAACATTCTCTCTGCGTTCACGCTTGAATTAATCATGCAGTCTTATCATTGCCAGTATAGGCATAAGCCAGATTCATTTTTTCCGTAGTTAGATGTGTTCCGTGGGTGACCCTGTCTCTATAATCAAATCCACAAACTTTCCCTTGTCCCGACCATAAAGCTTCACTGTCGCTCTTAAATACACCCTCGAGCATCAAGAATATATCTTGCATGTAGTATGATAATCTTGGGCTTGTGTAGAGTAGGGTCGGTCAATATTCCATTTCCACACTCAAGTGAATCTCTTGCTTCACATTATCAGAGCTTTGTTGAAGCCATTAGACAGCAACTTCGACAATTCAAAATAGGAATTCTAGCCCCGACCTACAGATATTGCTCGCAATCGCTCCGCAGGACCCAGTCCAACATGAGGCACATTCAGAACCAAGCATCAGTGCCGGGATCCAGAACCTCATAATCACATGCATTCTCGGAAACAAGACCCAAGAACAAGAGAAGATGTAAAACAACCTTTCAGCGGGACGCCGTTAGAGTACCACACAAGTTGGACCACACGAGTTTAACTGCGCGAGTCGCAAAGTCCCGAACTTCCGACAAACTCCACGACGGCAGTCCGAGACATTTGGTGCTTTGTCTGGTTCTTAATCTCGCTATTTTTCTCTTTCCTGGTGCCGGCGACCTTTGTACGCCTGACTCCTGAGACCGGAAAAAAGAGACACATGTCGAAGGAGCTGTTCGCCGAATGAGTCCCTCTTTGACAAAGTGTACCGAACAAAATGGCTAGTCAGGCAGCGTTTACAGAGACCCACTTGGGTTCTCCGAAACATTCTGAATGTGAATACGAGCTTACGTGTACATGAGCCTCTACTTGAGAGACTTGCTAAAGGACGACGGCGCTATCACTGTGACTATGCCGCGATACTGTGGCTGATGATCTGATCTGGTATCTGGTATCTGGTACGAAACGAGTATTGCGACAGAGGTGCACATGAGGCGATCTAACGAGAGTGTAATGAGAGCAATTACTCGAGTGGCTTGCGCCTTCTTAGTGATCTATCTTGCGGCTACAAGTATGATTGTCAGTACCGGGGAGATCGGCTAGCGAATTACGAGCTTGTAGAAGAATCAGGTTCGCGTTTTCTTGGTGCGGTTGCACTGTCTTCGGAGAATGATGGATTCATGCTTGAACATCGAAGAACAATGGATTCATGCTTGAACATCGAAGAAAGTGTCGACGGTGAACTGAGGGCCCTGGCATCTCATCTTTCATCCTTGAAGGCTAGAGCTTGCTGCATTGCCTGACCGCGGACCTCATCGTCATGCTCAGGAGGAATGAACTTGCGCATGACCTCTTGCACGTAGTCTTCAGGGACACCTTCCTTGAGAGCATCGTGTATGCCCATGTTCATGCGATAGATATACTCGTGCTTAGGCTTGTCGTCTACAAGGCGCTCACGATCGATGTAGACGAGCATGTCCTGCTTCTTTGCATGTTTGTGAGGATCGATGGATTCACCCTCTTTCTCCTTGGGCCAGAACGAGACTGGCAGGTTCTCCTTGGTGTACGCGAATGGGACGCCCTCGTTCATATCGAGGTCTTCTTCATCGGAGGGCTGTAGCGAGTAGACGAGGCCGTATACGACGTTCGAGTAGGATGGCTCGGCGGAGGAACTTGGTTCGACCTGGACGACGTTTGCGTAGCCGCGATCGTTGATCATCCAGCGGTAGTTGTCGAGACGTGCGATACCAAGATACTCAGAGGTTGGACATCTCATGTGCATTTGATGCTGCCAAAGGTTGCTTCCATATCCGAAGTAGATGGTCGGTGACGTGGCACTCGCCATGAATGTGGTATTCGAGACGTCGACCGAGGATGAACAAGAAGTGACTGCTTCGATCAGCGGTGCTTAATGCAGTTGTCTCACTAGAACTGCTTTGTATGTGCAGGAGGGAGGTGCTCTCGCTGAGTTATTGCAGTTTGTGAGACGTCAGCCAGGATGACTACTCGATGAACAGCACAAGGGGATTCGGTCTATAGAGCCTTTGTTGAGATGCACGATTGTCTTGGTCAAGTCTTGCAGTCCTATGCCAAGGCAGCATGTGAGGCTGTGAGCATGCAAGGGTCTCTCCGGCCGATCGTTTAGTGAGGATGAGGAGACGGTGAGGCCGGGAAAGGAAGGAGCTGCTTCCAAGAGAGGTAATTGAGCCAAGAAAAGTGAAGCTGCGTAAGGGCCCCGCCGAAGCTCAAGTCTGCCCCTCGCACAACCACACATTACAATGCCTCCCCGTGTTCCTACTTCCATCCTCTCTTCCATCAGACCAAGACAGACCCCTCAATTCCTTAGAAACTCTTTCCATTCTACAGCAATCAACATGAGTGTCGAGAAGCAGACCATCAAGCAGGGCGACGGCGCCACTTACCCCAAGAAGGGCGACAACGTCACCATGGAGTACACTGGCTGGCTTGGCGAGGGAGCCGATAACAAGACCAAGGGCAAGCAGTGAGTCGACATCAGTCTCCCAGTCAAAGCTTTCGTCTCTGACATATCTAGGTTCGACTCCTCGGTTGGCCGTGGTGACTTTGACGTCCCCATTGGTACTGGCAGAGTCATCCAGGGTAAGCATCACTTTTGCCAACCACTTTCTCAGCGGAGAGCTAACGCCGACCAGGCTGGGACCAGGGCATCTGCAACGGCGACAAGGGCATGTCCCTTGGCGAGAAGGCCACCCTTTACATCACCAGGTAAACCCTTCCATTGCCTCATCCACATTGCTCCAACTGACCCTCATCTAGCGACTTCGGCTACGGCGACCGTGGCTTCCCAAATGCCATCCCTCCCAAGTCTGCCCTCATCTTCGATGTTGAGCTCAAGGCCATCAACGGCAAGAGAGCTTAAATGTCTCCATCTCGATAAAGAAAAAAGCGTAGATATCTCCAGCAATTCCTTAGAGATCTGAAGAACATCTTGGTCATTCAATCGACCAATGCACACATAATTCTGTCTTTGATATCCCATCGGTCGGACTCACATCAATCGTTGTAATCGTCAATGGCATACACAGCGTGAAAGTGGTGACTGGCGTGCTAGCAGCACATAGTTGCTAAGAGTTGTGGTGATTGCGTTTTGATGTCTGACATTTAGTTCTCAAACTTGAGGTCGGCTTCTTGTCTAACAGCTCCATAAATTCCAGCAATGTCACCTCTGGCACCCATGTGCTTCTGTACCTGGGCCAAATGCTTATCGGCAACCTCGACATCCTTCATACTAACACCGTGAGTTTTGGCGAGAGCCAATGCGTGACCAGCATCCTTCCTCGCAAGGTCGACGGCAAACAGCGGCTCCTCACGCTTGTAGTAGTCACCCTGGCGAAGGCGGTTGCTGTAAGCAGTGTAAGGACCGGGGAACATTGTCTCGATGAACTGGTGCAGCCTGTCGCTTCCCAGACCAGACTTCTCGGCAAGAGTGTGGCCTTCTGAGAGAGTCTCAACCATGTTGAGGATGAAAGTGTTTCCAATGATCTTCAGCCGTGTGGCAGAGCCGTGGGGTTCGCCAGAGTAGTCAATGACAGCGCGACCCATGACACCAGTAGTGTAAGGCTTGACCTTGTCGACAGCATCGGCAGGGCCAGCAAGCACGCAAACAAGCTGCCCTGCGTCTGCCATAGCAGGGGCTCCGAATACAGGACATGCCACAAACTCGGCACCCTTGTCAATGATAGTCTTTGCGAGCTTGTCTGTTGTATCGGGATGGACGGTTGAGCAATCCACAAACAACTTGCCCTTTGCATTACCCTTGAGAGCAGAGTTGATGGTTTCTTCAATTGCTTTGTCGTCTCCTACACAAGTGAAGATGATGTCTGAAGCATTGACTGCCTCTTCGATACTCGTGACAACCTTGACCTTGTCAGATCCCAGGCTCGAAGCGAGCTGCTCGGAACGAGTTGTGGTACGGTTGAACACAATGATAGGATTAGAGAGGTTTCCCTTCTCGACCAAGTTCTTCACCATGCCCTGGCATCGATCATCAGTAATCAATTCCACGTGCTACAAGTGAAATGGTGTCACCTACACGGCCCATGTTGCCGAGGCCAATCCATGCGATTTGAGGAGCCATTGTGATTCTTGTGTGTCTTCAGGTGACGTGTACAGAGACAGAGTTGCTTAAAAAGGGATTGGAGTGTTTATACCGAGCTACAGGAGACATGATGCCGTTCCAACCCGCTTACGAAACAGAGCCGGCGAGAAGCACTCATTGTGAGAGCTTCTATGACGTCTTGGCGAACGGAGTTAGGTCGCGGGGCAGCGGGGATAAACTCTGCTCACGTATCCTCGGCACTTGATGTCGGTGGAAGGTGTCCTGTCGTCTCAGTCATGCACTGAGGACATGCATCACGTTAATACTGGGATACGAACGACAGTCGAGGAGTCAGAGGCTGAACATGTTAGCAAACAAAAACGCTCAAATCGATTTATGTTGCTGAACAGAAGACAAAAAGTGGCCGACAGCGGTGTGGAGAAGGACGATAAGATAAGGGTAGCTCGAGTATGCGTATGAGTCTTTTTATTTCCGCCGGGCCTCGTCATGACATGAGTGACATTCTGTCTCTGTCAACCTCGTCTGACGGAACTGGAGTTTGGTGCATAGGTCATGAACAACAATGGCAACATGCCTCCAGACACTTCGAAGCAGAGTGCGCCCTGACACCTTGAAGTGTTTGCAACGTGATTTTGGCTCGCTCGCTGCCAATCGCTCAAACCACGGCAATAACAATAACAACAATAGCAACGGGGAGAAGAGGGACAAGCTGGAACATCTGGTGAGTTGTGATGCATTTGGAAAGTACGTCCGGCGTCTCTAACGACTTCAGGACTTCTTCTTCGACGTGCTTAACGCAAGCGCTACGCGCAGAGACGCCAAACAATACCTGGCCCGCTTCAAACCCACAATCGACAAGCTCAAGAAACCACTCGTCATTCACGATGCAAAGGAAGAAAAGCAACAATGGCAGCTTCATCAGTCTGGTGTGAATCTCGGACAACTATACCTCCCTACACAAGCCGCTGCAGCCACACCGACATTCTCACAACATGTGGAGCAAGAAGCACTAGTTCAAAGAGGCGCTGGAGAGATACACGTTGCTCTAGTCTGTCTGAGAGCTCCTCATCTAATCGACGACGAGACTCTAGACGGTATTGCACTGACCATGGCTCAATTGGTCCGCCTCGAAATGCAGATCGTTCTCGTACTCAACTGTGAGGATGAGGTCGTACAAAAGGATGAGTCATATAAAGACGTATATCGACGACAAGGAGGCAGAATTGTCGCTGCATTAGAGCAACACAACAACGAAGGCGCTCGGTATGTTGATGCTGCGCTTAACGTCACCAGCCAGGAGCCCATGCCAGCCTCGCGTCCAAAAGTTTTGGGAGCTGTGGAGCTTGGTGTACCCAGACTTATAACAGAGCCGTTGAAGCGAAGTGCCATTCCGGTCATACCAGCTATTGCTTATGACTCGACTTGCAAGGTTCAGAACGTCTCTGTCGGCGGTGTTATGCTGGCCTTAACACGCGCCTTGTCTGGGTTGGCAGCAGTCTCTGATCCGACAGATAAGCTGCTCGAGGACACTTCAGTGGACAGAATAATCATGCTTGATCCTCTAGGCGGTCTGCCTACCGAGACTCGACAGGACAAGGCCCACGTCTTTGTCAATCTCGAGCAGGAATACGACATGATTCGCGACGAGATCCAGTCCTGTGGCAAGAGTTCGCACCATCTCGATACACTCAGTCTAGTCCGAGATTGTCTGGCTTTGCTTCCTCCTGCTTCTTCAGCCTTGCTCATATCTCCTGAGGAGGCAGCCATCTCTTCGCACCACTCTCGTAAGGATCCAGCCATTGGTATCACGACTCGCCGACAGAAGAATCCTCTGATCCACAATCTGCTCACCAACAAACCACTCATTTCATCTTCTCTACCCGCCGCTCGCCTTCCTACAAACGAGGTCGTACCCTCCATGTCGTCCGAAAGTCCCACTCGATCTACCCTCGTAAAGCGTGGTATGCCTCTGATGATCGTACCGGACCTCAGAAAAACAGCCTGGACACCACCCACGCCCGGTCAACCCACAATAGCCCTGGACAACCACCCAGACATCAACTTCCCTCGCTTGGTTGCCTTGATTGAAGACTCCTTCCGCAGACCTCTGGATGCCCAGCACTATCTAAACCGCATCAAGAACCGTGTCGCAGGCGTCATAATCGCAGGGGAATACGAAGGTGGTGCCATCCTGACCTGGGAAGAGCCTCGCACCCTCGCCACCAAAAGCTCAGGAGGAAACGTAGAGCCCGGCCGCCTAGTGCCCTATCTCGACAAATTCGCCGTGCTCCAACGCTCTCAAGGCAGTTCAGGGGTGGCGGACATAGTGTTCCAAGCTATGGTGCGTAGTTGCTTCCCTGATGGCGTGTGTTGGCGCTCGCGCTCCAACAATCCAGTAAACAAGTGGTACTTCGAACGATCGAGGGGAACATGGCATTTGCAAGATACGCAGTGGACTATGTTTTGGACGAACTCAGATCTCGTGGCGGATCAGGAGAGATGGGAGGATTATGTCTCGGTGTGTAGGAACATTGAACCTAGTTGGGCTGATAACAAGGCCAAGCCGGATTGAAACATCGTGGATTGTTTATATTATATTAGATCATGAGATTGATGAAGCTAGTATTTGTTTCGAAAGTTCGTAAATTGCTTTTGGTCGTCATCTAGTTGCATGCTGCTTGTGAGATTCGACCTGATTACCTGGGGAGAGGTGCTATCTAGCCTCTCCTTAGACGCATCTTACATTGCCGTAACATCGTCTACAAAATCTCCTCATTTCTGCATCTCTGAGGAGTCATGTCGATACATGGCTGTACGCTATGACCTTCATAGATCGAGGCTGCGAATGCTCACATTTGCCGTCACTCTTCTCGTCCAGGGCTTCTGTTGTCCAAATCTCCTTCCCAAGCCGTTTTTGGACGTGGGCCGTACGGACTGGCAAGCCATCTGGATCTGCTATGGAGCAGTCTGTGCTCTCACGGTTGTTCTCAGAGCTCCGTCGAATGAAGATGTACAATTGAGACAGAAGCCCGAAAGCTCAGTTGGTTGTGTAGCATCCGGATTTGTGCTTATACTTTTTGTCTGCTCGGAAGGACGCGGTCTTCGAATCTGCGCATGAGCTTGTTGGTTTGTTCGGCCAAACTCAAGGTCAAGATCTGGGTAGAGTATCAGTAGGAGCTATGCTGATATGCTGGCGCTTTACTTACGGTATGCGGCAAGATTCTGGCCAAGTGAGCAAAGAAACCCTTGTAGACGGCGAGTGGGCCTTCGGTCTTGATGGTGCGGAACAAGCAGTCAAAGGCGCTAGAGTAGAGGCTACCTGTCTGGTTGTACATGCGTCCCATGACGGTATCCGGAGGGTGCATGACGCAGCACACGACGAAACCAGAACAGGCAGAAGACATGAGATGCAGAGCAGGACTCTCCTTCATGTCGAAGTGTTTTACGAGATTGCGCTTGGCGAAGAAATATGTCGGAAGCTGAACACTAGATCCGAAACCGGTTCGCACCATAGCAGGAACGACACCGCGGTATAGACCCTTGATACCCTCGGCACGATAGATCTGGGAGAAGCCATCGGCGGCACTCTTGTACTGATGCTGCGCGCCGACGGGTAACATGGGGCTGTAACTCTGGAGACGTGTCTTGATGAGGAAGAGAGGAGAACCGAGGGCGGCACCGATGATACCCGACGAGGCACCCGAGAAGATGTTGACGGGGAGGTTCTGCATAGCCGTGGCCTTCGGGTCGTGTGCGTGTGAGAAGTCGCGATTCAAGAGCAGCGAGTTTGTGTGGGTACGAATGGGTTCGTAGAAGCCGAGACGACAGCCATTGAGCATCATCTGGTAGACGTATGCGCAGTTGAGACCGCGCAACAGACCCGAGAGTCCTTCGTTTTTGAAGATGACCGACATGCCATGGAGCACACCTCGGTACATCTTTGGGGCATCCTTCTTCGCTTGCAGCTCACCCTGGAGCTGCAACCGCACCTTGACCGTCTCAAAGCTGTGAGTGACTGTGACGGCGCCGCATGCTGCAATGCCACCAGCGACGAAAGAACTGGTCAAGTTGCGTCAGTCGAGGCATGTCGAGGTGAAGTGAGGGGAAAGTACCCAATGCCAGTGGACATGGCTGCGTGTCAAGGAAGCCGAGCAGGAGCGTGTAGAAGGGTCGAATGAGAGAGGGTATACCAACGACAATCACTACAATGACGAGCGAAAAGAAATGTAGACTTGCTCGACCTCTTGAGTCTTGCATGGACTCGAAGCAAATAGCAAATAGGTAAGCCGAAGTCGGAGAGTGACGTATCGTTCAGTGCTAAGGTCCCTGGCTCCCTGAGTCGCGCCTTCCCTCCGTAGATCTGGGGAAGCTGAACTTTTGAGATTGCCGCTGCCTGAGAGCGCTTGCACCCTCTCGAACACCGTCTTCACACGCCATCCACCCGTCTCAAGTCTTGAGCAATCGGCGATATGGGCGCGGGCGCAGAGAATGGAGCGCCGGCGACGGCCAAGGTCAGCGACGTTATCGCGACGTACCGCCCGACCAAGGTGAGTGCCCCCTCCATGCAGCCCTCCCCAACCTCAACCACTGACGCAACCCAGCTCTTCAAAGCCCCCAACCTGCACTACACTTCGATCGACTTCGACTCGACCGGCGAACTCCTCCTCCTCGCCCGTACCGACGACACTCTTCACATTTACAACACAAAAGCTGGCGCCCACGCAAAGGAGCTCAAGTCGCAAAAGCACGGTGCCGCCCTTGCGCGCTTCACTCACCATTCGCAATCAGTCATCTACGCCTCGACCAAGCTCAACCATGACATCCGATACCTGTCTGCTCACGACAACACTTATATCCGCTACTTCAAGGGTCACACCGACAACGTCACCTCTCTCCAGCTGTGCCCCAGCAATGACACCTTCCTCTCTGCCTCCCTCGACCACACCGTCAAGCTATGGGACCTACGCTCTTCAAACCCGCAGGGTAGCTTAAACTTGCATGGCGCTGTCCTGAGTGCCTATGACCCTTCGGCCACAGTCATTGCAATTGCTTCTCCTGCCACACAGACCATCGTGCTCTACGACGTCCGTAACTTTGACAAGCCTCCCTTTGCCACTTTTGACATGCAGGACGTTGAGCGTCGCTTCAGTCACTATGGCCAGGCTCAGGCTCAGGGCTGGACCACGTTAGAGTTCAGCAACAATGGCCAGTACATTCTGGTGGGAACAAACGGTCCAGGCCATTACGTTCTGGATGCCTTCGAAGGCGCTTTGAAAGCATACCTATATCGTGCTCAAGGTCCTCCACCATTCCCATCTCAGCTCGGTCAAAGTGACAGTCCCTTGCGCCATACTCAATCTTCGCTACAGGGTGACTCCTGCTTCAGCTCTGATGGCCGCTATGTCGTCTCGGCCTCATCTAAGGGTGGCATGTTAGTGTGGGATCTGCTCGGCGACAAGCGCTCTGATGGTACCATGAATCCCATGACCGACTTACCAGGTCCTAGACCATCTACTGTCGTTGGAGTGAACCCCAGGTACAATAATCTTGCCAGCGCTGGTCAAGATGTTGTCCTTTGGTTGCCCGATCCGGAACTGGCTTGATGCTTTAGTTCCGATATTTTACATACCATCTGCATACTTAGCGAGGCGTTCGTGGGCAGGTTCCTTGCATATCTTACACTACTCAGCATCACTCAACACCATACCCCATAGGACACAGAGGATAAGATCCACCAACAGACGATGGCTCAATTTGAATTTTACACTGCTACATCTGACTGACTTGTTGGCTCATTGACCAAGTTCAAAATCACATGACAAAGAGGCACAACACCAACTCATTCAAGGGGGGAAATCTCAAATTCATGTCGCTAAATGCCGAAAATACGAAAGAGGCCTTACAATGCTCTCAAAATCTCGTATGCAAAACCCGGACCTCAAAAGACCAATATTCCATCGCTTCATAAAATGCCATCACAAACGCCTTTCAATAATCCCATACCTCCTGCGTTTCATAAATCAATAACTCTCTTGCTCGGAGTAGCGCTGCAGGTAATCGCTCAGTCCGCTACCAAAACCCAGCGGCTCGACATCGTCTAACCCACCCTCGCCTCTCAGCATTGGGCTAGTACCAGAGCCTCCTCTTCTTTGCTTTGCTAAGAGCGATGAGAGACCATTGATGGATCCGGAGAACCATCCACTCTCGGTGTCAAACCCAACATGCTCAAAATCGTCAGTAATGTTGGAGTCAACACTCTTGTTCGGCACACTGGTTCCTGGGACGCGGAACTCGTAAATGTCCGATGTCGATGGAGACACCGAGCCCGATGAGGCAATGTCGCTACTGTCAAAGTTGTAGTAACCACCTTCTTCGCCCTCGAAGCCGCCTGCAGCGTCGGGGTAAGAGGCATCCTCCATTTCCTCGTCGATGGGGTCTAGTGGCATTTCGTCCTCTTGTGGCCCAGAACCTGCTTGCGCTAGCTGTTTGTTCAGGTTGGCCAGTACTTCTCGCAGACGATCTTTTGTACGTCGATTCGAGATTTGATCAAGCTGCAACTCGGTCTCCTGGATTTTGGACACGAGCTCGGAGATGAGCTCGGAAGTAGGGCTCTGAGTACCTGTCGCCTGCGGCTCTTGGTTCGCTTCTGCAGGCGGAGAAACAGAATCATTGACCAAAACGTCTCCAAAACACTTCTCGAACTCCTTCAGTTGACCACGATCAGTAATGGCAAACACTATTTCCTTGAGACCTGGCCAAGACTCTGCCTTTCTGGTAGTACCAAGTATGACACGCTTCCAGATTTTTGCAACCTCGCGTACTGGGTTGCCATATGCACCACAACCCCACGCTCCCAGGACAAGCTTCTCGGCTCCCTGTGATTGCGCCATGCGCAGCACGCCACGCATCTTGTGTGTTACAAGTTCGCGGTCACGATCACAGTAGCTCACACCACATGAGCAGCCGCCCTCAGCGTCCTCCTTCTCGGCTGGGCGTGCACTATTGGTCTCGGGGAATCGAATCATGGCTGCGCTGATCACATCGACGAAAAAGCGCTCCCGCTTCGGTAAATCCTCTGCTTCCGGAGTACTGTCTCTGTGCACCATGACATCCGGAGTCATAACTCCACCGACCTCGGGAAGGCGGTAGAAATCATCCCAGAGCGAAGCATACAGCGTCGTACGCATACACAAAAATTCCTCCGCGCTGGTCGCGCCATCCAGAAACCCGCCGCCAGGGCGTAGGGGAGAGGCCATGTTCAGGACGCAAACATTTCTTGACCTAGTCGCTTGCTTCGAAGTCGTCAATGCAGCAGCTGCGGATTGCCGACGGGATGAATGAGTGATCCGACGTGCCGCGGTGAGAGAATCCGTATTGCTAAGTCGAATGATCAGGTTTGACGCCCAAGGCCTTCCGGCGTCTGTCTCCGGTTTGGGGTCGCTCGTCAAGACAGCATTATGGATGCCATGTCTTGCCCTCGGACTGGATTTGAGAATGTCCGGAATAACTTTGTTGACGGTATCCTTTGCCCTTTTGGCGCGATCTGAACGTCTGTTTGCCTGTGGAGTGACAACGATTGTTGGTTGTAGCCGTCCCATAATTGCTTTTGGTCGGGGAGGATCCTTGGCAGAAGTGCTGTCCGATGGCTGGTCGTGTTGGCAAGGATGATAAGGCGGAAGAAACAACGAACCCGACGGCCAGATAAAAGAAGAGAACAGGGAAGGAGGTGGAGAAACAAACAGGAAAATAAGACAATGATGGGCGATTCAGAGAGTACTAGGCGTATTGGCTGACGTTGGCAGGCCTGACATGTGAAAGTGTACTATATTAGCCAGAATGACGTTCCAGCTCCACTGCCGACAGTTGGAAGCATGTGCAGACCGGTGATTGCGACACGAGAGGGATGGAGAAAGGGATATACTGCGAGACGGTTGGTTGGAGAGCCGAAGGAGAAAACGGAGAAGCACGAAGGGATGGCCATGGGAGGAGAGACAAGTGACTGCACCACAACTGCATGCGGCATCTTCGATGGTTTGACTCTGACCGTGGAAACGCCTACGATGCAAGCGGGCTTCAGCATGTGAAAGTGCCAAGCCTATACCGGAAGCGGGCTACAAGACGCGACAGCTCAGCCGTAGGAAACGCAAAAGCACCATCAGAGTCATGTGTCGTAATCTCGAAGATCGTTTGTGCTCTCGACTTGAGCATTTCTCGGACGGAAAAACGTGTCTCGAATTGATGTCAGTGTCTGCTCATGGACGGCCAAGTGTATACACAAAATCTGCATAGAGTTTTGCACATCAGCGTTAATATATAGTACGACTGTTCACTAGCCTGTCTCGTGTCAGGATACTTTTGTACAAGCAAATGTACGGATTTAACCGACATGGAAATACGACGCGCTCGCGAGGAAGCGTTAGGGAGCAGCTCATAGTTTGATTTGGAGCACCCGGTTTATCGACAAACCGCTTCCAAATATTATTGGAGGTGATCTGCTTTTGAGGGCACACGAGGCTCAGTGTGGAGAAGTCCAGACCGGCGTGCGTCAAAGTGATCAGGCGGCGTCTGACAGCTAATAACATCGTTGATATACTCGTACACAATATTGCCCGACATGGCTACTCAGCAGACGCAGCAGACGCAGCAGACGCAGCAGACGCAGCAGACGCAACAGCAACATCCGCCGCCGCAAGCAGCAGCACAAGCCAATGCAGTGCCCACTGCTGCCAGGACGAGCTCATACACTGCGCTGCCTCCGCCTGCACCCTATACACCGCTGCGCTATGCCAGCAACCGCAAGTCCATCTACGACCGCAACTTGAACCGCGCGAAGACGTCTGAGTTGAGCCTGGCCTCTTTCGCCCATCTCTTCAACACCTTGATTGCATACCATCAAGCTCGCGCGCCCTCGGTGTCCGACCTTGAGGCCAGGTTGGCTCAATCGGCATATCCCATCGGCGTCAAGCTACTCGACCTCCTCCTCTTCCGCATGCCAGCACGTACAGCTTCTCGACCAACCCGACTACTCGATCTCCTGCAATTCATACACACGACCTTATGGCGATCCCTGTTCGGCCGGCCTGCCGACGCCCTAGAGGCCAGCACCGGTAACAACAACGACTACATGATTGTTGACAACGACCCGCTTGTCAACACCTATATCAGCATCCCAAAGGAGATGAGCCAGCTCAATTGCGCAGCTTTCGTCGGTGGTATCATCGAGGGTGTCTGTGATGCTGCAGGCTTCTCGACAGATGGCGTTACAGCACATTGGGCAGAGAACGACGAGCTTTGGCCGTCAAAAACCATCTTCCTCATCAAATTTAAACCCGAAGTGGTCGAGAGAGAAGAAGCACTCAAGGCTGGAGGGGGTTGACCTTGGAAATATGTCACACTTCGTTTTGCAAGAAACACGATGGCAACAAGACACTGTTCTTGAGCCAGCCAATAGACGTCAGAGCTCTGCCTGTCAACCGGCATTTCTGTAGCATTATCTGGATTTACTGACAAGATGTGCTCTTTCTGATCTCATCCCGACACGGTTCCGATGGGCACACATTCCCACGCTCCCGTCTCTCGTCGCCATCCTCCATGCTCAGAGAGCACATCTTCCATCTTCATATCATCCGTCTTCTCTGTCTCCTTTGTTGCCTCTTCCTCGTCATCCACATGCAGAGCACTGGCTTTCACCAAGGACTTCCATGTGCTTTGAACGTCCATCTCAGCATCCTCGAGTATCTCAGCAGCGAGCTCGTGGCTCCATTGTGTGTTGGGATGGAGAATGCACTCCCTCAGTGCCAGGATCTCAAACAGTACTGGACTGTCACCTCGCGCCTCCAGCCAACTGTCAGAGTCTAAGACGTGCATGATCCAGCGATAGATGGCCCATTTGGTCGGGTTAGCTCTGTCCAGGTCCTCGTCTGTTGTCGTCAGTTTCGCGTTGTGGGCAATGGCTCGTTCGAAGAAGGCTTCAATGAACAAGGTAGATCCTGAGGCAAGCATAATCAAAAGTTCGTCCCATATCAGATAGGCGCCTTGCAGCGTGGAGTCAGCAAGAGGGCCCTTTGTCCTGTAACCCAAGATTAGTAAAAATCCTTCAACTTCATCCCTGTCACACATACTGTTTTAGTGATGGTATGACCAAGCCATCGTCAATCAGGACTGAAGCCACTTGAGCCCACTTTGCTGCTTCGTCCTCGCCGCAGCATAGATTTTGGCACTGCTGTTGTGTTTCGAGTAATGAGCTGGCAGCATCCTTGGCCTTTGCTTTGCTCTTCAGTCCTGCAACCCTACGTGATCTGAATTTCTTGAGGTACTCGGTAGCTTCCAGCCTCACGGCTGCCAATGATTCCAGATCAACCTGAGCAGCAGCCTCTTCTCCAGCCTCCAGCTCCCAAGCATCCTGAGGCAGTTTAGCCCAGTACACACCCCACAGCCAATTGACTGCCTCGCGAGCACTGCGGACAAGTCTGGCAAGACCAGGCAAGTCTTCATGAGCAACTTCATGACGAAGCTCGACGAAATGAGGAGGTAGTCCAATCGACCTCGCAACATCAAACATGCTCTGACCAGGTCCATTTCTATGACGTCCCAAATCGGCGAATCCAGTCACGAATCTGGATAGCGCAGTCGTATAGGCAGCTCTCAGCGCAAAAGACGATGCAGTACCAGCAGTAACACCTTGGAGAGGCCATTCTGAGGCATCGGAGGTAGAAGACACTTGACGTGCGCTAGAAGTAGAGAATTGGGCGTGGAGGAGCATGGCATCCATGAGGAGTGCTGTACTTTCGACTGCGTGGGGCACGTTTCCTCGCTGTTTCCAGGCTGCTACTGTGGCAATGGCTTGACCTTGTTCTGCTGGTGTCGAGGGGCTGTAGAGACCATGGCGGACATTGAGGAGGTCTGCATGACTGCGCCAGGGTGTGACGAAGTAGTTCCGCTGTACCGGTTGTGGAGGCATATTGAGAGTTTGTACTGATTTCTTCTATATGTCGATAGTGGTCTGGATGTTGTCAGAAAATATGGTCAAGATGACAAAAAGTTGGCTGATGATAATCCGATGTTGCAACAGAATTTCACAGTCTCTCATCAAATTGTACATTGGGCATCATCCTCGCAGCAGAATATGTGGTACAATTCTACCAACCACACCTGCTCTGCGAAACGATTTCTCGTCCTCAATTTGATGATTGTATTGATGATTTTTCGTCTTTTTTTCTTCTCCACGAAAAGTCTGTTGCGGTGGTATGCAGGTGCAGGAAGGTTGTGATGGAAAGCACTTACCCTCAACGATATGATCAATATGATTGACACCTCTCAAGAACGCAATCAAGGCGGATAATTAGTTCGACAGGCAAATACCAGATGTCGACCTGGAAGGAGTGGTCGCTCGACAAGATCATTCGTTGCGCTCTCGAGTCCGTGAAGAGTCCGTGCGTTACAGCACTTCTTCGACAAGCAGTTCGAAATGGTGAATATGAGCTTCGATTGTTTTTTGAAACTTTGGTGACCTACTTTGTCGGCGCATGAATGTACAGCAAACAAGTGTGTCGGAGTTGACTGCGAATGGGTTGATCTAGTCCCTCCTGTGTCACGAACATGGGCAGTCAGTGGCTAGCTGCATATGTCAACGCAGCACGCTCGAACCGCCCGGCGTGTACCACAGTCTTTCTCAGGCATTGATAGTGAAGGCTGTGGTTCAGGCTCTACCGAATATCTACCTGACAGCATTCTCATAACACTGAGCTCACGGCCCCGAATCTAGCTACTGACGCCATCGTCTGAGGCCTGCCAAGTGACATCCGCATATTCAGACGTGGTGCAGGAGAGTGATCGGGTCGCCTGGAGGCATGCATGTCCCAGATTCGGCCATGGGATATCGAACTCGGTTTCGAGGCTAAAAGGTAGGTGCCACGTGCGATCGGCAAACGTCATCTTTATGACAAGAGTTCGGTCGCACCTCCTGTCAGCTAGGGATCGTAAGCAAGTCTCTCTTGGTTAATTGACTCAAAGGTGAATCTCAATCACCGCTCGAAGTATCAGCTCTGTCCAAATTTGAGGAGAACTTGATGCAACAGCCTGTTTGACGCTCACATTCCCACTGCCGACCTTAACGAACAGCGTACGCAGGAGGGCAGAATACTCTCCCAGTCTTGGGTTGTAGCTGATGAGGCGTGCAGCAAACAACCACCTTCATCCGCCAAGTCTCCGTTCAGACATATAGTGTCTCATCTAGCTCCCTGAGACAGGCACAGCAAGCCCACCATCTCCACAATCATGGCACCACATGTTCAGCAGACCCCTCCGTACACGAGGGAGCCATCACCCAAACAAGACGTATCGACCACACAGTTGCGTCCTATGACCGACACAAGTCTTCTTTCTTGGAACAAACTCGACATATTGCTCCAGGGCAAGCAGTGTACCATCGATGGAAACACACTGGACATTGCGGGAGTCATCGCTGTCGCAAAGTAAGTTGCTATGCCATTGTCAATTACATGGCCAACCTGATCCCGATGTCTAGGTATGGCATGCCTGCGTTCATATCTACGGATGATATCACTCGCAAACGTATAGACGACAGTGTTCGTATGCTGAGGAGACATCTCGACTCAGGCCATCTTGTCTACGGTTAGTCTCTTCGTTGTTTATACCTCGGTCGGTCAAGGAGATTCTGAACACGGTTGCCAGGTGTTTCTACTGGATTCGGAGGAAGCGCTGATACTAGGACCCACAACTTGGAAGACCTCCAGAGGGCCCTAATCCAGCATCAGAACTCGGGAATCCTCACGGGCCATGACCTCGGCCGCCCCAAAGCTGCCTCGGCGTGGAGCGACATGGTCCGCATCAGAGACGCCGACTATGAATCTAGCACAAACTCGATGCCAATATCTTGGGTTCGAGCCAGTATGCTCATCAGATGCAACTCAATCATCAGAGGACACTCCGGTGTACGAATGAGTGTAGCTCAAGCCATTTTACATCTGCTCAACAGGAACATTATCCCGGTCATACCGCTCAGAGGCAGTATTTCGGCCAGTGGAGACTTGAGTCCCCTCTCATATATCGCCAGTGCCTTAGAAGGCTCTCCTGATATCTACGTAAGAATCGAAGGCGGCAAGATAGTATCAGCGGAAGAGGCATTGAAGCATGCCGGCATTGAGCCGGTCATTCTAGGACCGAAAGAAGGGTTGGGTCTGTTGAACGGCACTGCGTTTTCTGCCGCAACAGCCTCTCTTGCTTTACATCAGTCTCAAAACATTGTACTCGTCTCGCAGATTCTAACTGCCATGAGCGTCGAAGCAATGCAAGGATCCGCAGAGAGTTTTTGGCCACAAATTGCTAACATGCGTCCTCATCCTGGTCAGATTGAGGCGGCTGCCAACATATTCTCCTTTTTGTCCGAGTCTGCACTGGCAAAGTGTGTTGGCTCGCCCAAGGATACCAAGATGACCGGTTTGTATCAGGACCGGTACGGACTTCGTACTTCGACGCAGTGGATCGGGCCACAGATTGAGGATCTCCTACATGCTACCTCTCAGATCGAGATCGAGCTCAACTCAACTACAGATAACCCATTGATCGACGTTGAGTCAGACCACATTCTTCACGGGGGTAACTTCCAGGCAGCTATCGTGACTTCCACCATGGATAGAGCTCGTCTTTGTCTGGAGCGATTGGGAAAGATGATGTTTTCCCAGGCGACGGAGATAATCAATCCGATGCTCAACAGTGGTCTACCAGCAAACTTGTCTGCCGACGATCCATCTTTGTCATTCACATGCAAGGGTATCGGTATCAACATGGCTTCGTACCAATCGGAGCTAGGCTTCCTTGCCAATCCTGTTGGAAGTCACGTACAGTCTGCAGAGATGCACAACTAAGCCATCAACAGTTTGGCTCTGATATCTTCGAGATATACGTTCCAGGCCCTCGATATCATCTACATGTTGGCGGCTTCTCACCTCTTTGTTTTGTGCCAGGCTCTAGACCTACGCGTCTTGCAGAATCAATTCCTTGATTCCGTGGAGCCAAAGATTGAGAGTCTTATCAAGACGTTGGTCGACACCAATACGCAAACTTGCAAGGAGTTGCAAGACACGCTTTTCGTAACTATTTCCACACGTATCAGAACAGTGTGGCCCACGACAACTACAGCTGATCTTGATCAGCGATGCAAGATTACATCCGATTCCATCATGCTGGATGTCATCAACGCGTTTGCTAAACTCTCACCTGCTTCATCTCTCGATACCAGCAAGCTATTGGAGCTAAAATCAAAATTACAAGTCCAAATGCAGGACCTGTACGAGACCAAAAGACAAGACCTTTTCCAGAACCACCTCACCGTCACACCATCTTATCTGGGAAGCGCAGCCAGGCGCATGTATCGTTTCGTCCGCGGTGATCTGGGCATCAAGTTTAACCGCGGCTTGGTCGAACATCCTACACAGCCACTACCTCCGGCTGTAGATGTCAAGGAGCCGCGCAAGACAATTGGCAGTCAGATCAGTGTCATCTACGAGGCGTTGACAGATGGACGGGGTACGAAGATCATCATGGCATGTGCTGAGGAGGGCTTGAGCCAAGAGCAAACCAAGGTCTGAGAAAAGATATTGGAGAACGAGAAATCTCCTTCTCGGGTTACAACATGAGCAGCGAAGGAGAGATAATTGCTTTCGGGACGAGAGCCAGGGCCGTGTAGCAGGAGTCGTGCAACACGCTTGACCACGCAAGACTCTGTGGTGAGGGTGCCGTGTTACGATTATTTTCCGTAGAAAAACCCATGCTGTCATTCTAGAGGTCGATCCACGAGCTCTCCTGGCGAATTTTCATGTATGGGAACCATGCTTATCAGCTATTCATTTACGACGAAGCCAAGGGGGCATATCTGGATGGAACCTCGCCGCCAGTGTCCAGTAATCTTCAGATCAGGGTCACCACCACAACAACAATTTGAATCAATTTGAAAATGACTATATGGAATCAACATGTACAGGCTGGCGCGCATAACTTCACAGCAGGAGGGATGGAGATTATTTGTTTAAAGAAGGATTTTCTGTCAAAGGTACTATGTACGGGAACCTATTCCCAGTGATACAAGAATTTTCAGACTCGAAAGTCTGTTGTCCACTGGCTAACCACAGTTTCTGACTGCGTAAATAGTAACAAGAAACAAACGCATAATGGTGGACCCAAAACACCGGGGGAATGCAAATGAGAGGGTGCAGACTTATAAGGAGAGAGTTGAACAAAGAAGAATTTTCTTCTAAAGAAGAGAGGCGCCCAAAAGAGTGGACAGGGCGACGAGACCGGTCATGACCAGGGGAGCGAAGGACGTCTCGCCCATGCTGAGGCGCGAGGCAGCACCAGTAGCGGAGGCTGAGCTAGAGGCACCGGAACCAGTGGCGGAGCTGCCAGAAGCAGTCATGGTAGCAGAGCCGCTTCCAGCAGAAGCAGTGGCGACGTTGTCAGTGCCAGAGTTCTGGGAACCGTCACCAGTAAGACCGGGACCGGTGCCAGCACCGGAAGTCATGTACTTCTTGGCGTCGCTGGGCATAGCGGGAAGGTTCTCGCCAGTGAAGTCACCGGTGTTCCAGGTGTCGCTGTTGGGAGGGCAAGACGAAGCAGTGCCAGAAGACTTGTAACCACCGTCGCCGGAGGGAGCAGTGTTGTTGGCAAAGGCAGCTTGGAGGTAGGTGAAGTCAGACTTGGGGGTAACAGTGTCGCCGGAAATGGTGACGAGACCGTAGTCGCTGCCCTCCTCCGAGTATTCGTAGACGAGACCACCACTGTAAACGCCGGTCATCTCTGAGTTGTAAAGAGCAGAGACCTCCTCGAACTTGCGAGTGTTGGTGTTGCAACCATACTCGGAAAGGAAAAGGGGCAGACTGTAGTTGCCGTAGGTGGCAACCTTCTGGTCCCAGCCGGAGATGGTGTAGGAAGAGGGATCGCACCACGAGTAGTCGTTGAAAGCGAAGAAGTCGCTGCGCTGGTCATCGGTTCCACAGTTCATGTACTGGGCGGTCTCGTAGCGGTTGTCACCAACATCGGCAGCCGAGTAACCGATAGGGATGGCGCGGTAGCCTCTGTTGTTGCGATACTGCTTGAGATCACGGGTGACAGCCTTGATGTAAGGAGCACAGTCGGTGGTGTTGGCGTCGTTGATGACCTCGTTGCCAGAGAAGAAGAGGAGGGTGTTGGTGTACTTGGCGAAAGCGTCGATAGTAGCGAAGAGACTCTGAAGGTAGACAGCGTTGTATGAGACTGCGGGTGAAGCACGGTTGATGGAGTACTTGGGGGTGTTGACATCGAGAGCAACGTAGATTCCAGCGGCGGCAAGGGCGTTCATGCAAGTGTCGTGGCTGGCAGTGTTGTCGACAGTGTAGACACGGATGGTGTTGATGCCGAGCTGCTTGAAGTACTTGATGTCTCTCTGGCAGCCAGCCTCGTCGGCGAGGGGGTCCTTTGCGTCCGAGGAGCCACCGGGCTGGTAGTCGACACCACGGATGTAGAAGCGGTCATTGCCAGCGAAGAAGGCGTTACCCTTGACAGTGACGGTAGGAAGACTGCCCGAAGAAGTGCCAGAAGCCTTGGAGGAAGTGCTAGTAGCTCTGGCCTCGAGGGCAGGGGAGGCAACGGCCAGGGATGCGCTCAAGGCGATCGAAGCAGCGGCGAATGAAGCCTTCATGTCGTTATGTGAGAATTGGAAGATGCAAGGTAAATGTCGAATCAAGGAATCTAAGGAGACAAGCAGAAGAAACTTCCGGTAAACGAGCGACGGAAGAGTAGTTGAAGAAGTCGAGGATTAAAAAGTCGAATTAAGCAGACTGCACAACAAGGAGAGTGGCAGGAAAGATGATGGAACTTTTGGCCTGCAGGGGATGTTGAGTGGGTTTTGTTTGGCCCAGCATTTCAGACACGAGACAAGAAGCACGGGCAAGCCTCAGCCGCTGTTGTCCATCGATCCGCGGCGAACCAAGCCCTTCTTGGTCGCCCCTACCAAGACTCTGTTGAGTGTACCTGTTTGATCGCCCGCTTTTGTTTTGGCAAGGCAAGCAAGTCCAAGGACTCTTGATGCTCCTTCTCTTGCCTTGGGATCGCATCACTGCAGCATCACGCCTCGCTGCAGAAACTCTGTTCGAATGCATCTTCCCTCGTGCACTTTTCCACTTTCCACCTCAATACAAAGTGGGCGTTTCCCTGAATTGCCTCAACGTGCTCCCCGTATTCTCCGGCGCCCAGGAGCAATACTCAAATTACACTCCCGCTTCATCTGAAACGCCACCCACCTTACAGTGTGATCAGCAATCCTCGTCACCTCCCGCGTATGTTGACCTGCGCCTTCTCCAACAGTGGTGCGCGTCCTTTTGTGCTCGGCGTGAAAGCCTGTCTTTGACATTGCGCTCTCTATGCTAATCTCCAATTTTGCTTGTGCGCTCTCCTCCGTCATCCACTGCTTTGCACAGCCTCGAAAATCATCCCAGCCATCCCATTCTCCAGCCAACCCATGTGACATTCCGAAATAATGTCCAAATAAAAAAAGTTCAAGGTACACCTAGAAGTTGCGCCGCATGACGTATAGTATCTTTCACGCACCGTCGACCATAGCATGGACGCCCGGATGGCTCCTGCAACATGCGAGTAGAAACGAAGGAAAAGGGTGATGTAGAATGAAAAGAAAAAGGAAAATAAGAAAGTCGTGCCCGATCATGTCCAGTAATCACTTGGACTGAAAAGGGTTGTTACGTGAATCGCTTTTGGATCTCCAGAACATCAGCTTACTCAGACGATGCTCCTTCTTCCTCTTGCTCTCTTGGTGGACCGAAGGCGAGATAGCTGTCTGCGGACGTTGTTCTGTTCTCAGACTGTGTCTACTCTCGCCAAAGGGTCCGCCTAGAAGCATGCTCAAGCTCTGAATGCTCGAACGCTTGCGACGACGCTCAGAGGCCTGTACATCTGCTTGACCATTGCCACATGCGACTGATACAGGTCGATCCATCGTGTCCCGACGAGGACTGGTTTGATACATAGTGCTGATCATGGTAGAACGGCTGCTCGTCAAGGATGGGACGTCATCAGCCGACATGTATGGCTCAGGCATTGGCTCTGCAGTTGTGAAAGAGCTCATGGTACGAGCGTCGCCAATCGAGGATGCTGAAGTGCCGAGTCGTAGTGCATCGAATGATCCTTGATTCCGCGCGAAATCGGGCGAGGAGAAGGTCGATGCGATGTTAGACGTCGGAGTGAGCGGGGCGTTGTGTGAAGAAGGGGGACCAAGACCTGTGTCCTCGGCCGAAATGGTGCGAGCTCCACTGGAGTCTGAAGATTTCGTGATAGATGAAGTTCGAGGCTCTGGGTAGTCTGCTGTAACTTCAGATAACGTTACTTCTTCGACGATGGTATCCTCCACCACCGATGTGCGCGGCGGAGTAGGTTGACGCTGCGGATGATCGTAACTCGAAGAACTTCTCAAGGATCCCTGAGGTTCGATTCCTAGGCCGTCTTCGAAACTCCAGTCGAAGTTTGGCTCAAGCTGCTCGCTCGCTGTGTCGACAATCTGAATGCCAGTGCCCGAATCTTCGTCTGCCTGGCTTGATGCGTCACAGATACTAGGTTCTTTGACAGCCTCGGCAGATGATTCGTCTTCTTCCTCTTCGAAAACATCATCCATCGGTGACTGTCCTGGCGAGCTAGATCTACCAGCAAAAACAAAGGGTACTAATGCAGGTGCGCTCTCGGTTCTACGATGATAGTGCATGCCTGGTCCAGTGAAATCTTTCGCCAAACGACTGCTGTGAAGTTGTCTTCTCTTTTGGAGGGGACGTGATTCTTCCCAGCTCATCGTGGGCGTTCCGTAGGGTCCAAGAGCGGCATCCAGGTCAATAACGGGACTGGTGTCCTCGCCACCTGGTGACGAAGGCGCGAGGAAAGGGAAGAAGGAATCCGACATTTCCGACCGAGGAGAGAGGATAGAAGGACTTGTGATATCGTCAGCATCGGTAAAAGGGTCCTGGCCGAACAGGGCGTCCAGGTCGGGCTCCTCTCCGAATGGTTCCGAAAGCTGAGGTCCGAAATCAGGAGTCTGTTCGCCGCTCTCGCTCTCTTCTGCCGCATCGGTACCCTGTTTTGCCTTCTTTGCATCCTTGGCTTTGCGACCAAGAATCGAGGTTGCCCACTTCTTGACCCGCTTTCGCGAAGATACGCGTTGCAGACCCTGGTCGATAACTTCAGGTTTTCTCGCGGAGAGTTGAGAATCATCGCAAACAACAGGCTCTTGCAGAGAGATGGTTGAAGTTCCAATATCCGACGATGCTGTCAAGGAAATCAGAGGTTCACTGCGACGACGATCGAGCTTCAAGAAAGTCTTCTTCTTTGAGAGTCGTGAACTATCGCTCGTGGATTCTGCAGCGAAAGACAAGCTGTTGTTAGGCAGTTTGAAGGGCGGAGGGACTATCTGAACCGGAGGCTCCGTGATGACCATGGTGTTGGACTCGTTTGTCGGCGCGGATCGAGGCGAGATGTCGGCACCAAGGTCAGGAATCGTAACCATTGCCCTTCTAGGAGAAGGATATCCGATACCACCGAGGCTGATGAGGGAAGACATGCTGTTTCCAACGGAGTGACCACGCACGGTCGATGCAGAACTGGCAGTGTCGGCGGAGACTGTTGAAAGAGGTCGCGGGATAAATTCAATCTTCTCGGAAAATCCGACGCGGGGCCTGGAGGGTGGGCGCGCGATTGGCTCTTCTGTAGGGAGTCTGGACGGAGAGATCACTGTCATGGAACTTTCGCTAGACTTGCGCTCCTCATCCATTACTTTGATGGGCGAAGGATGATGTGTTGGAGAAAAAGACTCCGTTGGCGTTTGTGGCACAGAGGTTTGCGGTCGGACGTTGACGTCCTTCGGCTGAAGGATGCTCGCCAAATCGTGACCAGATATGGCTGCTGATCTACGATGGGCGTGGCCGCGTCTACGAGACGGTGAAGCACCGAGGTCCGGGATAGGTAGAGCGTCGAGACGTTTCGAGGGGCTGGGACCTAACATGCCACCGATACCCATGCGACTATCTCCGCCTACCAGCTCACTTGCTCCTCTGCGATGTCCTGCACTTTTGGGTGGGCTGGTAGGAGGCGTGAGAGCGGTTGGTGACGGAGGTTGGTTGTCCAGGCGACCGGAAGTGTCTGATGAGTTGAAACTGAAAGTGGGCAGCGCTGAAGTGGATTGTCGCGTTGACCGGGAACGAGCGTGGTATGAGTTGGGAGCCAAGTTCATAGACACTGGTCGTCTAGGGCTTGACATGGCAGACTGTTCGGTGATGGGTCGAGGAGGGAAGACAAAGTCCGGCACCAGTTGCAAGGTTTCCTGGTCCATGTCGGAGGGTCTGTAGTGTTGGTCGCTCATGTGGTGACGGAAAGACATGGTCGTGGCCATAGCATCCAGAGAAGCACTCGTGGAGGGTGCAATGGCGAGAGATATTAAAGTGAAGTAAGGTTGGCGGGGAGGGCTGTATAAGTTCGCGCGCGTACGACGATGTCGTTATGGTGTCGCTGGAAAGCACACGGGGATAAAAAAGTATTAATCTGGGAACAATGTCAGTCGAGCCATGGTGGTAGTGGAGGGATGAGGATCGGTATACCAGACTAGAAACATGGAACGCTCACAGAGCTAAATCACTTTGTTACGGGAGAATGAAGGCGCAAACAACAAATAAGCAAAGCAAGCAGTATCTCGAATTAAAAAAGGAATGGACGCAGTTTCGACTACAGACAACTTGGGCAAGCCGTCCGAGAAGATCCCACAGAAAGGTTTTGATATAACAGAGGTCGAGGAGGAGGGGTCGCGGAAAGAGGGAAGAGCAAAGAGAAAGGTGAGGTTTGGAGGGTGCAGATGCATGTACCAACTTGGTAGCAGGCTCTCGCGGCCTTGGCTGCGTCGCGCCCGGGCCAACGCTAGGGTTAAAATAATCGAAGCGTTTACGAGAGCGTTGCAACTTGCAAGCAAACCGTTGTCCAAATCCTACGGGTAGAGGACCCATCTTGCATGCCATGACCACAATAACAACCAGGGATCAAGCGCCCTTCTCTGTTCCCACGCGACGCCCAAACGGTGCGTCCTGGTGTGGGACTCTCTGTTGTCGCCACACCTACCTCACAGATTGCCTATCGCAGATTGTATGCTAGGCAGCGAATGACGGCGACTCGGAAAGGCCCTGGTCACTTTAGATCGTTGCCGGACAATAAATCACCAATATATTTTCGCTTTTCGCTGCCTGCCTTGCTTCCAGCTTGGGCCGGCAGTACGAGCAGTGCCGCTAATTATCCCACTACTGTATCTACGTATGCACTACGACAGACACAGCTCTCAGGCCATACGTTCCTGTCTTGCCATCTCGTTGCCCATGATACCGCGTTGCCAATCGCGTCGCTCTTTCTCAATAGTGACGCCGTTTGTTATCGCGAACTACAGCAACTGTCCAAGTCTGTTGAACCTGCTATCCAACTTGGCTACCTATGTCATTGTTCATCCATGCCAGGTTCCACCAACTTCCCATCTGCAATTCGAGACCCCTCTAGCAGCGAACCCACGCCCAAACTCAACACGCCTGTCTCCGCGCGTCAACCGACCAATCTTGTTTCAGAATGCAGGAGGCAGAGACCCTTCTTCCCCACAGCGACGATCGCCTCGCCCCAGGTTCCGTGCAATTAAACCATGGCGACTTTCCGACAAGTTTCTTCGGCCTCGAATGTCTGGTGCCTGAGTCGCAGAGGCAAATTCTCACCCAGGTTGTTTCGGTCTGATCCATCTTCCATTCGCCCGGTCTTTGCTTTTCTGCTTCTCGAAGACACTACCTGGGTCTCGCGGTTTCAATCGTGGTTCTCGGCCGAGGACATCCGCGGCGTCTGCGTCTCTCTGACTTGCATCTGCAGGCTGCATGCTTAGCATGTTGCCAGCACCTTTTTGAGCTACATAGAGTCCCTTCAGCCCAAGCTCGAGCCAATCTTCACATGTTGCGCGCATGTACTCGTGACTTCACGTACAGTGGTGCAACTCGAGTGCACACGCAAGAGGACTGTGTCAGGATAGAGAGCTGATCTTCACCTAGCATTTTATCCGACATGCGTGGTATCTATGATCCATCGAACTGGCCTAGCGAGAGCGCTTCAACCGCTAAGCTGCGGATAGGCTGTGTTCTGTCTGATTATTGTACTTCAAGCAGGGTCCTTTGCGAAGTCTTCACATGTCTTGATTAATGCAGGATTCTTCTGCCGATGCATGTACGTTGTGCTATCTACGATAGAACTCCAAGCGGATAAGCAGATGGGATACTGTTGCTACCCTTCGGCATGACACTGGGCACAGCAACGTAGTTTCGAACAGGTACATGCCGTCTAGCCCACACAGGTGGCTTTCTGATCTGCGTTAGAGCTTGGACCCCGTGCGCCATCTGTAGCAGTTTGGCTTCCGTCCACGGTAAGCCCATCAGCTCGAGACCAACAGGGATACCGATTGGGGCTGTGTCGGTAGTAGGACTGAAGCCCGCAGGAAGCGCCAGAGAGGGAAATCCAGTCACGCCAGCTAGAATACCGTTGCGTCCATGTTGGGATGCGGCTCCGATCCTAACTGGGAGGTTTCTTTGCTGCGGGTAGATGATTGCATCCAAGCGATCTGTTGCAAACGTTGCATGCAGATGCGTAGTCAGATCTTGGATGTTCTTCAATACTGTCTCGTACTCGAGATCTCGTGTGCTACCTTTCAGTACCGCCTTGACGAAATCGTACTGCGGAGGAAGCACAAGAAAAGAATTACCTTCGCTATAAAGGTTTTGGAGTGTTGCAGGGTGTTGGCCCCTGAGAGACTCTCGCGAGAGGTATTTGTCCACCTCTTGCCTCAGCTCAAACTTTTGTGTCTCGCACGAGCTAAGGATAGAATTCACGTTGTATCTGGCGTCATCAATTGGTACAACGATGGCGCCTGCTTCTTGCAAGCTCACCACCATTGCATCCATAGCTTCGTTCACAGGATCCGTCTCGTTGGACGAAGTACGATCGAAGAAGGTTTCAAGCACTCCGATCGTCTTACCCTCGAGAGAACCTGACGCAAGATCCATGTAGTAATCCGTTCCATGAACACCTTCAGGTACAAGTGCAGTACTGTTGTCTTCAGAATCAAGTTGCTTACTTGCAATTGCCGAAAGTGCGATAGCCAGATCTTCAACACATCGTGCGATGGGTCCGACAGCATCCTGCGTATGCGAGTTTGGGATGACCCCTGCTCTTGAGACGAGGCCTCTTGTCGGACGTAGTCCAAAGAGGCTGTTCGCGCTTGCTGGGCTGCGTACACTGTTTATCGTGTCTGTGCCTAGAGCAAGAACCGCGAGAGATGCAGCAACACTAGCACCACTGCCCCCAGACGACCCTCCCGGGGTTCGATCAGTGTCGTATGGATTGATTGTCTGGCCCCCCAAAGATGACACCGATATTCCTTCCAAAGCAAGTTCTTGAAGATTCGTTTTGCCTAGAATGATGGCGCCCGCGTCTTTGAGCGCCTTGACAACCGCGGCATCGATCGAGGGTCTCGAGTCAGCCAAAGCGAGGCTCCCGCTGGTTGTTGGAAGAGACGCAGTGTCAAGATTGTCCTTTAGAAGCACGGGGACACAAAACAGCGGGCCTACAGTGGCATTTTGCGAGGCGAACAGTGCGTCTTGTTGTGATGCAATTGCGAGAGATTCCGGGTCCAAGGATATGATCGAATTGATGTTTCCATCCAATGCTTCGATGCGTGACAAGAAGGCAGAGACGATGTTCCGACAACTCTCGCCAGAGTGCAGCGCATTGTGAACAGAAGCTATGGTGGCCTCTCGGGGGTCAAAAAGTAATTGACCCCATGCAATGGTCGCGTTTGACAGGGCAAATATCGCCGAGTATTCCAAGCCTTTCAATTGCATCGTTGATGCAACTGCCTTACTGCTGGAAGTGGATGAGGCTCTCTAAAGAATCGGGCTGGAAGGTGTATGACGAATTACCTCGGCATCTACACACGGGAGACGTCTGTCAATTACCCATTGTGTCAAACAGCCTATTATACTGATCTGCATGAGGGCGAATGTTATGAGAAGAAACTTGGCACAATTCACGTCTCAGCATCCGGTGTGTCCATGATCATCTCAGTCTCCTACTGCGCAAACGCTCAGAGGGTATTTTAAGGCCTCCCGCACGATCGGCATAATGAATGAGTGCATGGATGCTTGATAGAAACACTTCTGAGACAACAATTTGTGCATTTCTGAGCACTGATTTGAGCACGGCGCCCATATAATGTCGTTCGGCTGTGCTGTGATGTACTACATGAAGATCTAAAAGCAGCTTCCATGGCAGCTATTTCGTTTCCCCTATACTGAGATGGTATTTGCTCGCACACAGGAGATGTGGGTTCGATTCAGCTGCAGGGAGCGAGCACATGTCCGGATGCAGAGCAGCACCAGCTCTGTTTGCTCGAGCGACTGTATGTAGCCCACGAGGGCCAGCTCAGTGGTGTGGCGGCGGTTCGATGCACAGCTGTGCGATCCCGGAAATGTCAAGTCATACGGACTGAGGCGATTCAAGCGCCAGTCAGTGTGGTTCCAATCATGCCCTGCTCAACACCCTGGGCGCCTTCAAGATCCTCGAGACCTTTGTCCTGGAGTACATCGACGTCAAGTTCCTGCATGACCTGCAGCACGACATTGAGACTTTCAAAGAAGCCATTCACCGAGACACGGAGCATTCGATTGGTAGTTGCGCGGTAGATAGTGCGTAGTACTGTGGCATCTTCCTCGTCAGACGTAGGCTGTGTCGATTGAACAGCGTCTAGCGAAGCGGTAGGAGCGGCATTGGTCAAAAGCGAGGCGCGAAGAGGATCAGTCTCTAGCGCTTTTGGAGGGGCATCTGACGGACGGTGGAGCGAAAAGTCGCGACGGACCAGAGGGGAGAGTTCTTGATCGACGGAAAGAGTGCGGATTGCGGCGCTGGCTAGGCGGTGGGTAGGAAAGGGAGTGTCGATTGTTCTACGCCGGGCGCATGAGCTTCGTGCTTCTCTTCCACCATCCTATCCGACATGTTGAAGCTCACAGGATACACGGAAAGTCATCGGACGCGGCCATGATGAGTGGATAACAAGGTAGGCTGTGAGGGGTCTGGTCCAAAAGTCTTTTGTCCCCACATCGGTCACGACTCACGAGTCACGACTTGAGCTCGATGCTTGGCGTCTTCTGTGACGTAGTTGGTCTAGCATATGATGATTTCGACAGAAGTCACTCGCTCATACGCCTTCTACACAAACACATCCAATTGATCTCTTTCACCAACCCCTATCACAACACAATTTCAGCTTCCAGACTTCAGCATGGCTTCACCCTCAGAGTTCCTGACCTTCTACCGTCGCACTGCCCGCCTTAGCACCCTAAGACAGTCTCGCATCGTACCAGCCTCTCCTCGCCGCACCTTCGTTTCGTCAACATGCCGTTACAGCAGCGGCGGCAAGCTCAGCACCGATGACAGCGTCGCAAACGAAGCCTATCCCGACAGCAAGCATGCCACCGACAAGAAGGACAGACTTGACGTTCAGAGCGACAATGCCGCAAAGGGCCAAGAGTACCATTTCCTCCATGCTTCAGCTTGATCACTATACTGACATTGCACGTCTGCAGGTCGAAGAGCCGTGGTGAGGGTGGTACCGCTACTCAGCGCAGGGACACCAACAACAGCACCGCAAAGGCCAAGCAAGAGAACCCCGAGGCCCCTGATGTTGTCATCGGTATGCAGGACGAGAGAGGTGGAAAGGGTGCCTAAGCTATGAAATGTGTAATGACCTTTTGATTCTGTACGATAGTGAACGAAATGTCGTTCAATGATGGTTCATTCTCGAGAAATTGTGTAAAATGTCGATCCAGTGCCTGCCAACGCCTTCGCTATGCATACCAAAGAGAGCACCCAAGTCTACGGCGTCTTTTACGATCGCTGCTTGGCGTTCCACTTCTTGACTCTCTTCTTGAGATCGCCAACACTCTGCTGCATGGGATTGAGCTTCATGTCGCGAGCCATGGTGAGGTAGTCGTCGCCATGCTTGGCCACCAGTCTCTCAATCCATTCTTCTTCGCGGTCGCTCTGCTTCCTAGGCGCCTTCTTGATTGGTCGTGCGGCTTGTTCCTCGAGTTGTCGGACCACGTCGGTTCTGGCGTCTCCTCCTTGTCTTGCTCCGTCCAAAACATCGTGCTCGTTCACAAATCCTTGCCAGCCTTCATCGTCGCTGTCTTCGACATCGTTCAGAGGGTCGTTGAGGGGGTTTGCCTTTCTTTGGTCCAGAACTTCCAGAATAGCGCCAGTCTCGGGATCTCTTCTAATCTTGACTTCGGAGATGTTGATTGTAGTAGGCAATTTGGTGCTGATGTTGAGGTTGTCGGGTGTTGGCTCGGGTGCCAGGCCATTAGCAGCCTCGATCAGAGTCTTTGAGGTCTTCTCGACACCGCCAGTAGGGTGGTTCAACTTGGATACGAGTCCGAGGCGGCGGTAGTTTTGGCTGAGTGTCTCCTTCTGGTTCCTGTCATACAGTTAGATTCCAAGCGCAAGAATAGAAGATGAATGCGCAATGCGACCTACCAGTTGGCTGCGATGATGGGGTTCTGCAACAACTTTCTCTTCGACTTTGCCTTCTGCGTCACCTTGGAGGTGGACGAGCGGTTCTTCTTCTTCTGCAATTCGCGACCCATCTTGTTTGATTTGTGATTTGGTTTGTTCAGAAAAATCGCTGATGATCCGCCATCGAGAAAGTCGGTCCCCCGAAAATTTAGATCAAACAGCCAAAGCACTTTCCCCATGTTTGCACTCCTTATCTTATCGCGATACCTCACATCTTCCCCTTCGAGTACAGGTAAAGTACAACTTGCAAGTCTACCTTGACGAGCAGTGTCTTCGAATTGAAAACCGAAGAAATGGCCATCATGAACCGCTCATATGCCGTTTTGTTGATCGTTCTTGTAGCATTGTGCCAAATCATCGCTGCACGATCTGAGAAGGTCCCAGTTGGACATCTTACGTCTGCAGAGATCGAGGAGCAGATCCAGGTTGGTTAATTCTTATCAAATATTAGATGTTGATCTAAAGGGGATCTCGTATGCTGATTCTTCTAGCAATGTCCTCTGGTACAAACTCTCAATGCCCACAAAGCATCGACGGCCCATGAGGCCGCTACAGGCTTCACAGCTCGAGCATTCGCTGTATTGTTCCCAGGATCACCCGCTGTCAACACTCTTTTGTTCGATATCACCCCTATATTACAACCGAATCTGTACTGATCATGTAACAGGAGCGTGCTGTACATTTCTGGACCTCCCAATTTCTTGCTGGCGCTGTGCCCTGCGGACATTGACCCAGCATCTTTGAACACCATGGTCGCTTTCGCTTTCGGTGGACTCATGGGCGACACACTCTTTCATCTTCTTCCGGAGATCTTCGTCGGCGAAGATAGCCCAAAGCATGTGACTCTGGTAGTCGCCGATGGTAACAAGAACATCTTGCTCGGGATCGCCATCATGGTTGGCTTTGTCAGTTTCGTCATTCTAGACAAGGCTATTCGTATTGCTTCTGGAGGCGACGAGGGTCACGGCCACTCTCACGGTCATGCTCATGGTAAGATCGAAGGTGGTGACAAGGCCGCCGCTTCTGCCTCAGCATCTGGCTCCGACAAAGGTGCTCAAGCCGAAGGTCTTCGTCAACGTAACAGTGAGAAGAAGGTAATTGTGCCTGTGGAGCAGCAGGAAAGTGGTCCCAGCTCGAACAGGGGTTACCTCAACATCATTGCCGACTTTACTCACAATATTACCGATGGTCTTGCCATGGCATCTTCGTTCTATGCTTCTCCCACCGTCGGAGCATTGACCACCACTGCAGTTTTCTTCCACGAGGTCGGGTTTGTGTGCATGAAATTGGATGAATCTGGCTAAATCGGTCACAGGTTCCTCATGAGATCGGCGACTTTGCTCTTCTCATCCAGTCCGGATTCTCCAAACGTGCAGCCATTGGAGCACAGTTCTTGACTGCCGCAGGTGCTCTCACAGGTGCTCTCATGGGCATCGCAGTTCAAGAATACGGCGGTAACGCTACCGATGCCATGGCTACCCCTGGCCTCTTTGGTACCAGCCTTCACTGGGGTGATCTCTTGTTGCCCTGGACTGCTGGCACTTTCATGTTTGTCGGCATGAGTGTGGTTCCTGAGCTCATGGAGACAGGTCCCAACAAGGTCGCTGAGATCAAGAAGATCATCACTCAGTTGATGGCCATTGCCGCGGGTGCTGGTATCATGATTGCGTAAGTTCACGACATCCTCGCCCATCCGGGAAATACAAGCACTGACAAGAACACAGAATCTCGTGGTCATGATTGACAACCAGATCCACAGACCTGCATTCGCGATAGTTGAAAGAAGAGCTTTGGATATTTGGTGTAAAAAGAAGAATAGGGGCATGATTGCATGTGTCTACCAGACCTGAATCGTTGATAGGGGTATCGTAGCGAAAAACGGAGAATAGACAAGAAAACCAGCAGTCTTTAACTTTCCATCAAACCGGAAATTTGGACCTTCCCTCGAGTAGCATGCGAGAATCAAAACTGGACAAAAAAGGAAAGGAAGCGCCAGAAAGGGTCGTGAAACAAGGCAACGCGAAAAAGATATTGGGGCCCGCTCAATCCTCCCAGATGGTCTCGAGGTCTAGATCGACCGTTCGCTCACCACCGCAGATGCTCCATCTCTTGCGGCCAGAATCTCCGCCTCGTCTGCCAAAGCCGAAGCCAACACTTCGGTGGCCTGGAATGTCTAGACTGCCCCTTCTTCGGGGCTCTGTGTCGTCGTTCTCTTCCTCCTCCTCCTCCTCTTCCTCTATTGCTGCACGCTGCTTAGCTGCTCGGTCAGCCTCGATAGCTTCCCATTCTAGATCTGGGTTGTCTTCGATGGTTTCGAGGGATGAGATGCTAGGAGATCGGGAGCGAGCGGAAGATGGTGTGGTTGAGATGCTCGAGAAGGAAGAGTTGCTGGCATAGTGATGCAGTGATGGAAAGTTCTCGTTAAAGCGAGCTGAAGCGACCGAGGGTGAAGAAGTAGCTGAAGCTGAGCGGGACGTGGCAGCTGAAGGGGTAAGCGAGTGTAGGGGGGACGAAGGTCGTTGTCGACGCAAAGACAGCGAGCGTCCGAATGGAGCTGCTTGTGATGGGTTGTCGAGATGAGATCGTGGGGTTATGTTGAGCTCGGCATCCTCGGAAATGCTTTGAAAAGCTCCGTCGTAGGAAATGGATTGTTGTGTATAGGTCGACTCGTCTAGTGGCAGTGGAGAGCGAGGGCGGAAGGGTGAGGTCGGTCGCATGTTTGGCGAGTATGGGTGTCGTGGGGACAACGAAGACATTGGGCTCGACGGGCGCAGCAAGGGCGACGCCGAGGGGGAAGAGTTATATTGGTGGCCGGCCGAGTGCACCGAGGGCAGCGAATGTGCACGCGGCGCCATGGGAGGAGCGAGCACAGAGGCGTGGGATCTGGAGCGCAGATGGGGCCTTGTATAGGGAGACTGGTTTCGCGGTCGCAGGGGCAGGCTGTTTGAGCTGTAGCTGCCGCTGCCGCTGCCGCTGGGACTGGCGGCGCTGCTGCTGTGGGTGTTGTTGAGCGGAGAAGAAATGTCGCTGTTTACAGCAGCTGCAAGCACAGGCGGCTTCTTCACAGGCGTGGCAGGATGCGTCGTTCGCCGCGGCGCATCTGGCCGTGGTCGCACAGTTTTGTCGTCCATGGTATCAACAGACTTCAGCTGCCCGCTGTCCGTCGCTCCGACTTCCACTGGCTCCATCAAGAGTGACGTGGGTGGTGACGACCGTTTGCTTTCGGATCTCTCGTATGCACCGTCCCGAAATGTCTCTCGTGGAGTATTGCCTTTCCGAGAGCCTCTTTCTGCAGGAGAAAACTCTTGTTCGTCGACTGGCTTCAGGCACGCAAAAGCCTCTCCCCTATGCTGTGTAAGCGGGTGGCCGTCTTTGCTTATGTGAAGAAGTGGAAACGTGGGAGAAAGTCTTCACCGCAGGATCGACCACACATGCGGACCCATTCACGAGACTCTTTCTGTTCACAGGTGCCAAATGTCTCAGCTGCGCGTCCACCACTGCCCCTTCTAAATCTCGGGATTGCCATGCACGAAACCCAAACAACAGAATGATAATCAAACAACGCATCCGAGTCTCCCGTCTTCGTCATGCATCTAGGTCTGCACGAGTCACCGGGGAATCTGCGCGCTGCTCCACACTCGTCCCTTCCTGAGTTCCCAAGATCAAATCTTGCCCTGAGCGAGCCAAGCTGCTCGGCCCAGACCAAATCATCCCGGGAACGTCTTTTGCTGATGATCATTTACATCTCTATCCGTCATCCCTTGATTCTCTAACGATCACCTCCCTTGAACTCCTGAGCTTTGTTGTGTAGCCACTGGCAGAAGCTTTGGACCAACGTGATCAACGCCGTCTTCGGGCCTGAATATCGCTTGTGTTCATCATGTCTTCAAGAGCTCGGGATGTGAGGAACTATTGAGTGGCCAATGGCCCATGATTTTCACGACTAACAAATGGTACAAGCTAGATATTGGCTCTATTTCGGATTGCCCATGTATCTCTTTATACCTTGACGATGCCCAGCGCGGTGCGTAAAATCGAAACCCGGCAACATTTGTCTGACGGGAGCCTTGTTTCCTCAAGATGTCCATACATCAGCCCATAGGGATCAAGTCCAGATGGTAGCACTCTCTGCAGTGTCATGTAGAAAGTAGAGTGCGAAGGTTTTCCGGACCAGTGCGAATCGATGAAGGACCTGAGTACTCGAGCAGGCAGACGCTATTGAATAGATGGACAAGAAGTATCAAGTCCAGGCGAGTAGGTTCCGTTGGTAAAAGTCCAGTCGCCATTGCGGAAACATTGTCGATGGTGTCGTCTGTTTGCACACAGGCGTTTGCATGGTCCCGACGAGTTTCTCAAGTCCGCACCATCCACAACAAACGCAATTCTTTTTCGTTCTTCTGCTTTTGTACGCAAGACAAGAGCCTGATGTCTTGCTGTTCTGCCATCAACATGATTCTCCTGCACCTCCTCTTTTGCTTGTCAGTCACTGCCAATGCTATCGGTCAAATCACGAAAGCATCCTCCTGTGCAGTTCAAGCAGACCCACGGCGTTCACAAGTCGGACTGCTGATCCAGAGGCGTGAGATCACCTCATATTGTGATTCAAAGGGCTACGGTAGGTCCAATGTTGTGTCATCTTTTTGTGAATCTTGACTGACCAGTATCTAGCCTTCTGCATCGAGCCAGCAATTTGCGTATATGGCAACGATGGGTATGCGTGGTTTTCCCTTCACGACCACGCCTGATCGCTGATCAGAGCATACAGATACGTTGGATGTTGTACTGCCATTGGTGCGGCTTGCTCTCCTCGTACAGAGTGCATCGATTACACATCCGGCATTGAGGCCCCTTGCGACTACATCACTGGAGAATGCGCTTACTGGTAAGTCAACTTGGCCGCGCTCGTATTGTCCACTAACTCATCATGACTAGCTCTGAGTCTGCTCTGCCGTTCTGCCAGACCAAATACCGAGACGGAAAACACGTGTTTGCCTGCGGTGTCCAGCGTTTGACCACCACAATCACAAAAACCGACATAAACAGTGCTGCTCTATCCCTCTCTACGCAATCAATTTCTCCGGCAAGTGTGTCTGCTGCTCCCACAGCTGTTCCCGCCCATGGTACTCCGTCGATTGAGACGAGCTCTGCCAGTGGCCCTCAGATCTTTCCATCCACATCAGCAGTATCGTCTACTGCATCACCTGCATCGCTATTTTCGTTGTCGACCTCAACGTCAACCAGCAAGAGTACAAATGCCGCTGGCCCGGAGCCAACGCCAAGCAGTTCTATGGCTAGCTCTCGCGGACTCATCATCGGTGTTGTGATTGGAGCCGCAGCTGGTTCGATACTTTTACTGGTGATTCTCTTCATTACCTGGAAATACTGGAAGCGTCGCAGATCTGGTGTGGGAAGGAAACCCAAGGAGAAGCCAAACAAGGCTGGTTACTCACTCGGCTCAGGAGAGGACACTACTGCGGAACACACCAACAGTCAACACGATGTGGTCGAAGGCACAAGCAACTCACAGAGTCCAGCTGAGTTAGAAGAGCAGCCGCACAGGTCGAACGAGGACGTATCCGGGACTGCGTCGATTCGCAGCAACCACGGTAATCAGCCTTATTCACCAGAAGATATCCGCGGAGCAGCAGAGGCGCCTTCCAACAACTACACCTGGTCCTCTCCTAGAATGAACCACATGACAAGCCCGACTCCGTCCAACTCGTCGTTGTGGATGACGTCGCCCAACATGGGAACGCCTAGAGTACCGTCACAGTATGTCGCATACACGCCCTATACTCCGTCTTCAGTCTATTCTCCCAGCGGACAACCGCCGTCCAGCTTGCCTCAGCCGCGAGACAGAGTCGGCAATGCAACGCAGGAGTCACCGTTAGTAGAACTGGAGGCAAACGAGATTGGTAGAGCACAATGAGCTGCGATCGAACCGACTGCTGTATTGGTTTCAAATTGATCAAGAAAAGGTGTTGGACGGATCTGTTTTCGGCGGAGAACTAGGAGCAAGCCTACATAGTTACAACGTCCCGGATAAAGCATTCTTGCCGGCCGAGAAGTCTAGGCAGTGTTTCAAAGGTCCTGTAGTCCATAACAATGCCAACGAGCCTTGCGACGAGAATATTGGGGTGTTTCACACGGCGAGTAGTAGGGAAGAAGTTGAATTTTGAGAATTAGACACAGGCGTAGAGGAAGAGGGTGTGGGCTTCGTGAAAGCGTTTATTGTCTCATGGTTCTCAGGCCGTCTCTGGTTGGGGCAGCAGCGCGCTTGAAGCTCTGCAGAAGATCAGAAACTAGTCGTACGGAGGAAGGAAGAGACGTACGTTGTCGCACTCCTCCCATGCTCTGCCGGCACCAAAACCGAAACCGACAAAGGCAGGCCAGGCGCGACGCTTGAAGAGGAGGACGGAGAAGATGACACCGAACGAGGCACCGAGGGTGGAGCGGATGAGCATGGTGCTCAAGCAGTGGTCCCACTGGTACAGCAGAGTCAGTAGGCCGGAGACAATTGGAGAGGCAGGTGGTCGCATGCCTTCTCGTTGAGCAGAGCCTCGCTCATGGGTCTGTTAGAGCGCAGAGAGCCGGGGGCCGAAGGCGATGTGGGGGCGGTCGAGTCGGACATTGTGAAGACGGGAGTGAATTGGTGTGTTAGGACAATGGGATGTCTGCTGTCGTCGCGATGAGGCCCAGCCCTGCCAGCTCCGGGAGTCGGTCGCGCTTTCCCGCTGGACGCTGCACTGTGCAGATGCCGAGCTTGGACCAGCCTTTTCACATGCAAACTGCAAAGTTATGCCGGCGTTCCATCATCATTCGAGGAAAGAGCGTCGACTTTTTCCCATCTTCCATTCAAGCCGGTCATGGCTGCCCGCGTTGACGATTCAAAGGTGCATGAAGCTTGCCGTTCACATGAGGGCATTCACTAACATAGCCAGTCGTCTTTGCAACGCCTTCTCTCTCTGGACAAATCCTTCGATACCTTTGACGAGCGTGTTCAAGAAGCCGCTCGCATTCTCAGCATTTCCTTGGACCCTCAATCCGACGTCGCATCCCCCGTACACACCTCCAGCGCCCATACTGCTCGTCTCGACTTTGTCCTCCGCTGGCTGCTTGAAAAGCTCTCTGCCCGGTCAGAGAACAGCCAATGCCTTCCATCATGGATCCTCTTGCGTCGCATCCTTGAGCGCATGCCGTCTGCTGCTCTGGCAAAGTCATTGTCGGCTGCTGGTCCTCTGAACACCTTCTCCAATGCCCTCGCCCACCTCTTCCCGTCCACTTCTACCCGAGTCTTGGATGCCACCGATGACGGCAAACGCTCCAGCAAGAAGAGAAAGAGACAAAGTGCTGCCAATGATACAACATCTGCTCATCCCGCACTTATCTTTAGCGAAATCCTGGCCTCGATACGTCTTTTGATCTCTCGTTCAATTCAGACCCCGTCTGCAATGGATGCGGCATCCGAGAATCGCGTTCACGCCCTTCTCCGTCTTGATCATGCAGATCTCGTCCGCTTCGTCAAGTACACCCTGTACGGCTTGTTGAGCCTACACTCCTCCCAAAGTATGGCCATTTCTCTCGCCGCCTCTTCATTGGCTCTGATTCAAGATCTGGCCATCCTGCAACCCAACGCTGTAGTCGACCCTTCGGACATGTCCTTCTGCACCGAGTGTTTATGGCCTGCCGCTCTTCTTCTACATACTCTAAACTCGGACGATACCTCTTCAGAACACTCACAACACGCCGTCCGTTCCCTCGACCGTTTATTGGCCACCCACCTCTTCGTACCAGCAAGAACTGCTTTCTACAGCTCCAAGGCCGTTACACAAAAGAAGCGATCACAACTAGAACTCCCCGGATTGGCGCAAAGAATGGAGTCTCTGCGCTCACAAATTGTGGCTCTGAACGAGGACAGTCCTAATTCTTCCAAGCGGGCCCAACTTTCTCATGCCTATGCATGTGTACCGCTATTGCTGGATCTGGCTGTTCGGTGTGCACCAATTGCTAGTCCTAAGCAGAGGATTGTAGAAGCACCATGGATTCATCTCGTCTTTACAACGTTGTCGGACATCATATCGGTATCTGACAGAGGTTCAGACGCTTCTGTTATCAACCAGACCTTGATTCACATGCTTGACGTACTGTCAGATAAGAGTCTGGTGCTCGATACTGGTGTGTTGAGCGATATCCTGGATCAGCGATGTAATCTTTCAGTATCATTAAGCAGCTCCTCTCAAGCGCTACCCGACTTCCCACTTGTTGCTAGGATTCTCAACATGAACTCTAGCATTTTCACCGATGTTGATGCTGCTCCAGCCAAGAACTTGTTCGAGGCACTAACAAATAACGGAACAGCAGAGACGTCGAAGATCTCGAATGCGGTCTCCACAGACGATTGGTCAAACCCTCGCAACATATGCTACAAAATTGTGTTACCTCTGATGCATGCCTTTGCTCGCGCACGCCATCTTCCCGCCTTCCTCGATCAATGGGCCGCTTGTCTCAGCACACAGATATCAGCCAAAATGTCAGGGTGGCTTCTTTGGGCTGACGCGTCCTTGGAAGAGTCGTTGAGATCTGTCCTGGAGACTTCGTTGACATCTGCACAAATCTCGGAACTGCTGGAATCCCGCCAGGATGCCTTGAATCGGGCTGTCACATCTTCATCGATTTCCAGCCCCCAGACCTTGGCGAACATCGTCTTGCTCACCGCGATCATCGGTGCTGTAAAGACTGATGCCACCATCGACACTCTCCTGCCTCATCTAGAATCGCTCCTGTCTGCTTTGGAGAAGGCCTTCATCCAGGCTACAGAGAGCAACAGTACCCTCTCTGCCCACATGATTGGTCTGTGTTCACGGATCTACCAGCTTTGGTACCCAATTTGGTCGACGTCCAAGACGAGTGCCGAGGTTCAGACGAGGAATGCAACACTTCTAGATGGGCCAGTCACACAATTCGCCTTGCAAAAGATCCAAAGTGGCTCAAAGGCGAAGTCGGGTGCTACTGCTGGCACTGTATCCGATGTCGATTCTGCATTCGTATTCATTGCTTCGATATGTGACATGCAGCGGCGTCTGACAAGCCATGAATCAGATTACGCACACTTGTTCTGCCGTGCAGCCTTGCCTTCCAAAGACGGAAGCAAATCCTCTAGTTACGCTTCGCAACGTCCCTCCGCTTTTCTGACAGTTCTCACTGGGTTTCCGGAACTCTTGACCTGCATTCCTACGACTGAGAGAGTCCAACTCTTTAAGGATCTGTTCGGCGGATTCTTTTCTGAGTCGTCATCCTCAAATTCAGTGCTAGTCGAGTTTCTTGACGCAGTATTCGCAACTAGTGACATTCCGACAAAAGATGACCTTTTCACCGTAGTCTGTGAGACAATCGAGAGCTCAGCTGCCTCGGGGTCGTGGCTTACGATACTTCTCCAATGGCCCTTGAAAGGATTTTCCCGTCAGCAGCGCGAGAAAATCTTGGATGTCACTGTATCTCTGGTAATACACGAGAAAACAGGTGGAAAGGCTAAGCAACAAGCTATCGATCTAATTGCTGCATTGCTTGAGCTGCCAAATGCAACGGCCAAGATCTCCGTGACACCCGATGTTCTATGGGAGCTAGCTGGAGTTACTTATGACAGTACTTCGCTGAGCGCTTTTGACATCGTCTGCAAGCGCCTTCTGGGACATATCCTCGACACCAAAGATCAAGATCGAAGCAAATTGTATTTGGAACAACTCTCCGTATTAGTATCCAATTTCGTGAACAAAAAGAAAGACTTGGGCTTACCGTCGACACCCGGCAGAGTCTGGTTGACGAATGCACTGTATGAGACGTGCGAGATTCGTCTGACCGAGCAAGAGCTGTCGAGACTGCCTCACCGCTCTTCTTCCGCAATTGACTCGTTGGTCAAGCGGCTGTGGGAGACATTATCAAGCTCTACTGATGGTGAGCTCAGTGCCGCTGACTTGAAAAAGGCTCAAATCGCCATCGAGTTGTACATTAGTATCCCTTCATCTATCTTGGAGTCTGGCGGTTCTTCGACGGAGAAATGTGAGTAGACTGAGGGGCACCAATCAGTTTGTGCAAATGAACTAACAGTGTGCAGACGCAAAACGCTTCGCCAAAAAGTTGCGCGGGTTGATCGAAGAACCGAAGGACGTTCCTTTGTCAATCCAAGTGCGATGCTTTCAGCAGTTGTCATCCTCTGCATCCAAAACCGATCCCATCGACATATGCACAAGTGCCGAGCGTCTCCTAACGCAAGATATGGACGCCGGCCAGTATTGGCTCATCACCGATGCTGTCACAAAGAGTATTTCGACAATCGCCGAGAACGAGAAGATTTTGTTAGCAGAACGAATATTGCCTGCCTCAGTGGAGAAGTGCACTACCGAAAAGGTCATGTTGGTTAGATGCATCATATCAGCCATGCATGGTTCTCGCAAGCAAGCAGTGGCTCTCTCAGAATCCGGTTCGGTGCCTGTGTTGGTGTCGTTGCTGAAGCTTCTGAACTCTTGTTCCGAATACAGAGTTCACCAGCAATTAGTCGCATGCATCGTTACTGTATTGAGAGAACAGGTAAGCCAGAAAAACTCAATGTCTTTGCGACAACTGTTAATAAAACCTTAGCCGAACCTTGTTACACAATACGCTGCGGAGATGAGTATCGCTACCGTCATCACGCTTGCATCGCCTTCGTCGCCCGTCAAAAGTGTCAAGCAACCGACTTTGATGTTCGAAGGTCTCTGCACAATTACTCAGAGTCTCTTACAATTCCACCGCTCCAGTCTAGGTGGTCGCTTCCATCTTCTTGTACCTCTGATGCAAAGGCTTCTTGCCTGTCTGTTCCTTCCTAGTAGCAGAGATGCGGGAACAGTCAACAGATTCAAGCATCCCGCATGGCTCGACCCGACAAATGCTTCGTTGGATCTCAAGCACGCTCAAAGATATTCAAGACTTCTCGAAAACCTGTGCAACCCACCACAGCTCAACGTCTCAAGCAACCGAGCAAAGGCACCAGAACTCGTCGATGAGACACGCAAAGCCCGCATGCACGTGGCTCAGCATGCTCCTCACATCCTCCACTACTACTGCACACTGATCTTGAACGGTAAGCTAGGCGAGGGAATGAGAGACGCCTTGATGCCAGGCATATGGGCGATCATTGATGTCACCGAGATCGGTGCAGATGATAGTCGAGGTGTCAAGGCATTGAGCTCTAGCATGGGCAATGCTGATCGTGCCGTCTTGCGAGGCATTTGGGAAGATTGGCGACGATTCGGTGGAGCTTGGAAGGGTTAGTCATAGGTTCAATGGAATGAGTATCAACGATCATCATCAATCTCACATCTACGAGAAGTGTTCACACCCAACCAGATGGTACCAATGAAATACTTTGTGCTCTCCTTTCGTTATGACACTCCGGTATCGTGTAACACTACAACATTGTTGATTCTTCCTAGACATATGGACCCCTTGCAAAATTCGTGCATATTCGATAATGTATTGGCCATGAGCAAATGCCGCCGGCTAAATGGTGTTGACAGACAGGGTCGCCCAAGTGTCATCCTCAAAACACTATCTGATCTCCCATGCAGGATTCCGTAGCAGAAACTTGTCAGCCTTTTTAACCTCCAGACCACATGCCGAGGAGAGTCTAAAATGTCCATTAGTTGCAGCAGACATGTGGTACATGAATGGATGGATTGACTACTCGATACCTCTCTCGTTATCAACAGAGTACGTGCCAAGGCTCGGTTCATATCAAGGTTGCCGGTGACTGTTGTGACACCTTCCAACTTTTTATGGTAATTCAAACACACCACATGAACTCAATACCAATGTCTCGCCCAACCTCAGAACAAGTGGCAAACGCCTACGCTAGATGGAAAGGCAATGAAAAACCCACAGCACTCTGGTTAGACTGTGACACCGGACACGATGTATGCAACTTCCTTCATCGCCCCTGAGCGTCAAATCCGATGTAGGAACAAAAAACCAACAATTGAGAAAACATCTAGGACGCTTTTGCTATTCTGTTGGCTGCTCAATGTCCTGCGCTGAGGCTTTTGGGTATTAGCACTATCTATGGTAATGCACCACTGGTCAAGACGACGCAGAATACGAGATCTATCTTGAGAGCGATTGGAAGGGAGGATGTTCCTGTGTATGCTGGTGCTAGTAAGCCATTTTGCCGTGCTGCGGCGTCTGCGCCTGACATCCATGGAGAATCTGGATTGGGTATGTTAAAATGGGAATCTTGTGATTTTTTTGCGTGAGTACTGACGGTGATTGTGATAGATGGTACTACCGTCCTACCAGAGCCTGGAGCCCCTGAACGAACGGACATGTCTGCCGTGGTGGCCATGTACAAGGCTCTGATTGCTGAGCCGCCAAAGACAGCATGGCTTGTCGCTACCGGTAAGTTTGACTTCATATTCTGCAAGGACCTTCCAACTCAAACACGATATAGGATGTCTTACGAATGCTGCTCTACTCTTCAACACATTTCCTGATGTCGTTGGCCATATCGCTGGATTGACCATCATGGGTGGCGCTGTTGGAGGTGGTTTCACTAACGCACCCATGGGCTCACTCGAGGGCGAGGGAGAACGTTTCGGCAACTGGACACCTTGGGCCGAGTTCAACATTTACATCGACCCCGAATCCGCGCAGTCTGTCTTCAGCAACCCTATCCTTGCCGCCAAAACCACCATCGCTCCTCTGGATTTGACACATCAAATGGTAAGTGTACTAGCTCTCCAATCAGAAATAGTCTCATCTGACAGTTTCACAGCTAGCAACGCCTGAGATCTGCCAAAAACTACTCTATGGATTTGACGAGGAAGTGGATGGAACCGAGGCTTCAGTCCTCCGCGTCTTGTTCAACCAGATCCTTACCTTCTTCGCAACTACATACGCAGATGTCTTCGGCCTCACAGAAGGACCCCCACTACATGATCCTCTTGCCGTGGCAATGACTTTCCTCCCTGATCTCTTCGACGACAGAGGTGGTGAGAGATTCGATATCAAGGTCATCATCGATGGCGAACACGGTGTGGATGAGATTGCTAGAACAACTTCGCAGTGCGGTCGTACTGTGCTCACTCCTGTGAAGCCTGGCGCGGGTGGTGTGCGTGTGCCTAGAGGCTTGGATGCAGGACTTCTTTGGAGGATAATGGATCTGTGCTTGAAGAAGGCCGAGGGTAAGAACCCAGAGACTATGGCAATGTCAGGACTGTGGAGCGTTGCTGAGGATATGTGAGCATGTCGGGTAATGACATAGAAGATGTCTAAATTCTATAGATCTGTGTATAGTCGGAGTTTAGCATCGTCTTCTTGATCTCGCACTATTATCCTAGATTTCGTCTCGATCAGTAACCTGATTCTTTAGAGCTTCCTGATGACCCTCTTGATACCTGAGATGGAGTTAGCTCTGATTATTGACATTGTCGCTCGACTCACCAGCTCCAGATGTTCAGTCCAATCTTGACGCCACTATGCACGGGCATGCCGGCATGGAGACCTTGCTTCCATCCTTTGCCATCAACGTCGAAGTTTTCCCAAAACACAGCACCACCAGCTTTGGGTAAGAACGTAACACCATCCTCCTCTGACTCCTCGCAATCAATGTATTCACACCATCGTCTATCCTTTGGCCTGGTAAGTAACGGGAAATTGGTACCTCCTCCAGTACAGTTTGCTTCGATGTAAACCATGAATGTAGAAACACGATGTGCCGTCTTCGATGCAAAAGCCCAGTCATAATGGTGGGCGTAGTGGCCAGATGTCGTATAACGTTGCGTCCACAAGCGTTCGATGAAAGTGTCTACGGGCCAGCCTTGGAAGTTGAGTGCTCGCTGTTCGATGCATTGGACAATGCTGTCTCGTTCAATCATTGCCTTTTCAGATTTGCGGACACTGGTGTCTTCGGCTTCGACATTGTTACTATAAATTGTCGAGGGTTTCCACCTGTCTTCGCTGTTGTTGTGACGACTGTGAGCTTGCAGAACTTCCATTTGCAAGTGTGTGGATCAAAGTACCTGATCTTTATCAAATGCTTCGATTCTGCTTTCGACAAGAAATTCGGGATGTAGATGATCAAAGGGCTTCTTGAGAAGACATGGACCCCGTAAAGATGAGAATCACACTGCAAAGCGGTATCCGGATGAACAAGCTGTTCGGCCTTTTCTTGAGACAATGGTATGTTATGACTCTCATCAGATGAGGCATCATCTTGTGCAACACCAGAGAAAGGACCATTTATGAACACATATATTGCGGCGAGAATGGCAACATATTGTAGTATGGTTGCCGGATGGTATAATTGAGGATTCATATCAAGCACAAACAATTTATACTTTCGAAGACAGGATCAAAGAGACATGACAATTGTGGTAGGGTCGATCGGGTGGAGGTACTCGAGTAATAAGTCCTCAGACAAGCAACAAATGCGATTATAGACGCGGGCTGGGGAATCCCGGAAGGCACGGATAGATCGTCCTTTGCAGTGTCCGTCTGAGTCCTGCCCACGATTTCGACCCGACATCGCGTTGTACACGTTTCGAAGGTACGGTTGTCTAGAATATTTCACTTGCATTACAAGACTATTGATTAAGTGACGATGTTAGTGTGACATGGAGTTGTATCACATCAGGCGGTAATGTGTCGGGATCGAGTGCAAAGTTTGGTTTGTTTGCATCAGCCATGTCGGCTAAGCGAGGCTTGGCACACGAGAGACTTTGAATCCACCATCCCAGGCTGTTAAAGAAGTCGTCTCGCGCCGCCAAACGATTTCACAGACCGGACGTCCTTCATTCTTGTCGACAACCGCCATCATGTCTCACCTCAACAAGATTGCCCCCAACTCGCCTTCGCGCCAGAACCCCTCGGAGATTGAGACCAGCATCGCCACTGCTCTCTATGAGCTCGAGAACAACATCCAGGACATGCGCGCCTCCCTGCGCCCCCTGCAGTTCGTCTCTGCCCGCGAGGTAAGAAGCAGCATCACATGAACACAGCTGCCATCGCTTCGACGATCGACAATACCGGGGTCATCGAAAGTTGTGAAGAGAAAATTCATCAAGTAGAAATTTCAGGAGCAAACCGAAGGCTCAACACAGAAGAGGAGGCCACGGGAACACACACACACATCAGACCAACGGCTTGATCAATCGAAGAGGCGGTGGGCACTGGGCGGCGAATCATTCGCTGACACCAGGATTCTTTTAGATCGAGGTTGGTCACGGCAGAAAGGCCATTGTCATCTTCGTCCCTGTTCCTCAGCTCCAGGGCTTCCACAAGGTCCAGCAGCGGTAAGCAGCCATAGTTGTCAGCTCTGCGCAATACCCCACTAACGCCTTCGCAGCCTGACCCGTGAGCTCGAGAAGAAGTTCTCTGACCGCCACGTCCTCATTGTCGCTTCCCGCCGCATCTTGCCCCGTGCCAAGCGCAGCAACCGCTCGCGCACCACCCAGACCCAGAAGCGCCCCCGTTCGCGCACTCTGACCGCTGTCCACGACGCCATCCTTGCCGACCTCGTCTACCCCGTCGAGATCGTTGGTAAGCGCATGCGCACCAAGGAGGACGGCACCAAGGTCCTCAAGATCGTCCTCGACGAGAAGGAGCGTGGTGGTGTTGACTACCGCCTCGACACCTACTCTGAGGTCTACAAGAGACTCACCGGCAAGGGTGTCAACTTCGAGTTCCCCGTCGCTGCCGCCGAGTACTAAATGTATTCTAATTGAGGGATGATTTGCGTCCAAATCATAAAAGTCTTGGTCTCTTTCAGCTTCTTCAATTCCAAAAAAATGTGTTGTCACGTGGGGGCGCCTGGCGCTGGGAAAGTCAAGGGATACTTGTTAAGGTAGACGAATACCACGCATGACACCGTCAGCTATACCCTTCATCCTTTTTAATCGGGTCAATCATGAGTTATGTCCTATTCATCTTTGCTCGTTGCCATGTTGTCCTTCTTACGTGTTAACTGTTCTCTCATGCACTGCAAATCCAAAGTCTCGATTGCAGATATCGTTGTTGAATGTGGTCTTGATGTGTCTTATTCTAATTATGTTGTGGATGGTCAAGTTGTTTTAACATACATAACCCCAGACGCCAAATGGTATCATCTACAGACTCTTTTCGATCTTCATGGCCTCAGCAATGCCTTGCTTGACCTTTTGTCTGTCCTCCTCACTCAGTCTCTGAAGGGGACGTCTAGGGAAACCGCCGTAGCCGTATTCCAATTCAATAGCTGCCTTTGTGCCGGGAATAGCGGCCTTGGTGAGCACCCAATCACCCTTGGACAGGATCTTCTGGAGCTCCATGGCCTCATCATACTTGCCCTCTGCGAACAGGTTCCAGACCTTGACACACAGCTTAGGCATGACGTTGGCACCACCAGCGATGATACCGCTACCACCTGAAGCGGCAGTCTGGAAGGTGAAGTCGGCGATACCACCGAACGCCATCCAGCCACTGCCCTGACTCTTGGGTGAGCAAGCGTTGGTCTCGAGAGCAACACGAGTCAACTTTCCAGTCTGACCACAGGTGAATTTGGCACCGATGATCTTGGGGTTCTTGGCCAGCTCGATCATGAAGTCTGAGTCCATATCGATGCCAGCAACAGCACCAGGGTAGTTGTAGAGGATGACAGGGCAAGGCGAGGCATCCGCGACGGAGATGTAGTATTCCTTGATGGCCTTCTCGTCCATGGCGGCACGGTAGTACGAAGGAGGAACCAACAGGACGTACTCGGCACCGACGGTGTGGACCTGGTTGATGAGCTCGAGAGTTCCACGGATGCTCATTTCTGAAGCACCAACAATGACGGGAACGTCCTTGTAACCGGCCTCATCAAGTGCTTCTCTTGTTGCCTTTGTGACGGCAACCTTCTCTTCGCGTGTGAGGTGGACAGCTTCACCGTTGCTGCCCATGCATACCAGACCGACAAGGCCGGCTTCGGCCAATCTCACTGCGTGCTTCTTGATTGTGGGAATGTCGAGGTCCTCTGTCTCAGGGTTGAAAAAGGTCATGGTCGGGGCATAGATGCCATGACGGAGGGGGGTGAGGTTGCCGTTGGTGGCCATGATTACAGATGTGTCTTCTTTAACGGGAAATGGTATGGTAACGGAGCTGGAGCTCAAATGCTGTAATTCAAGATGTTGTGCAGGAACTGAGAAAGGGAGGAAATGGGAAAACAGAAAGCTGTTGCTGTGCAAACCTTGTACTTAACATGGCGGATAAATTCAATCCATCTGCACACGTACCTCGCCCTCGCGATATTTACCCCCGCCATGAATGGAGTGTCAGCGGCGTGGGGCAGCTCAGGCCATCCACCGAAACGGTCTTGGTCGGCGAATGAGCCGCGTGCACAGGCGCCAGAGACAGGAAGAAGCTGATTTTCCACCAATGAAATCCAATATCTATTCTGTCGGCAATTGACACGGAGACTCCACAAACTACACCCCGCCATGTTTGTCCGCGAAACTAATCCTCCGTCTTGGTGATGCAATTACCCTTGAATCCACTTGTGCCCTCGTGTCCTCGCTCTGTTCTTTGCTTCTCTTTCCCAGTGCCTTCGTGCTTTTCGCAGTACTGAATTGAACCAGAGATCTAGCTACAAACTAGCTCGTACGTCATGGCTCCTCTCAATGTTTGTATGGTCGGTACTGGCGAGTACACGACAGGTTTCGTTGGTGGCGGTGCTTCTGGCTCAGACAAGAAGGTCGGTGTCGTTGGCTTGACCCTCTTCGACCTGAGGCGACGCGGCAAGGTTGGCAATCTGAGCATGGTGGGAACTTCGGGAAACAAGTTCCCTGGAATTCGTGAGTAGAGAGCACGCTCGAAACCTTGGAGATGGACGAAACGAGACTAATTTATTGTAGGTGAGCATTTGAACAAGAACATCTCTCAGGTCTACAACGGCCTCGACACTTCTTTCGAGTCTTTCCCAGCCAACGACCAACGCGACCCTGAAGCCTACAAGAAGGCTATCGACGCTCTCGCACCTGGCGATGCTATCACCATCTTTACGCCTGATCCGACTCATTTCCCCATTGCGATGTACGCTATCGAGAGAGGTATCCACGTCATGATCACCAAGCCTGCTGTCAAGCTTCTCTCCGAGCATCAACAACTGCTCGAGGCCAGCAAGAAGCATGGCGTCTTTGTCTACATCGAGCACCACAAGAGATTCGACCCTGCCTACGCAGATGCTCGTCACCGCGCACTGAAGACCCTGGGAGAGTTTAACTACTTCTACAGCTACATGTCGCAACCCAAGTCACAGCTTGAGACATTCAAAAGCTGGGCAGGCAAGGAATCTGATATTTCCTACTACCTCAACTCTGTAAGTCTCCCGACAAAGAGAGCATATGACCAAAGCTAATCACCTCAGCACCATATTGATGTCAACGAGAGCATGGTCCCCGACTACAAGCCAATCAAGGTTACCGGCAGCGCCAGCACCGGTATTGCTACAGGTCTTGGCTGTGTCAAGGAGACCGAAGACACAATCACGCTTGTCGTTGATTGGGAGAAGAAAGATGGCAGCGGAAGACGTGCAACAGGTGTCTACACTGCCAGTTGGACAGCGCCACAGAAAGCAGGTGTGCACAGCAACCAATACTTCCATTACATGGCTTCGAACGGCGAGGTTCGTGTCAACCAAGCCAAGAGAGGCTACGACGTGACTGAGGACGAGACTGGTTTGACTTGGTACAACCCGTAAGTTTTCGTAGTTTGTCCCCAGCATATTGGTACATTAGACTGACTGGCACTCACAGCTTCTACATGAAGTATGCTCCCGATGAGTCAGGCGACTTTGCTGGCCAAGGAGGTTATGGCTACGTCTCATTCGAGAAGTTCGTCGATGCCATCACCGCACTCAAAGACGGCAAAGCGTCGCTAGACGACCTTGACAAGCGTGGTCTCCCAACATTGAAGAACACTATCGCCACAGGGGCTATTCTTGAAGCTGGCAGAAGGAGTCTGGACGAGAACAGATCTATCCAGATCATCGAGAAGGATGGCAAGTGGGAGCTGAAGTAGAAACGACCAGTACGACATGATGAATTGTAAGGAAGCTCGAAAGTTAATAATCATATATATGCATCCTCCCTGTGTGTCACAATCGCACGTCTGCAGCTGTAGCAGTACACAGTCCTCTTTCTCAGAGAGGCGAGTGCTCGGGACGTGTTGAGTGGGTCCTCCCGTCCCTATAGACGTCGTTGACCAGTGAAAAATCACTGTGCATTTGCGCAGCCCTCGAATCACGAATGCAACTCTGACCAGAGGGTAACAGACTTCTGGTATTTATGCATGAATATGCTGCTGCACAACCGAGTGGAGACGCTTCCCATCCGACGTCATTGAGTGTGGAGATGCTCGTGTCATCCGATGCTCATGGTCGTCCTTTCTTCGTCTCTCTTCTTCTAGTGCAGTAATTAACGTGCTATCATCCTATCGAAATATTACTCGACGCCTGTTTAGTCTGTTTCATGCCTAGTTACGTCCTGTCTCATACCGCAAGACACGAACAACTATGGTCGAGGCCAAGCACCAGCCTCAGTATGAGCTACTCTACCATCCATCAATTCCTGGGAGAGCTGAATTCATTCGCCTGATGTTCGAGGCAACAGGTACTAGCTATACCGACGTTGCCAACGAGAATCCGCCCGACGACTCTGGACTCCATGGGTATGCACTGGTGCAAGACATGTCGGATCCTAACAGCACTGGTGATGATGACGGCAATCCTCCCGTCTTTGCACCGCCTGGCTTGCGTATACATGGTGTTGGCAAAGGTGGGAGACCGCTTGTCATTCATCAAACGCCCAACATCCTGTTGTACCTTGGTGGCTCTCTCAAGCTTGCTGGCTCGGACGAACCGGAGAAGTATTATGTCAATCAGCTTGCTTTGACTGCACTGGATCTCAACAACGAGACACATGACACACATCACCCTGTGGCTGTGGCGAAGTACTACGAAGGTAGAAGTCCCGATTATGTTTATTGCGATACCGATTGACACAACTGTCAGAACAAAAGGAAGAGGCACTTAAGAAAGCAACTGATTTCCGCGAGAATCGTCTTCCCAAGTTTTTCAGCTACTTTGAGCGTGTGCTCAAACATAACCAGTCAGCAGGCAAAGACAAACATCTCGTTGGCGAGTCGTTGACGTATGCCGACCTTACTTTGTGGCAAGTCATCGATGGTCTCAAGTTTGCTTTCCCAAATGAGATGAGACATAGAAGCTCAGAGTCACCTCTGCTGTTCGACACCTTTTACCCAAGTCTCAAAGAAGAAGCTTGGCTGAAGAAGTATCTAGACAGTAAGAGAAGGAAGCCCTACTCGATGGGTGTTTTCCGACACTACCCTGAGCTTGACCGACAGTGAACAAGTGCGGTGTCTAAGAAGTGACGGAGGGACATGCTGAGAACAACAAGACAAGCGGATGTGATGAAGTAGCTGAGGTATGTAAAGTATCTATTGGCCGTCTCTCACCCTTCAAAGTGACGTCGGTGATGTTCTGGTGCGTGCTTGTCCGGACGCGTTGTCTTGATTGCTGGTGTTAGTAAACCGACCTCTCCCTCCCAAAATATGTGGATAAACTCCCGCCACGCGATATTATCAACACTACTTGGTCTTCACAGATCCGAGCCATCGCAGTCTGAACTGCTAGAGTCCAACCACTTGTCCGACATGTCTGAGATTCATCGTTCCCCCAAGACAGTGCAGAAGCCGAAGAGTAGAAGACAAGCCTGGGTGCATCGCCGCCGTCAAATTCAGACGGACCAAGAGAATAAAAAACAGCCAGAACAGAGCGCAGAGAATCCAAACACTACCTTGGGACCTACAGCTTCCACGATCTCAACCATGGCCCCTCAAACTTTTGATGGAGCTCGGCGCAGAGCAAGCTTACAAGGCATCGGATCTACTCTGAACTTTCTAACCCCTCCCACCGAGTCCAAGGACTGGTCATCGCCTCAAAGCTGCCCATCTCCCGCCGGCGACGATCTCAACGATGCCGTTACTCACAGACCCGCTACACCAGAAATCATCAAAGTCACTCACCAAACCGACAACTCAGAGACCATGGGAGTCGGCCTGCAGATTACACCAAGAACCACTTTCGACCGCGACCCGGTCCCTACCAGCCGCGTCGCAGCCACTTAATTCAGTAATATCTCCAGCACTATCGAACAAAAGATCCTTACCACGCTTGGCGACCACGATTTCTTCATTCCTCCAACTGCTTCTCTCAACGCGTCCTCTCTCATTCTGTTCAAGCACAGTACTCCATCTCTTGAGCGTATCCGCCTGCTCCACAACCAGTTGTTCATTGAGCTAGGCCGCGTGGTTGAAGAGCAGTTGCAGCCTGCTATGAGCCCAGAGATGAGCGCAGAGGCATACAGCCTGAAAGAAGAGCTCATGCTGGGATTGCTGACTGAGGTTGTGCCCGCCTTGAACCACCTCACGGAGAGAGTGGGTAAGGAGGTAAAATCAGGTATTCAGAAGCACAGAGCTGGCCTGAGACTTTGGGCCGGAGAAAGGGGTCAGAAGAAGGAAGGCAACTAGTGACATTCAACGAGCATGGTTCGTGCTGCTTCTCTTGAGGCCAGTCTCATTTGTTTGGAATATCCACTAATAGATCCGTCAGGTCATCAGAAAGCTGAAGGTCAAGTTGCTCGAAGCTATGCGATCTGACGTAGCAAGCATATTGAAGAACGAGAATCATGGCCACGCGAGACGCTGAACAGAGATTCTTCCTCCAACGAGTCTCTCATGTACGCATTGCATGCTTTCACAAAATATTTGAGCCCTTTTATCAATATTGCGCCGTTTGTTGGTCGCGAGGAAAGGAAATTGCGAGGACACATCATGGTGTCCAAGATTTATGGCAGCCAAGCAATAGTCGTCTAATCTTGCATACCCCTCTTCATGCACTTCGTTGATCTCCAGCTCCTTCTCAAGTGACACGCAACGAACAGGTGAGGAGCCAGGCGCTGATATGTTATACATACCCCTCCGCTGAGAATGTCCAAGAGGTAGGCAGGTACGACCCTAGCTTGCACTTCCCATCCCGTCTCGTGAATACAAGGACTCCCCTTGTCGCTTGTACGGTACTTCTCTCCAAAACAAAATAAGCAGCCTCATGTCTAGCAGATCCAATTCAACATGCCATCATTACGATGTCTCCTTACTCTACTGTGCGTTGTGCTTTATGTCAGTTGTGGCGCTTGCACGTATAGCTTCGGGGAGTCGCCAAACTTGAACAAGGAAGTGCCTTATAATCGCAACTACTTCTATGTAGGGGGCAAGTATGTACCAGACGAATCTGGTAGCTACACGTTCCAAGATCATATGTATGTGGAACGACTCACTCCTCTCGGAGGCGCACGAAAGCAGACGCCGCTCGTCTTTATCCCGGGTGCTGGTCAAACAGGAACAGTATACTTTGCCCTACCAGTTACTTGCTCACCATTAAGCTAACGACGCTCGCAGAACTTTTTGAACAAGCCGGACGGTGGTAGAGGCTGGGCTTCTCTCTTCATTATGCAAGGCTTCGAGGTCTATATCGTCGATCAAACATCTCGCGGTCGATCTGCGTGGATACCGAGTGTCGGAGCTCCTCAAATGACAGCCTCGTCTGTCGAGGTGATTCAGCAACGATTTACCGCACCTCAAGACTACAGACTCTGGCCCCAAGCAGTAAACCACACAGAATGGCCAGGGAGTGGACTGATGGGCGATGCAGTATTCGATGCCTTCTTCGCTTCCAATGTTCAGTACTCCAGCAATGACACCTACTCCCAAGCGACTGTACAAGCTGCAGGCGCCGCTCTTCTCGACCGCGTTGGAACGCCGGTCATCCTCATCGGTCACAGTCAGGCTGGTCCAATGGCAATCCTGGTTGCGGACGCTCGGCCAAACATGACCGAAGCTGTGATCCTGCTTGAGCCCGGCGGTCCACCTTTTCGAGGCGCAGTGTTCAACAATGCGAGTGCTCGAGCATGGGGACTTGCCGACATACCGCTTCTATATTCTCCACCAGTCATAGACCCGACACTTGATCTGGTGAGAGAGATCATGCCGGCACCGGACAGTGATCACGACGGCTGCGTCCTACAAGCATCTTCACCAGCACCGAGACGTCTCTTCAACCTAGTGCCTAAGCCCATCCTTGTCGTGACTGCTGAAGCCTCTTATCATGCGGTATATGACCACTGTACAGTGTCATACTTACGACAGGCTGGCTGCGTTCGAACCGACCACCTGGAACTGGGAAATGCTGGAGTGCATGGAAATGGTCACATGTTGTTCCTAGAGAAGAACAGTCGTGACATATGGGTGTTGCTTCTCGAGTGGATCGAATGGCATCTGGCTTAGTGGCAGTCAAGGTCTGTTTGCCTTCATATCTGCTGCCCACTATCCGCCTAATACTCTCAGAAACACAATATTTAATTTCTTCCTGCAAAGACTTCATGGAATGATTTGACCGCACCATACGTGCTAGACTTGTCCACGATAAACTCGGTGATGCTGTGGTCGTGTTGGGCGAGGGTAGGAGCTACTGGAGGGGATACGCATATACACGCGCGTGTACAGAGTAATCAAAAGCATTACTGATCCGCATCTTAATCCGAATAGTGATTCAACAATCGCGGGAGACTAGCTTCAACTGAACTTGTCAACTCGGAGATGCGTAAGTTTCTTGGAGTCGGTGTCTCTGGAATGGTTGAATATTGGTAGAGATACGCCCCGTCAAAGGGAAGCGCTCAGAGTCAACGTCTCGCGCGATCAGATCTCTTCGCGCTTGGGTCGACAATCTACAAGTTAACGACAGGTCACGATCCGCATGCAGAGAAAGGAAGTCGTCATGGGATACCGATGAATACGAGCTCTTGTTCATAAAATATGAGTTTCCGGATCTGTCGGATGTTAGTTCGAAAGATGTGAAAGACGTGATTGACGCTTGTTGAGAAGGAATGTTCAAACCCGCTGAAGCTGCCGTGATCGGTATTGCCGAGCGCTTCAGGGGCCAAACCTGAGATCATTCAACAATGTTACAAGTACATTTGGTAGGAAGTACAATTCAAAGCCAGAGATGATCGAAGTAGAGTATTCACAATCGTGCAGCGCCGACCCATATGGCGTCTTCTTCCATCGATTTCATGATGAGATGGTCGATGGATCAGTAGGATCGTATAGTCGATGTTGATACCCTTTTCTGTTTCACTTACGAGCAAGAGTCGCAGGCGTGACGAGCAGCAAAATAAACCACCCCCACCCAGCTGGGTAAGGTGGAAAGAAACCGGCAGCCCCCGCGCTCTCTTATTATCCTGGGGTGTGTGAAAGTATTCGACCGTCACCAGGATTGAACTCGTGCACGGTCGAAGATACGAGGTTGGCGAATGCCCAAGCCAGCCAAGTGGGCCAAACACACTCCAGTCGGGTAGGAGCGGGGCTCATGCTTGGCCGGGGACAAGGAGGACACGAAATAACTTGTATATAATGGTTGCGGGTAGTGAGGTTGATTGAGTTAGTTCGAGTGTTCCAGCGTCTTAGTCTAGAGCACCAAATGGTCTCGTGACCCTGCTTCTCAAAGCGAGATCATCACATGTCGAGGCACCCGCGAAAAAACACACATCTGCAGTTCGTTCCTCAGTAAGCATTGCTTGGGCGGGTATACACCAAGAACTATTGCCGTTCAGGAAACATAATTTCGCTGGGTATATACTATTGAAGACTTCCCGGCATACGTTCAAGTCTCACAGAGACTTCTTGGTATCGCCTATCGCAACCTGAAGGCCTTCCAGAATCTCTTTGGCGGATACGTAAACGAGATATATCGGGAAGGCGATCCAGAGACCATTAGGCAGAGCCCAGAGAAAGAAGATTGACGCGGGGTCGTTATGTCCAATATTGGCAAAGCCAGAGAAGACCTCATTGAGCCCTGTTGAATCCGTTAGACTTGACACTCTATCTCAGGCGGGCAGTACCTACAGTAAAGCACTGTCTTACTCAGAGTCATAAGAGCAACGCCGTATAGGAGAACGACAGCTTTGGCCGCAGCGCTCCCATGTACTGTTCGGCTTTGCGCAAGCTTGCCAATCTGCTGCTTGTCGGGAGCGCCAGTGCCTTGGACGGTCGGTTCAGTCTTTCCATGAGTGTAGACCAGATAGAGATAATAGATGTATCCTACACATTCGACGACGTTCACGCCAGATTGAGCAGCAGTAAAGCCATTGCCCGAGTTGTAGGCGGGCCAGCCATAGACGTGATCAACTTGGCCATAAAGCTCGTATGGCACCCAGAGAGGCTTTTGGTACTTGCCTCCAGGCATTGAGTGCGGACGTAGAAAGACATAGAACGTGTCCCACGTGACCAATGGTAACGATATTCCGAGCCACAGTAGAGTCAGAAACGACGGCGTATGAGACCAAGACTTCTGACTGTTGTTTCGATGGAGGACGTCTTGCGATGTCGATGTCGTCATCGTGGATCGAGCTTTCTTCGAGGGCGTCTGAAGAATCGACTCATCGGGCTCTTGAGAAGGAAAGTCCTGTGGATGGTTGCGAGTCGAAACCATGTCGCAGAGCAGGTACCAAATGCCAATGGACGATTCTGTGAGGAAGGGAACGAAGGTGTTGTGGAGAGGGGTTCGCAAGACCTGCGTATGCTGCAGGTGGAACTCACTAGCGCTGATCCCCGCGTTTGTGGCTTGGACGGGCTAAGGGGCCCTCCCTCTTTTGGTGCTGCGTAGCCACGTGTTCCTCCGACGCGACCATGTCTACACATCTCAGCCAACTATACCGTGGCACGGCATCAGCCTCAAAGTGATGCCCGTGATGATTTGATTGACCATATGCTACGCTGCGTCAAGACGAATCGAGTCGGCGACGATACAATGTGTCCCGAACCAATGAGCAGTAACTTGAGACGATCAAATCTCAAGGTCTGCTGTTGTCAGCTTGATTGGGTACCTTACACTTGCTGACCACAGCATTCGCCAAGAGACACAAGGTCATACTCTGAGATAGGTGACATCTAATGTCGTGTTGTACGCGTGGCCGGAGCTTAAATACTCGTCGTCGGTCTTCGGGTCCCCACGATCCTTGATGGTTTGGTTGATATCGGACTGGGCGTGGTCATACACGGCTGATCACACTCAGATGGCAGGTAAGGCCTTAAGTACAGCCAATTGTCCGTTTCCGTGAGATTGGAAGCCTTTGTCGTCTGTTCCGCTCCAATCAAGTCGCCTTTCCTCGCGCTCGACTTCACCTAGAACTCATAAGCAGATATCGCTCTCGATCATACAATTTTGGAAGCTACATGCTCGCTTTGCTCCTACAATGAGGTACCTGCCGGCACTCGCAGTCATCGCGCTGAGCTTAGGTTGGCGCCATAGATCCGGCGTGCTGGCAGGACGGCTAATTTGATGATCAGGCTCTACTCATGCTTGGGAATGGCGTGGGGGTGATGATAATGGTGGCTCTGACTCTTCCGGGTCTTCTGGATCTTCTGGATTTGGTTCTGGTTCATCTGGATCAGGATTTGGTCCAGGGTCTGCTGGTTTTTCAATTCCTTTTGGTGGTGACTTCGAAAATGCTGAACGCATCATGATCGCTCATGGTGTTCTTGCGTCACTCGCATTTGTGATCTTCTTCCCTTTTGGAGCAATCAGCATTCGACTTTTCAGCTTCTCTGGATTCCTCTGGTTCCATGCCATTGTCCAAGCGCTCGCATACCTTGTCTACATTGCCGCATTCGGACTGGGAATCTACATGGCTGCGCAGATCCGTCGGGTGAGTCGACACCACGGCAGGTATGGTCAAGACGTCGTTATTGACTTTTGTAGCTTGATGAAGCGCATCCGATCATCGGTATTGTGCTCTTTGTTCTTATCTTCTTCCAACCATTCCTTGGTTATATTCACCACCGACTCTTCAAGAAGTACAAGCGTCGTACCTTCTGGTCCTACGCTCACATTTGGCTTGGACGAATCATCATCACTCTAGGCATCGTCAATGGTGGTCTTGGCCTTGAGCTTGCGAACAAGTAAGCTTCTGTATGGGATCCGACTAAAGTGCAACTAACGCTGACTCGTGGTAGTACTCGCAAGGGTGAAATTGCCTACGGTGTTGTTGCGGGTGTCGTCTGGGTTGTCTATGTCATCAGTATCTTCGTCGGAGAATCTAAGCGGAGAAGAGACAGAAAGGTAGCCATTCGTGCGGAGGCAGAGCCAAAGAGAAGCGATAGCGACTCAAACGACTTCAATGTGCCAGGACGTTATGCTTAGTTAGATTCGTCGAGCAAATCCCAACATAGGATGAGAACTATGTAAGATAAGTTTGGCTACCAAACACGATCTTCCGGCGTGCTAGAATTAGTCACTTCCAATTTTTCATGATAGACTCAGGGCAATAAGGAGCTATCGAATGGCATAGTCGTCGTCTAGAGTTGGAAAGCCTTCGCGGAGAGGCGATGAGGCAACTTCCAGTAGACACTACTGATCTACCGAAGTAGGTGGTATTGGTGGTATGCGTGGCAAGATCCTGCAAGTAGGTAAGGGGATATCGAAATTTTGAGTTTGTTCACTAGATTATAATATTCAAACAAGATTTCAGCATCATATAGTACCAAGACGATTTCACTAGCGAGCACCACCACATTGCCAAGCCTTTTTCGCGCCGACGAGCAATAAATGATCTTTCCTATCAGCTCACGCGACATCCAACTGTTTGCTACGAGTACGGTCATCGAAACAACAATTGGCATAGAGACAAGGCTGCAATTTCGATAGTGTCTGGCCGATTCCAAAATTCTTGGGAGGAGCGCTCAGTCAGCGCCTGACAATCTGTGCTTTTTTTACAGCATTCGGCGGTTCAAGGTCCACGGTCTGGACGTTTGACAAAACATCCAGACTTCTTACGCATTTTGTGTTTTGTGATTCGGAATCATTACAATCATGAATGGTTCACCATCGATGGACAGCGGCCACACGAACGGCCAATCCGATCATCAATCATTTCTAGGACATCTTGAAAATCAACTGGATGGCTTTCGCAAATCGGACGCTCAACGTGATGCTCTAGTTCAAGTGGGACAAGCTTTGTGTTTTTCCACAACCACAACCCAGGCTAATTCCATGACAGGAAGTTATCCACAAGTTCGTGGAGCTCCAACAACAATACCATAATAAATCCGAAGACTACGAGAATGAACTCGCTTCTCGGCGAATGTGGCAAGCCCAAGCTCGTAACCTTGAACGCTCGCTCCAAACAACAAATATGGGTCTTGTATGTTCAGAACTATCTCTGCCAGAAGATTGTAGCTGACAATGGGCAGGAGGCAAGTGGATTCGTATTAGCCTTGATCGACGGAGACGGTGCAATTGTGAGTCTTGATGATTTTATCACCATCGTCTTATCTTTCTGACCTTTCAGTTCCACGATTACCTTTACAAGGCCGGCAGTGATGGCGGTGCTGATGCTGCTCAAGAATTGCACGATCAAATCCGAGCCCATGTTGCAGAATGCTATCCAGATCGCAACACCTCTGGGTACGACATCATGGTTCAGATATTCTACAATATGGAAGGTCTCAGTCATAAGCTCAAGAGTCTGGGTATATTCAAGAACCCTAATGAGATGGCCCCTTTCGCCAGAGCTTTCTCGCTTAACAAATCCTTATTTAGCTTCATCGACGTTGGCAGTGGTAAGGAAAGGGCAGACCACAAAGTCCGAGGTAGACACTGATACTTATAAATTTCGCTAAGAATGGCGGAGCGTGGCTGACTAGTGCTACAGAAACTCTGCGGCTCTTCCTACCCAACATGCAGTGTAAGCATGTGATCTTTGGAGGATGCCATGACAACGGATATCTTCCTACCCTCGATCCCTACAAGCGCGACCAGAACACTGCCCCTCGCATCAGTTTGTTAGAGACACTACCCATCCAACCTGGCTTCACACAGCTCGGATTCAAGGTTGTGCAGTTCCCGACGGTCTTTAGATCAGAGCCTTTGCCGGACAAGTCAGCTATACCCGCCTTCTTCTCTCCAGTGGTCCAAAACACAGCAGCCACTCAGTCTACTTCCGCTTTATCTAGTCGAAGTAACTCATTCGCAACCGGTGGCGCATCGGTCAACACGGCTCCAACCCCCGTACAGGCCGTCACATCTAATGCTGTCCAAGCCGCTACTTCCAATCCATCCGGTGATAGCTCGTGGGCGACTGTGGGCAAGAACGCTCCCAAAACCATCAACATCGCAGCCAAGAAGGCGCCAGCTCGCAAGTTCATCCTTCTGAACGCCTATGATGAGCGACTTGATTCTATACTACCAAAGGCCGACCAAGCAGCTACAACTCGCTTCACTGAGCGCGTACGCACTAAGAAAGTCTGTAACAATTACCACCTCAATGGCAAGTGCAAAGCCGGCAAGTACTGTGATTATGACCACGGTGAGCGCTTGAGTCCTGGCGAGCAACTGGTGCTCAAGCACCGCGCTCGTACGAGAAGCTGTCCGGACCGCGGCGATTGTAGAGACTTCGACTGCACTGATGGCCACGTTTGTCCTTATGGAAAGGACTGTTATAATGATAATTGTTGGTTCCAGGAAGTACACGATGTCGACACTGTAAGTCAATCTGACTTCTACCCTTGTTGTGCGTACTCTACATGTACTGACTTTCCTGCAGAAAGTTGTATCCAGGATATTTGAAAGTGGAGAACAGGAGTGGAACATGAAGTAAGAGTATGAGGGACTAAGCATAAGATGATATGTTACACGACAATAGGCTCGTACTTAGCAACTTCTCCTATCAGCCGTTGAACAAAGAAAAGGCATTTGCGATCGGAGCCCTGACCTGGCCTCGACTTATCTCGGAACTCTCAAGTCACATCGGAAGATCGAAGTCATTGATATCATCAGACAAGGCAACGCTCGCTGTGACGTTTCAGAGAGGCTTTCAAGACGTGGTTACAGGCGAATTAGTCCGTCACGAAGGAAGAGCTGCGAGAGAAGCGACTGGTTCGTGCGCCTCAAGACGTCCTAGCTCACTAGTCGCGAAGAAACTGTGTCTGATAGCAGACATAGTGTCAGAGGCAGCTGTTTCGATTCCGGTATTTATGCATCTTCATGTACGTCAATCGTTATTATTGTGATCAGTAAATGTACAACTTGACCTAGCGTCCAAGCATGACTTCGGCCAGACATGGTCTATCCGTTGTATGAACCTCCACCTTCCAGGATGTCCTTGATGTTGATCTCTCCTGTTCCTCTTTCTAAAGGCTTGGGCTGGTTCGCACCTTCCTTCCAGCCAATCATGTAAATAGTTCTAAATGTGGCAGGGATGCTTCCATCTTCGTTACCATACAGCTCCTTGTAGATGGCCTCTGTGGCCAAAAGCACGTCCCTTGAGATGGGCCCAGGTGTGCGCTTGAGAGCAGCGTTTGACTCGCCCATGGCTTGCAGATCACGCATCAGGTGTAAGGTGCTGGGATAATCGACGATAATGTCGTCGACGTCAACTGTGAGCAGCTTGAAGCCAGCACGAGTGAGGAGATTGCCGACATCGCGCACATCGGCGAGTGGTGAGACGTGAGTGCCAATGCCGCCAAGACGATCCTGCTCAGCGAGTTGCAAAGAGCCACGGAGCTCGAATATAGAGTCACCGCCAGACATGGCTGCAATGAAGGGAGCATCGGGCTTGAGGACGTTGTTGATTTGGGAGAGGACGGATGGCAAGTCGTTGATCCAGTGCAAGCTCAGCGATGACATGACGAGGTCGAAAGAGTTTGCTTCGAATGGAAGCGTCTCTGGGTTCTGAAGCACATGGCGTGTCAAGGACATGTCTTTGTTGAAAGGCTCGTTCTGATCGCGATGCAGCATGGCCTGGTTGTGGTCGGCGCATGTCAGGTGGCCAACTTTTGAGCTCAATGGTTCCGACACGGGTTTGGCAGAATCGGGATCCGGGTCTGGTAGGGTGAGGATACGGGCAATGTTGCAGGCATTGGCACCGAAGTCGAGCACCTTGTCGAAGTTGCGGTTGATATCCAGGAGACGGCTGCACAGCCGTGTGGCCACCTCGTCTCTCAGATAGTCTGTGGCCCTTGACTCTTCAATGTCTGCGGCGGCGCGGCATCGTTGCTGTTGCTTGGCCTCGTTGGAGAAGACGGAGATGCTAGGGGCGCCACCTTGTTGTACTGCATAACTTCGTCGGCTGCAGACGCTCAGACTTCGGGGCATTGATGAGCATTGCACTCGGCGGGCGATATAACTCAGGCGCATCTTAGGTATTCGATCGAATGGAAAGCTTGTGTCGCCATCAATTCTCACAAACCTCGACCTCTCCCCACAATTCCGTGGACATAATCGTCATTGAGTCTATTGTAACGTCTGCCGGGCGGCATGCTTCTGTTGCCAACTGGACCCTGGACATTCTAAACAGCTCAATCAAACAAAGCTAATTTGGTGCACTGCATTCATCGCTCTTTCCACCGTCCATCAATGTGCTCTTTCTGAACATATTGCCCAAATGGCCACATTCCCCTACACGCTAATCGCATGTCCTTGCACATCTTTCACTTCGCCCTCAGATACCAACGCGTCGTCTATAGAGGATCCTGACGACGATACGACCTTCAATCCGCACCACGTTCGCGCAAACTTCTCGTTATATCCCTACGAGCATCTGCTTTATTGTGATGATTGCCACCAAATCAGATGTCCCAGATGCTGGACCGAAGAGATCATGAATTGGTTCTGTCCAAGCTGTCTCTTCGAGGTTCCGAGTAGCGTAGTCAAAAGCGATGGTAACAGGTAAGGTACGCTCTAAGTTCTCTGTTTAATCTTTCTTCTCGCATACTGACTTTGCATCAGATGTGCCAGAAACTGCTATAACTGTCCAATGTGCACCTCCCCTCTGTCAATCAATGGTCTGGAGCCTTCAGCAAAGGATCATCTGGCTCCTGCAGACCCTAATCAACCGGCTGGTCCGTTTTTTCTGTCTTGTCCATATTGCGACTGGTCATCGTTGGACGTTGGTATACAGTTCAGCAAAGCAAACAAAATCACCGATCAGCTTGTCAGAATGCGGCGTCAGGGAAATCGTTCACCTTCGCCAAGCAGGACCAGATCTACCAGGACAAGTCTTGCGCCCACAGCTGAGTTGTCTTCTGCAGAACCGGACTCGACTCCTCCTTCACAGCCATCACAAGATAGGTTTGCAACTTTGACTCGCTTCTACAAGGACCAAATGGCAGATTCATCTGGTGCTGGTGCGAGCGGATATTCGGATAACAGCACATACAATTCACCTGGTAATCTGGCACGGATCATGAGCATTTATGGCGGTCTGTCCCACGCCGCCCTGAAGAAAGCCCGTGAAAAGCCACGACCTATGCGCGAGGCCTTGGATTCAACTGAAGGTCTTGAACTATTATCGCAACCAGCCAACGCTGAATCTACAGCGCTGGAAAAGCTCCGGACCGAAGGGTATGAAGCAACGACGACCCTTTCGCAACGAGTTAGCCATCCGTACAACCATCGTGTCCGCTTCAACGACCATCTGTGGCCTATTGCTACCCTTTTAAGAACTCGTCGCAGCAAAAGATGTCGTACCTGTCGACATATCATCGCACGACCAGAGCCAAAGATGGGTAGCACTCGCTACAAGATTCGTTTACTGGCACAGAACAACATCCCTCGCTTAGCTCTTCGCCTTCTCTCACCCTCGGCCTCATCAGCTCCTGTTTCTGCTTTTGCCCTCACTCCCGCAGCATTACAGGCCCAGCACAACACCGAGTACGAGAAGTTGAGACCAGGATTGCCAGTACAATTCCTGCTCACTCTGACAAACCCGCTGTTCGATCCTGTGCGGGTCACGCTAGCTACGCCTGCTACTACGCCTGGCAACGTGGCATCTCGAGTCACAGTCCTCTGTCCCACCTTCCCCATAGGTGCTGCTAGCGATATGTGGGATCCAGATGCTATCTCGAGCGGCACAGCAAAGGATCAATCTTCCGAAGATAGGCAGCCTGAAGCGGGAAAGGTGTGGGAAAGGGGTCGCAATTGGACAACGGTGGTCGTAGAGGTTGTACCCGGCAGACTGGACAAAAAGGCAGGAAGCACGACAGAAAAGACCAACAGCGATGAGAGCAATGGATCTGACGATGAAGTGCTCGAGATACCGGTATTTGTACGTGTGGAGTGGGAGGCAGAAGTCACGGCTGAAGACGCTGCTGCAACAGGGGCAGCGAAGGGCACCAAAGAGAGTAGAGAAATTGCTTTCTGGAGCGTTCTGGGGGCAGGCAAGATTGCTGAACCATAAAAGGGAAGAAGCAAAACACGCTCCTGTATTTGTATCTAGAGACAAGCAAGACCTCTATATGAGAGAAGGTCCTCTCCTTAATTTATGTTCTTAAGCAAGTGGTATGTCCACGGTATGCTTCCTTTTGATTATGATCTCACTTGACAGTCACATTCGTCTCAAGAAACAGGCAGACAGAGTTTGAAGATATTGGAAACGAGCCAACCCCTTATGAACAAGGCAGGCAAGGGCGAATTAGCAATAAAATGCTGCTGCTGCGAAAGGTATCCGTAAAGAAAGGTGAAGCCGAACGCCAGTCCCTGTGCTTTTCGCTCTTTTTCCCCCAAAGAAAAGACCCATGTAGAAAAGGAAAAAGGATGCAAGTAGAATGAAAACGCCGTGAAGGTAGGGGGTGATGGAACAACAAAAGCCAAGCGCACACACACATAGTTCAAGTCGTTTATGCGTCGACATCCATGTCTTCGGGTCCAGAGCCTCTGACCAATCTCTGCTTCTTCTTGGCCTTGAGCTTCTGCTGGGCGAGTTGCTGCTTCTCCAACTCCTCCTCCTCTTCCTCGTCCAGCTCGTCGACAACATCCAGCATCTCGCTCTCGTCGTCGAGAAGCTTCTGTGCGGCCTCGCGCTCGGCAGGGGGCAGCAAGTGTTGGTTCTCTGCGACGAGCTTGCGGTCGGCCTCGAGATCGCGCTCCTTGTTGCCGCGCATGCGGTTCTTGTAGAACTGGCGCTCGCGCTTGCCGCGAATTTCCGAGACGCGCTGCATGGCCTTGAGGGTGGCGGCGACCAGGTCGCGGTTGTAGCGGACGGGGACGTTGCGGCGGGCGGCGAAGGAGAGGGTGCTGTCGACGGTCATCTCCTTGCCGTGTGCGCGACGGAAGGATTTTGTCCAGGCCAGCTTGCGGGGGTTACGCTTCATCTTGAACTGTAGAGGGTAGATGTGTTAGCGAGATGCGCCTTTCTTGGTGATTGGTTTGCTTTTCCTCAAACGTACGTTCTTGTGGCATTTTGATCTGCAGAAGCGGAAAACACGAGCATCGTTGCGGACAAAGGTGATACCCTTTGACGGGTAGCAGGGCTGCGAACAGAAATAGCACGTCTCGATTCTGGAGTGAATGTCAGTAGCTGTTTCATGGCTTCTCTGTGGAAAAGAGTGGTCGCATACCTCATCTTGTCGTGAGTTTGTCAAATGTCAAGATGGATGGAACAATAATTCTTTCTGCGGGCGAAACTTCTTTGGATACTGCGGAGTTGCCAAGACTCTCCATCTGCGGCGAAGGCTCGAAGGCACCGGAGGACGGAACTTGAGACGTACAAACCTCCGAACTTTTCCACGCTGCTCGTCGTCACCAAGTCGCTTTCACCAATACAAAAGACACAAATACAACATGGCTACTGCTCTCGCTGTCGGGTTCGGAATCGCTGCTACCGCCTTCTTCGTACGCTATCTGCGGATCTCATGCGCGACGAATATTTACTAACGTTGCTCGACAGGGTCGCGCTGGCCTCGTGGCTTTCAAGCGCTACCGTGGTGGCACCAGCGCAGTAGGCAAGGCCTTCTACAAGGGCGGCTTTGAGCAAAAGATGACCAGAAAGGAAGCTGCCTTGATCCTCGAGACCACGTTCGTTCCTGCCGTACACTTCTCTATCTGGAAGCACGCCACTAACCGTCCCTGTCACAGAGAACGCGGCCTCACTCGCGACATCATTCGCAAGAAGCACCGTTCGCTCATGCTGCTGAACCACCCCGATCGTGGCGGTAGCCCTTACCTGGCCACAAAGGTCAACGAAGCAAAAGAACTGCTGGAGAAGACGACATAAATCCCCACCTCTTACCATATCAACATCATCATCTTGTCTTACTATCGTCCTTGGAAATCACAGCGCGGCGTTGGCGGGTTTGCCCTTTTCCAATCATCTGGCTTGGGCCCACTTATTCTTTCTATCGAAAACACACCTACACTTCTTGTATAACATCTCCTCTCTTTACGAGCAGAAAGAACTACTGCATTTGCACATTGAAGCGCTTCTTCCTCGAGAACAAAATACATCTATCTATTATATCGACGACGATAAAACGATCTACGCTCTATACATACATTTTGCAAAAGAACCCTGACAGGCACTTATGCCTTTGCGTTCAGCGCATTGCCCTTCTCCACCATCTCCTCGATCAAATTGTTAAACTCCTGTCTGAGCTCAATAGGCACCACATGCCCCTGTTCCTCGAAAAAGGCCTTGCGAACACCACTCTCCTCACCACCCAAAGCCTTCAGCATCATCTCAGCGTGAGGGAAAGTAATCATACGATCCTTTGTACCGTGCAATACCAAAATACGCTCTCTACCCACGTTATCACCAATCTCCTTGAGTTGAGCATCGGTCTTGTGATGCCAGCCTGCAGCAATCGCTTGTGCCATGAATCCTGTACGGTTGAAGTATTGCGGCATCTGGCGTTTTGCTACTTCTTGTGCGGCGAAGCGGTCTCCGTTTGTTGGGAAAGGTTGAACTTTATACTCGAGACCGTCAGGGGCTTCGAGGAAGGCGTCGGTGTAGATGTTGTGTTTGACGTGGGCTAGTTGGTCGTCGATGCTGCGAGGGATGAAGAGGTTGATGCGGTTACGCAGGTTTTCTACAAAGCCGACTGTGTTTACCAGTCGAGGTGCTGTGGAGATGAGGTTGAGTGTTGCAATGCGGTTGGGAATCATGTATGCCTAGACATTCAGATCAACATCTCTTCATGTTTCGCTCGAGAATGTGCTGGAATTACTCACGAGTTCTTGAGCGATCATACCGCCCATGCTGATGCCGACGAGGTTCAATTGTCTCTCCTTGGTCCAGCCAACGTGATCAATGACTTCGAGAAGATCCTTGGCCATCTCTGAGGTCGAGTAACGTTGTAAAGGCTTGCTACTCTCACCCATGCCGCGGTTGTCAACGACCAGAGAGGAGTATTTCGATCCTTGTGTATGCGAAAAGTCCTTGGTCTGTCTCTGCCATGAGGTTTTGAGTCCACCAAGACCCATAATCCACTACCGTTACATCATGTTAGATCCATACCTTTTTCTCATTCTCCGTCTGATGCTGTGATATCTCCACCAGAAGTTGATGACCATATACAATTCCCACGTGGAGCACTCCTTTCATACATGACCAAACCGACATGTCTTGCAACACAACATGGAACAAAAAGAGAAAGACACTTACCACCATCTTATTCTCACCCTCTCCATGTACCTCCCACGCGATATCAAGAGGCCCTCCCCTCCCCTTTGCAACAGACAACTTGCCCTTAGCCTGAGGCTTCAGATCCCATGTGATGTGCGGAAACTCGGGATGCACCTGCAACTCAGCAGCGGTAAGAGGCCTGTTCCCGCATGTCAGTTTTCAGTCCTATCACATTGGATCGTCGAGTGGCCACAACGGCGATAGAGGAAGGTTTTCCGTATAGCCATTTCCATTACGTCCGCAGACTTGGGTCGTGATAGCCGACGTCTTTTCTCTCCTGCCCAGACAAAAAAATAAAAGGATACATACATTATATTGTAGTTTTGTGCAAGTACTCGGTGAGTGTTCCCAATAGACTGCAGTCAAAGATTATCAAAAACGATGCACGATTTATTACAAGTAGAAGTGATTCAAGCAGATCTCAGTGGTTGGAATACGTAGGCAGAGTGATCGGCCTGGCGTCGCGTGCTCGCGTTGATGAAAGTCCGTGCTGGTCTTGTCAAAAGAAATCATCAAACATTGAGCATCTTTCCTTCTCTTCCTCCCATCATCCCTATCCTCGCACTCTATTACTCTCGGTGCTGACTACAGCTTCTCGAGCATCAGTACTTAGTACAGCTATCGGATGAGCTACCCGGTTTGATGTGTCAAAGCCATCTTTTCCACTGTCAGACCCTGCGAGCTTATTGTCACCTCCGCTCCGCAATCGAATCCGGCAAGAGCTAGTCAGGTAAGTGATCGTACAGCAAGACACTGCTGACAACAGATCCAAAGCTACAGCACTCACGAGCGTCACGAGTAGGTGTATGCACATTGGTTCTGTGTTGTGCTGGCCAATGCCAAGCTTTGTTATCAGAAGCTCGCTCTGCAGCTGCTGAGATTGGTCAAGCTAATGAGATCTCTGCCTTTGCAGCAGGCGAGCTTGTACAAGATGCTATGTAGGTTCGCGGCATGAAGGGAGAATGGTCGAGCTCAAGCGCTTGCGATATCGACAGTAGGTGCGAGCTCAAGACCTTCTTCTCCACCTTCGCTGGTCATCATTCTCGTTTCCAACCCTCCTTGATTATTTGCATATTCTCTCTTTCAATCATCTCTCATGCATGCCATCGTCACAAACATAAAAAAAAATGCTCGCCTTAACAACAGGGACAACAAGAATGGAGATGCCGCAACAACGTAAACCAAAAAAAAAAGACGCCACCCATGTCAATCCAGGACCTCGCCAACGGTCAGCACTTGACATTGTGTCGGCGAGACTGGTGCCCAGTGTCGTATAACAATCATCCAAAGGGACAAAAAAGGATCCTCGTACCCACGCAGAGTCTACCAGCCGAGACGAAAGACAAAACGACCATCGAACCCACAAGGAGAAGAAATAGATGGAACGAGGACATCCACTTAGCGGCCATCAACCATCGCCTATGCTGAGCCCATACGCAAGAGGGCCTCGATGGCTTCACGCTCCTGAGTAGTCCGGTCGATTTCCATCGGAGTGGTGCCATGACTAGGAGGGACCTGGTTGACACTACCTCGGTGCTGAGTATAACTCATTGCGGATGGCCTTCTGGCGAACTGAGGTGTCGATCTTGCTAAGAGTGACGACCTAGCGCCGCCAGCACTTCCATACACAGATGCTGTTCGTGCTTCGTGCAAGGATCCTGGAATACTGATCAGGTTGTAGTTTCTTCTGGTACCAGGAGAGGCCGCTGTTGACACGGAAGCCTTGCGCAAAGCATCTGGTCCCATCGCAGCCCAATCCTCTTCTTCGGTCTCGTCGCCCTCACTATCGGAAGTCACGGAGTCGTCCTCAGACATGGCTGATGAGGAGCCATCGAGAGACATCTTGTCTGCCTCGTTCTCTTCCATGCTCATGTTCTCTAGGTGGTCGTCGTAATGGGAAGCCATCGATGACTCTGCCCAACTGTTGAGCTGATGGCCTTCCTGGGGTTTGAATGAGCCAGGAAAGCCTGATCCCGAGTACGAGGCAGCATAACTTCCGGGCTCGCTGGGTGGCGGGGAAAGCTTTCCGGCTCGATAGCTTGAGCTCAGATCAGGGCGTTCGCCCTTTGTGTGTGCGTCCCATCTGCCCCATCCTACCTTTTCAAACACGACGCCGCCATCAGCACCACCGCCCGCCCTGTTCTCCAAGGCTGCGACAACCAACCTGCGTGCCTTTGCTGGTGGTATGCGCGAGAATCCAGGAACGGACTGCGTCAAACAGGCCATGACGTGCCTGATCGCGACAGGTCCATGTCCGAGCATGATGCCTGGCAAATGGTGCTTTGCAAGCATGGACGCGGTAATGGACTGCGAGGCGTCCAGCCCCGAAAGAGCGCCCTTGCTGAGGGGAAGAGCCGAACGAGAGCCGTCCTCTTCGTCGATACGAATGGGAGGCGGCGAGAGCAGGCCGGCCTGCGCGACTGCAGGCAAGCCCGGAGATACGGAGTTAGGGGGTGTGAGTGGCATGCCGGCACCGTGTCTGGCCACAGCAGCAGAGAGGTTGCTGACGGTAGAGTGTTTGGCCATGCCGCCGGTGTAGGATGAAGAATCAAAGGCCATGGTGATGGCAGAAGTTGCAGGGTGGGCCATGTTCGCTGGGTAATGCTGGATGCTTCTCTGCGGCACGAGATACGAGTCAGACTGATGAATACGTTGATGACGTATGGATCAAGGCGACGGTGGTTCAAAAGGAAGAGACAAAGGCCTTTGGATGTTTGCTGCCTGGTATGACTTACACCGACGATTGAAGGAGACCTTTGGTGTCTTTATGGTGTTAGGGTGGGTAAATTGCTGAGTGGTTGTGTGCGCGACTTGATTCACGTAATCTAGGTACGCGAGATACACAGCGGGGTACGCGATTACGGACTCGATCGATGAAACAGCAGGGTCTCTTTGTTGGTATTGTTGCAGAGAGCAAGAAGGAAGAAGACGAAAATTGTTCAGTGCGATGATAGCAGAGTGATTAGCGAAAGGAAGAACTTGGTGATCACGTAGTAGGAGCAAGGTCGTCAGCAGTTTACGCCTGCCTCATGATTTGAGCGTGGTTTGTTGATTGGCTATCACATCGAGGTAGCCACCATATGGGGAAGTCGCACTCGGGCCTTCAAAGTCTAAGTCTACCTATTTGTTCCATGCGCGCTGCGCGTCTTCTGAGAGGCTACAACTCGTCATGGACGTTTGAGCCACAGTTTGTCTCGCGGATACTTTAGCACCGCTCGAAGCTCACACGTGTGGTCCAACTCATGACCATTCTCGTACTCAAATAAGGCCTCAAGACCAAGACCAAGGATCCTGCTGTTATCGCGTTGCCCGATGTCGCCACGCCTCCAATATTCGAGGGGGTCAGCCATCCTCCTCATCGGCTTGGGTCGCCGGAGGTGCTCCACGATTTCGCCCGACTTCCGAACTAAAGCCCCACCCACCACGCGCCTCAACTCAACGAGCTCTGGCCTCATCATCCTTTGTCAACCAGCTCGCTGCTGGCTTGGACCCCGCAGCAGCTCGCAGAGAAGGATTTCCAGATTCCGTGTCAGGTCTCGCTGCTGCACTCCGGCAAAAGGTTATCACATTGCCCCTTTGACAGACTGAACTCAAACTGCGTGAACGCTCAAATATCGGCGGTGCCGGAAGCGTCTGGCCTGTAGCCGTGCGTCGAGACAACAACGGAGAAGGCAGGCAGGTATGCAATGCACCTTTACACGATCTCTCGATTGCCATGGACTATCGAACTTGTTTCTAGGGCTCCCAAGACTGATCACAGGACCCATCTGCAGGCCGTTTTAGCAATTGTGTATCGTTCGGCTTGGAAAGTACGTCCCGTGATGCAGGCAGGAGATAACCTTGTATCAAGCGGTACCTTATCAGATGTTGGAATTTGGAAAAAATTCACCGCCTACGTCAAGCATCACTTTGGTCTGGTGAAACAGCGTCAATCAAACTATCCTGTATTACTCGACGCAGCTTCCTGTGGATTGGATAACTATGTTTGATTGAGCTGGCGGAAAGAAGTGTGTCCGGCACCCATCGCAAGCGTGCCTTGCCGGGCAAACAAGACAGTCGTCGAGGTAAATTGCACAAGTTCAAGCAATAGTGAAATGAGTATCACGCTTCATTTCCCGCTCATACGCATGCTCTCGGGAGCTTGCGATACGTACTGCGTTGAGATTGCTGCGTGTGTAACGCTTGGTATAATGACGGTCACCAAATTTGACCAAGACCGTCACAGGCCGGGTGACCCTGCTCAGTCTAGCTCACCACCATTACACCATCAACAAGGTAGATCACGCTGGTTATGACAATGACGATATTTTAAGATCATAAACTTGTCTCGTGTTTCGTAATTTGGTGTATATACGTGACTCGTGGGACGAACAGCGATGCGATGATCATCAAAGAGCGTCAACTGTCGGACATCAGAGCTGGAACCAACATGCATGGTGTTAACAATCTTACAAACCAACAACGATTGCAACAACCCGGTATGTCAGATGTAGCGCATCCACACTTAGTGCTACAGTCCGTTAGTATCGGTATTACGGAACGAATATCTGATCCAAGACTCACGCCGCAGGACGAGCAACCGCAGTTACTGCAGCCAGAAGAGCTGCAGCAGTTGGAGCAAGAGCAGGAAGGCATATTGATGATATATGAATTGACGTTAGGTAGTAACGGTGCTGTGAATGATCTGTTCTGTTGACAAGAATGTGAGATTCAGCCATTTATATATCCAAGATGGTCGCCATGTCTGAACAGCGCTCGCTGATATTAGCCGTCAACCACACCACATCTCACATCTACCCCTCACGATAATGCAGCAGAAGATACGAAGCCCGAGAACTAGACCGAGACTGAGGTATAATATACATTCCGCTTGGTGGATGTGATCAACGAATCGTCGAACATATCAGGGTCACATGCGGGCAGAGAGTGCCAAGCAGGAGGATGATGGATGTGCCAGCGCAGCAAATCGATTGGAGGGTAACGAGTCGGCAATATTCAACCAAAGCCTCGACTTCTTCTCTCATGCACGAGTAAGGCGCTTGAGACAGGGACTCATGAGATCTCTCACCTTCTGCCTTGGGCTTTGCTGGCGCTAAATATGAGCATTTTCTCATTGGCCGAGTGACAACAGTGTGAAAAGACCTCACGCATCCGCTACGCACTGAGATAGGGGAGAAACACTTGAGTGGTTTATAAACTAGTATTAGAAAAAGCAAGAGCTGGTATTGGGTATCGAGAGGTCATAATCGTAAAGCACGCCACTCCGAATCACTGGCAAACCATGAGCCGAAGCATCCCTTCTTCCAATCGTCTCGAGGGAGCATCAAACGATGCCATTGCTGTCCAGTCCAACGTTGAGCTTTTTGCGACAGATAGGACAGTACCATTTGGTTCGTCTCTTCGGAAGCTCCGTCAGACCGACACAGCCGAGATGGAACCATTCCAATTCGCACTAGATAGTATAGTCAGTAAAAGCATGTCAGATTATCAGGCTGAGCGCTTACGCTTTCATTGTCACAGGCAATCATTGTGCCGTGACTGACGTCTTGACAAATGCAGTAACGTGGCTCATCGGGATCAAGGTCCTCGAATTCCATGACGGGCGTGGCGGTCTCCTCCTTGGTCTCCTTTTGCTGATGAGACTTCTTCTTCTTCGATGGTCCCTTTGGCTTGCCTACTATGACCTTTGTTCCGTTGTCTTCAGCCTGGAGGATTCCCTGAGGGAGCTTCTTTCGAGTTGGTCTCTTTCCAGTAGTGGTGTCCAGAGTACTAGCTACAGCGACAGGCACAGGAGAGCGGACTTTGTTGTTCGCAGCACCAGGCAGCGACGCGTTCGAATTGCGACGTAGGCTTTGACGTCGATTAGCTGGTTCTGCAGATGCTGCCTTTGTGGCAGAGTGCTTGAGCGTGATGGTAGCAGGCTTTGCAGCTCTCGTGTTTGCAGCGGGCGTCTGAGCAACTGCCTCGGTCGGTGCGACTGGAGGTTCTGGCTGGGCGGAGTTGCGTTGACTGCGCTGCGTCTGCTGTCGTGCGGAAATGCGCGGACTGGGGGCCACAGGTGTGCTAGCGCTACTGGGAGACGAAGTATCTTTGGCAGCAGTGATGGCACGATGAGAGATGGTAATTGTGGGCGTGTCCGCAGGTGGTGGAGCGGCAACGCTCAACTTCAGCTTCTTTGGCTGTGGACCTGGGCGAGGAAGTGAAAGAACGTCAGGAGACTCCGCGACAGGCTCAGCTGGAGGTGGTACTACCGCAGGAGTAGTCGCGTCACGTTTCCGCTTTCTTGTCGTGACGGGTTCGGTACTTGCCACAGGTTCTGCCTTCTTCGCAGTTTCTGGCGCGGCGGGAGGTTCACTGACAGGCTCGAGCCGTGGAGATGCCGTAGCAGCTGGTGTTTCCTCTGGCTGTACGATTTCTGGTACAGACACAGGTACAGGCTTTGATTTAGCTTGCTTCTTTTGTTTCGGCTCAGCCTTACTCTTTGGCTCGGATACAGGCAATGCTTGTTCCACGAAAGGCAGCTGCACGATCTCTGCTTGTTCCGTGGCAGGCGCGGCAGGTGGCTCTGATTCAATCTGTGGTGTTACAGCTTGTTTGCTAGGCTGCACTGGTGACTTGGACTTTGATTGCGCCTTTTGTGGCGATTTCTTCTCCTTGTTCTGCTCTAGGGGAGGTTGCAAACCGCCCTCCTCCTGTAGTTTGACAGCAGCCTCTTCAGCCTTGAGTTTCTCCCGTTTCAGCTTCTTGGCCTCGTTGAGACGCATGCCACGATTGATAAGCGCGGCATCGTGATTGTCATCTGGCAACTCCGGACCGAGCATTTTGGCCGTCTCAGCCTGTTGCGCATCCGTAATGTGAATACAGGTTGGATCGGACCACGCAAGGGGATCGAATTCGTCAAGGAATTCTTGACCCGAAGCTTCTGCAGCGGCTTTTGCCTCTTCCATGGCAGTCACACCTCTTCCAAGATTCTTCAGCTCCCGGTTCCTCATTGCAGGCGATGGGAGCCAGATGGCATTCTTCTTCATCCTCTTGCGAAGCGTGGCCATCTCGTACTCGGTCAGTCTCTTCCATGGCAGCCACTTGCTTCCTGGCGCTGCGTCTGGAGGCGGGGCAGTCAGAGCCATCAGGGCATTCGATGTACTTATGCCCGCGACGGCTGAGTGTGCGTTGGTACCACTAGAACCAGGTAGACGAATACGAGGGGGCTTCTGGGCGGCATCCTTGGGTTCTGCGGCAGGCTTGGGCAGCTTTGGTGTCTTTGGCGGTCTACCAGGAGTCTTGTTGTTGCGAGACTTGTCATGACCAGGCGAGCGAGGTGGAGGTGATGGAGAGGGCGAGAAGTCGGATGGTGGAGGTGAATCTGGGTTTGGAGGTGGAAGGACTTCGCCAGGGACCATGATCTTATGCGCTCTTACGCGTGGAGCGTTGCCGGTACGGTGTTGGGCGGTGCGTTTGTCAGCCTGCTGTTGTGCCTGGGCATTTCTTCTCAGCTGGGGAGACGATAGGCCAGGGTCCGGTGTCGCATCGCGCTCGGGTGGTAGAGGCAAGGCCTTGAGCTTCTTTTGCACGATCTGTAGCTTCGCACCATCTTTGACAACGGTTTCTTCGAGACGGATGGCCTCAGCGAGGGACATGCGTTTGCACTTCTCCAGCGCGTCGTAGGCATGGCTGATGTCTTTGCGCAATCGGACAGGATCAGGCGCGTCGGTCGCCGTCGCGGTGATCTGCGGAAGATTGCTGTATGTGCTCAGGTGATTGTGGATCTCGAGCTGAAGCTCGTTGGCCTTGTAGTTCAGGCTTTTGATGAGGAAGAGACTGCGAGCGATGGTCGAAGGAAGGTGCTCGCTGTACGTGAGGAAGTCGCTGAGCGTAGCTTGGACGTCGGGATCGATTTGTCGGCCAGGATCCAGATCCATGGCCATGTCAAGGTGGAGCATCTCGGTGCTCATGTTTGCGCCGGCACATCTGAGGTTGGTCAGGAATGTGATGGAGTTGTGTTCAGTTCTCCTGATGCACGCGTTGCGCGTCCAGCATCAGCTTCCCCACAGGTTGGCAGCACCGCGCACGGGCCTTTTCACATGCGTCTTCTATCGTACAACGCTGTCCACCCAGCTTGCAGGAGTTCATGTTCGTATAACAAAGTGGTTTGGTGAGAATATTATGTTTGAACAAGGCTACTCAGCAGTATCCTCCAAGGAACAAAACAGATGAGGAGTAAAATGATCAAGTGTGTAGTAGAAAGATTAAGTATGAGCACTTCCAGTATATGGTATTTGCCAGACTCGTGACATGGTAGAATTGAGAGAAGACAATCTGAAAGCAGGGCGAGAAAAGAGCTGGTAAGGGCTTGATCTACGGTCAAGCAGTATCATACGATAGCTGGTGCGTCTTCCTGTGTCGACTTCGGTGGTGCGAATACATCAATAGTACATCCTTCGTGATATCATGGTTGAGGTTATCGTCGCAAGGCTTGGCAGTCGCGTCTACCGCGATCATCTCAGCCCTACCACTGCAATGTGACCATCTAGAGCATTCTCAAATTCATTCTGCTCACCTCAGCTAAACACCCGAAACGTCTGTATGTAGACGCGCAAAGAGCGACTTCCCCTTTCTCAATGGAAGCCGCAATACGCTGGTCTCCCCTCTCGACCCCCGATCAAGCTCGCTTTTTGCTAGCCGATGTCGCCGGCAATGCTCTTACCCTCTATGAGACTCGGTCCTTGAACAGACAAGGCATTCAGTACAAGCCAATAGCCCGCCGCGAGAAAGTTAATAACTTCACCGCTTTCGACTGGTCTAGGACAGATGACTCGCTTGTAGCTTTGGGCCTCTCATCTGGCAATGCCGAGCTATATAGATTTGATGATTCTGCCTCATCTGATCCTGTCGCCCTTTTCAATATCAAGACGCAACGAAGATGTAACACTATTGCATTCAACACACAGAATCTTCTTGCAGTTGGTTTAGATCGAGTTAGACATGATAATTGTCTTACCGTATACGACATCGAATCCAATGAAGCATATTCGAGATTGTGCGTTTCAGAGGCTGTCACAAGTATTCGCTTCTTCCCTCACCATCCACAGCAAATGCTGGCTGCTGTCTCACGTCAAACCATCCGTCTGTACGATTTGCGAGGTAAGCTTCATGGTTGATCCGGGAGGCATCACACTGTAAATGGTTTAAAGACTAACACCCGGAACAGACTCGTCCACCAGTACTGCAGGACTGGGCAACTGTGGTATAACGAAACTGGTCAACAATATCGCTATCGACCCTTTGGACGAGAACTACTTTGCGTCGGGCGGCTCGACAGGTGATCCATCTGTCACGGTCTGGGATAAGCGATACTTGTCACGCTCAAATAGTGCAGCAGGTGCTGATGCCACCAACAATGGTGCAGTCCTTGACTTACGTCCAGCAACGGATAACAGTCAAACCACTAGCGTCTGGAGCATCAGATATTCAGGCCAGAAAAGGGGACGTTTCTGTGTCTTGTCCAGCACAGGAGAGGTCAAGCTGTATGACACAGCACAGCATAAAGTACATTCGAAGCTGCGGCCAGCATCGGTAAATTACTACGGAGGGAATCCTTGGAATCAGCCTCATTATGTTTCACGTACCCACAGTCTACGAGAACCAGAAACTGGTACAAGAAAAGACAGAGGCGCCAATAGGATTATTGCTTTTGACTGGGTGTCCCTCGACGATCAGGATCGCCAGGCCATTATAGCGTTGCACCCGAATCGCGACATCGATCTGATCTATGCTCCTAATCCGAATCATGTCGACATCACTGGACGAGGTGACCTGTCTATCTGCAACAAAGGGTTATCCATCTTTGAACCAAAGGATCAGTACCCTTGTGTCGCGCAAGAAGTACGAGCACTGCGGAAAGCTTCTGACAGTGGAAGCCCCAGCCAGGACGAGCAATATCCATCCAAAGCTCCGAACCCGATGAGTGGACCATCTCAGCTGGATCACCGCAACCTTAAGTCACTGAATGGGTCCAAAACAGCCACTGCTGCTAGAACGGAGGAATGGCTGGATGATAGCGTGACCAAGGCTCCCGAGATTCTGCGCAACGATAGAGTGGTGGATCTGCTGGCTCTTGCCAACGTGCCACGTAGGCGCTGCCAAGAAGGTTATCTCTTTGATCCTCGAAGAAATATCGAGATTGTTGCCGAAGACCCGGCATTGATCAAACTTTGGAGCACCATCAAGAGATTCGAAGACCTGGCTCGAGACGGAGGCATGGCATCAGATACTCTTGACTTGAGCTTTCTCGGTGTGAGCAACATCTGGGAAGGTAAATTGGGCAACGGTCCGAACAGAGTGACATCTGCCTCCAATGCACTTCCCGAGACGTTCGAAGACGTGGTACGCAAAGTACTCGAACGTCACAGTCTGCCCGATTACGTCGGAGTACGAACAGAGAAACCCGAGCAACGTCAGCTATGTCTGGCATTGTGTGGATGGGACTTTTCGCATGAGCATACGAAAGAGCGATGCGATTACCTTGTCAAGAAGCAACGATACTACGAAGCAGTAGCGACTGCCATGTTTAGAGGACGCAAGACAATCGCTCTCGAGATCTTGCGAGATCTGATCCGCGAGCGAACTATCCAGAATATCGGACTGGGAGCTTTGATAGCGTCAGACTCGCTCAACGACGAGCAACGCGAAATGTGCCGCTGGATGGAAGAAGACGCGACAGATCCATATCTGAGATCTCTTCTCATTTTCCTGTCCAGCAGCGATTGGATTGACGTAGTCCACAAACTCGACGCTGACATCAAACTCTCTGACCGTCTAGGCATCGCCATCAAACATCTCAGCGACAGCCAAATCTCAACCTTCATCTCCCAAACCAGCAGCACTTTGATCACAGCCGGAAATGTAGAAGGCGTGCTCCTAACAGGTCTGAGCGAGAAAGCCATGGAACTCTTCCAATCCTACATCCGTCGCACGTCAGACCTACAGACCGCCGTCCTAGCCACCGCGTTCACAAACCCTCTTTACGTCAACGACGCTCGCTGGGAAATGTGGAAGGAAACCTACTTTATGCAAATGCAATCCTGGCGTGCCTTTATCGAGCGTACAAAATTCAGTATGCAGCATACCCGTCGCGCAGTCACTAGAGGAGGTACAAAACTCATCGCGCCGCCACCAAGACAATTGGCTCTCCGCTGTGCACACTGCCAACACTCTCTCGCAAAGGAAAGTGCCACACACACCCATCACCCACATGGTAGTAGTACACCAGCCAAAGGAGCACAGCCAAGGATTGCTGGCCCGGCTGCGAGTGCAGGAACAGTATGTCCTCGTTGTGGTCGCCATCTTCCACGCTGTTGCTTGTGTATGCAATGGCTGGGTACCCCTGAGCCCACGCGCGCGAAAGAGGTTCAGAGTGGTGAAAAGGAGACGGATGTGTTGAGTAAATTCATCACTTTTTGTGCTACCTGTACGCATGGATTTCATGCTCATCATGCCAGGACATGGTTCGCTAGGCATGCCATGTGTCCTGTGCCGGATTGTCGATGCCTGTGTGGATTGAAGTAGACGGTGATGGACGGAATGAACATCAGAGTATTGATAGCAACACTCATCGTGCAGAACCTTTCACTGCGAACAGACGTGTAGACGACGAGAGAAAAACGTGTATGAGGGAAAATGAAAATCGCTGCATTCTTTCTCGTTCAAAGCTGCTTCATGCGGCCCATCTCTTGCTATGCTAGAACTAACAACGACAAATTTATCTTATTGAAAGGAAAAAGGTGAAAGTCGGCACAGTGTATCCTCATCAGGCCCCTTTTACCCCTTCGAGCCACATAGCCTTCTATCTATCCACAGACCTGCTGTAATCGTCTTTGACCTGAAGCCAAAATAAGGAGGAATCTTGAGCAAGTGACGAAAAGTGTTTTGGCGTTATTGCATGACAGAGACATGAAATCGTGTGAGATCATGTATGTTGTCTGGATTTGGTGTGCTGACATTCAGAGCTGCGAGATGACTTAGAAAGTCTCCTCCTCGATTAACTCGCCCTCCTCATCGTCAACCTCTGCTGGGATCTCGAAGCCCTCCTGTGAGCGCATCAGTAAGTGTCGTCGTCCTCTGTTCCAGCACCAGAAAGAGAACCTACCTCGGTCGAGTAGAGAATAGTCTGTATTTGCTTCAAGAGACCGCCCTCATCCTTTTCGAGCTCGGGCTCGGCTTCCATGGCACCCTGGACGAGCAATTCAATGTCTCTGAGCTTGCTGAAGTAAAAGTCGCGCTCGCGCTCCAGGCCCTGAACAGTCTCCTTAAGTGCGTTGTTCTCCTGTGTCAAAGCAGCGGTCTGAGCACCACCTCCTGAGCCTCCAAGAGGAGTGCGTGTTCTTGTGACAGCGGCGGAGGTTGCGGAGACGGCGGGGGCGCGCCTTGTGGTGGAAGCTCTCGGGGCAGCAGCAGGAGCGGAGCCAACAGATTGGTTTTTTCTACGGGCCAGGGCGTCGTAGTCACCACCTAGTTCTTCGTTAGTACATGTCGAGGTTGTGTTGGTGTAGGAAGCCGACCAACCAGGGTAGTGCTGGTCCCAGAAACGCTTTGTCCACTGCAGGAATTCGAGATTGTCCTGCATCTTGCACTTGACTAGTTGCTCGACGGGAATGGGACGATCGACGTGGTGCTTGCGGAAGGCGTTGCTCAGAATCTTGAAGTTGTCCAGGTATGCATAGTCGGCGCTTGCGTTAAACTTCACACGAGCCATGGGCAAGTCGACTGGAGGAAAGAAAGTCAGCCGAAGGGAATGACATGGAAGCAAAGGCAGAGAAGCGTACGGAAGATGCTGTCGTAGATTGCGCAGAATGGGGCACTGAATGCTTTGTCAGTCGGAGCATGGTGTGGGAGCGAGTTGGGCGCGTTGGTACCCGGTACCGCATTGCTCGACACGGGTGAGGTTGAGCGAGCAAAGGCTGTTGAGCCATTGCAAGAGTTCTTGTCTGTAGCGGCACCAGTTAGCTGTGGACTGCTCCTCCCCTGACATGCGCCGGGTGGGCAGAAGCACATGCCTTGATTCACCCATGTTTGGAGTATGTGTGTTTCTTCTCTTGTTGATGCAGCTTTGTTGTAGGAGTAGATGGAAACGGCGGAACGAGAGTGGGTGTGAAAGCGGATCGAAAGTGGTGAGAGGTGTGAGTGGATAGAGACAAAATGTCTTGCCAACTAGCACAGGCCGGGTGTTTGCTTCCTGACGCCGATTTCCATCCCAAAACAACACGCCCCGCCAATCCACGCCTGCCAAGCAAAGCTCATTTCCAACCCTGTCCTTCTTACCACCTCTTCAGCCCGAGAGCACTACTTTACCGATGTTGGAACTAGATTTGTGATGTCCGGATTCAGTAATAACCTCAAAATTCATCGTCACATTACACATCACTCTGTTTGGTCCTTGCATCAGTAGGCGGCCAACTTCAGTAGCAGACATCTGTGCATTGTGACTTGTGAGTACATGGTTCAATCTGGTTACCTTCGGATGTGTCTTGGTTATGGGCGCCTCAATATTACCAAAGCAGCGTCAACCATCGCAACACACGAGAGCTTATCGAAACATGTCACCACCAGGATATGAGGGTCCTGAATACTAGATCCGCGTCCTTCTGAGTACCCGGATCAAAAGGTGTTTCTGACAGAATGAAGATGCAAGGCTTTTGATATTTAGTGATTTCATATCCGCGTATGTGATGAGGTAGTCCAGCTTTCTTTGCTCGAATCCGAATGTCTTTTTACCCTCGAGCGCCCCTAACGCCTTAGGTGCAACCTGATAGCATGGTTTCCGGTTTTACATCCCTCGAGACTTCGATGATTGTGGTCGGAAAGGCAGCACTTTGCTGTGTCGACACCATCTGACCATTCCAGCCATTCATCCTATGACTTTGCGCGCGCGACGCAGCCGTGCCGTCCTTGGAAATTCTGGCCAGTTCCAGAGTCGTCTATCCTTCTGGGTCTTGTTTCTTGTCCAGGTCCCTCTCTCAACTCATCTCCACATCTTCCTTCTTTGACTTATTGCTTGCTGAGATCCAGAGAACGTTGTTGCATCTGATGAGGACCTGACCGAGGCTACCGCCAGACTTTCCGTCAATCCACTCCTCTGCGTTGGAAAGTTGAATGTTCATGTACGAGTCGACCGAGACGAGCAGACCGGTGTATTCCTGACCCCACTTCAGGCGAATGCGAACCTCATCATTGACGCTGTGATTGAGCCATGTCAGTATGGTTGACCCAGAGGGTGGACGCGATCGGCGGAAGAAACAGAACGGTGACGGGTGGACGAACAGTGATTGCAGCATGGGCCGCGGGTTCAAGGGGACAAACTGCGAGTGAGTCAGTACACAGATTCGTGTAGTCTACGCGACAACGTTCAGCTCACACTCATGATGTTGGTGAAGGGTGGATATGACTTGTGATGATATGCGCAATACCAATGTCGCGCTCTGGATGGTCAAGCTGCACTCAATTGCCAGTCGCGAGCTTGGACCTCCTTCAGTTTGCGGCGATTCCCGCTCTATCAGAACAGCTACAACTACAACTCCATGTGCTGATTTGAACCATACCATCGAGCAACACAAGGACCTGCTCGAGGTTACATTCAATTGACAATTTGTGAGCGATGCTCATGAGTTTACTCAATACACGACCGACCGTCTTGTAGTATCGAAGACAAACATGAAATACACAGAAACAACAATTCTCAATGACTTAGCAAGCAGAGGATCAATGCATCTACCAGATGAAGCACGAAGGGACTGACTCATGATTGGGTAAACTTTCAAAAATTCTCAATTTTGCTATCGCACGGAAGACGACTTAGTTGGTGGTGACAATGGTACATGAATGGGTTTCAGCACGCTTGGAGCAAAGGCCCGTAATTCCCTAGGAATTCATTGACAGTTTCCTTTTCCAGTTCTTTGCCGTGACTGCTTTTTGGTTTCATAGGCCGATGTGCAGAAACGACCTCGCTCTCTTCAAGGGAGTGAGCTGATTTAAGCACCAAGGGTGGGGAAGTCCGAGGAGCTGGTAACGTTGGGCGAGGCACCAGTGCGGGCAGCGCGGGGAGCGCTCTCACGAGGGGCAGCATCACCTCTAGCGGCACCACCACGGGGACCACCACGGCCGCCACGAGGTCCACCACGGGGACGGTCACCACCACGAGCACCACCGCGGGCACCACCACGGCCACCACGGAATCCAGAGTCCTGGGTCTGGGACTGCTCCTCCTTCCAGGCTTGGTCAATGTCGAGCAGGTTCTTGTCCTTGCGCTCCTTCTGCTTCTTGGCCTTGCCAGCGGAGGGGGCGACGTAGTTCTCGTTGGCGTCACGCTCGAAAGCCTTGCCCTCGGGGAACTTCTTGGAAGCACCCTCGTTGGGCTTGCGGGCCTCGAAGTTACCGGCAAGAGCGGCCTTCTTCTCGAGCTGCTCGGCGAGGTACTGCTCGTAGGACTTGACGTTGTCCTCCTCGGCGGGAACCTCCTGGGCAGCGGCACCCTCGGCATCGACGGGAGTGGCATCGGCGACAATACCCTCCTTGGCCTCCTCGGCCTTAGCATCGGCAAGAGCAGCCTTCTCGTCGTTCAACTCGGCGTTACCGGTCTCGTGACCCCAGGCGGCACCGGCCTGCTTGGCGTGGTCCTACGATCTTGTCAGAGAGCGATTCATTGATGTAAACATGCAGTCCAAACTCACGTTGCTACCGGCGTGGCCAGTACGGTCGTGCTTGTCGCCGGCGCGGGGGTTTCTACCACCAGCACCACGGGGACCACCGCGGCCACCACGGCCACCACGGCCCTCGCCGTCACCTCTGGGGCGGCGGTCCTGGCGGACACCGTCATCGGTAGGCTTGGATCTGTTGTTAGAAGCACCTGCGCCTCTATCGCGGAAAGCTACGGCGTTTGGTGTCAGTGGTGGAGATTCGGGCGGTGGGTCGAATGAGGTAAAATACCCTGCTCAGAGCCAGTGAAGGCGGCGTTGCGTCCACCACGGCCAGCGGGTCTGGGAGCGTCGGTCGAGGGAGCCTCGGGACCAGCGTTGCGCTTGCCGGCGCGAGGGACGGGCTTGTCCATGACCTTGGTAGGAGGTTCAGGCTCTCTGTTGGGGTCGAGCTCCAGGTCGTTGCCTGTATACGAGACTGGTTAGAGGGCTCGTCATATGTCCATTGTGCGGTTTTTCGATACCCAGAAGCTCGTAAAGGTTCTGCACGCAAGAATTGGGTCAGCGGTTGTCCATTGGAGATGCGAAATGGCGTTTCGGGAGCTCTCGTCGAGCTGCAATTGATCCAGGTCGAAATTGCAGACTTGCGCACGAAGTGCCGCCGTGGAAGCAGACGTACCTTGCTTGCCACAGAAGCCATTTTTTCTGTTCTTGATCTGTCTCTGTGTGATGAGCGATATCAGACTCTCCCCGTCGCTGAAGTGCAGAGCTGGCGTTGCTGCGAAATCCACTCGCAAACTTGGATGGCCCGTGCACGCTTTTCTCTTTGTGCGTTTGTCGAACAGCTCGGTTAAGCCTTTCTCATAATGACTTCGGAGTTGTGACGAGTTGTACTACCGTAGGGTTGCTCGCACGAGTCTTCAATCTGTCTATTTACTACGTGTGAATTGTGTGCGTTCAAGAGTTCATACACCTATTCTACTGTGAGCGCTGCATTCGAGCGCACATCGTTGGATCATTTTGGACTCAGTGGACTATCTTATCCTCGACCCCGCGGCGGCTTGTTTCACCCCTCCAACACATCTAGATTTGCATCAGACAATTCACTCTAGCAATTGATTAATCGAGACGTCTCGCAAACACATAGGTCTTTGACGTAAAGCCTAGATGGTGCTTTGATAATAGCTTGGATTTTGCAATCACTCGATTGTTGATTACAGTAGTCATCCATGCATCAAAACATGTATCGGTAGCCAGCGTGATGCCAGCTGAAGCAACAACTATGATTGCTAGAGTCGTAATTCCACCCAGCTGCAACTCTTTCCCCCGTGCCCAAACACCTTTGCTATGCCGCAGTAATATTAAAGAATAATTCCCATCTGAAACAGCAACTTTTTGTTTGAACATATGTGTTCATCCTTTCTGTACATCATACTCCGTAACTTTTTTCTTCGCCTCTAGTGATGCAACACAAGGCTTCTCTAGAGCAACACACCTGCAAACAAGCCAACCCTCCAAAGCAAATAAACACTGTCCATTTGGAGTAGGTCCTCAGATCCTCGTCCTGATCACAAGGACTCAGCTCTTCACCTCGGTGGTGGATGTTGGAAACCATAATCTGTCGGGAAATGCATGCTTGCTGACAACCCGAATGGATCCGCGTCCATCATGGGGTCGTAAGGATCGAAGATCTGGTTCATTCCGGGAATCTGGCCTTCCCCTGGGTGGCCTCGGTCGTGTTCCTGAGCACTACCCTTGGCAGGGCCGTGGTGGTCGGCGTGTTGTGCGGGATGTGTTGCGTGGTAAGGGTTCGAAGGAGGGAATTGGGTGGGCTCGGGGCCTTGGACGGGAGCTTGTTCGTTCGCTTCGGATTCGGTCTCGAGCATCGACGATGATGTTGGTTGCGCGTCGTACTCCTGATCTGTACTCACGAGATTAACCTAGGACGACAGAGTTCTATCGAGCATGCCCGAAAGAGGGAACGAGACCACTTGCCCAGCTGCTCAATGTGTTTTTGGAATGGCGATGGGTAGAATGCCGATGCACCACCTGGAACCCCATTGGTTGATTCTGCGATGCTAGATACTCCGTTGGGCGCCGAGAAGGCAGGTCCGCGGTGCTGAGGCGGGTGCTGCATGACGTAGCGTGTACGAGGCGGTTGAGGTACACCATACTGTTGCTGCTGCCCTCCAGCAATTACCGATGCTGGCGGGGTCATGGCTCCGGGCTGCAAAGCAGCAGGTGACTGAGTAGACAAGGCTGTGGGTGAGGAAGCATGAGACGACGGGGTGGGATGGCCTTGGGGAGAACGGGCAGAGAAAGAAAGATCAGATTGCGCTGTCGCACCAGGTCCGATCCGAGGAGGATAGACCTGGCCGGAGCGTCTTGCATGCTGACGGTTCAATGCTGTACGTTGAAGAGGAGCAGCTGCCATTGGCGCCGGTGCATGATGAGGGATATACGAGTGTCCGAGAGCAGGGCTACCCGTCTTCATCTGCAACTCGGCCTGCACATCAATGCCTGGATGCTGGTCAGCTGGGACGACGACGAAAGATAAGAGCCGACGATGAGTAACGAACCCTTCTCCAACAAGATTCTTTCGAGAAGCGAATTCTTGTATCGGAGCATGAGACATTCGTCAGCCGCGCTGCGGTGACTCTGTTGCAATGTCTGCAGTGTCTCTTCATGGTGCTTGATGGTGGTCTCGAGTTGCTTGATGTATTCGGTGCGGCGCTCTCGGAAGGCAGCCTGGGCTTGCCTGTTCCTCTGCTTGCGCTCTTCCGAGGTGGCATATATCTTTGGCTGGGTTAGCAAGGCCATGACGTGTGACATTTACAATATGCTACGAGTCTATCTCAAACTTGAGAGATGGAAATGTGTCACGACGTACAGGTTTGCGGCCTCCTTTGCGCTTCTGCGGCTGGGCCGGGTCTTGTACTATCTCAGTGGTGGAAGGCTCGGGAGTCGACTCAAGCGAGCTCGGCGTGGCCTCTTGCCCGGCATCGCCATGGTCATTGATAGCGTGGTCGATGTCGGTAGCAGCCATTTGAGTGGTGCTGTTATTGTTATCTCCCATCTGCAGGTACCCCTCTGGCCGAGCTTGAGATACCCCTCAGATAGCGCAGGTTAGATGCGGAGATAGCAGTCGCAATAGGTCCAAAGGCGGGGAGACGTAAAACTAGATGTCAAGCGATTGCTAATCGTGGGCGATAAGCTTGCAAGGCATGTGCGAAAAGTGAGCGACAATTGGTGAGGTAAGTAGTTGGGTAATGAAAACGGCAGGTGGTAAGAGGGATTAAGCAAGCCCATAGAATAAGAAAATTCTCTCGCAAGCCCTTCGTCTCCGCACTTGCGCGCATGACGCGCGCTTGCTGAACGGTGGCCCGGCTCCGAGTCCTCTCTGCGCCCTGTCACCAGCGACAGGTGATGAGAAGGAGGGGCCCGGTCTCTCGTCGGCGCTGGCCGGACGAAGACAAGGAGCGAGCAGCCACTCCGCCGGCCATGTGGGCATGCGAAAGGGCCACGAAGCCTGCTTGGCTTGGGAACGATGCTTCAAAACCCGCCAATTCCCCTCACTCTCGCGCGCCATTTCCAGCGAAGAAATGATCTGATTTTGCATCGACCTGCAGGACATCGGGACAAGATACCTGTTCAAGCCTAGCAGATCCGACACTTCCTTCTAGCGGGCTTGGACACAACTTTAAATCTCCGCGGACTGAAGCATCATTTCGCGAGTCCGCGTCGCCATCAATCTCAATCTCATGTCTCATGATGATGGACAATGCCATGTTGACCACCATGGCTGTTCGAAACATCATTGAGCTTGCAGCGCAGCAAGAATGCAGATAAACAATCAATGCCGCAATGCCCGAGTTAGTTTCCGACCTGAAGTCTGTTGGTAAGACATGGTTGCCTTGACCGCATGACCTCGCAGGATTGGCAATTTGACGAGATTAGACAACGAAGTCTACATCGGGGATTGACTGTGATCGCGGAGGGCCGAAAGCCATATGGTGCTTGGAGACAAGATTGTCGATGTTCGAGTGGAATCATCGCTGATGTTGTCTCTGTATGAAGAGACAGCAGTGAATGTGTCCTAGGTATAAATTGCTTAATCGTGATTCCGAACAGTTCTCAGGACGCATTGTAAGCAGTGGCATGGAGATTCGTGCCTTCCAACTGTAAGTGATCAAGCCAAGGATGTATTCTTGACATGAGCGTTCAACATCTCCTTCCCTCAATGCATATTCGGCGCCAGCAACAGCAAGCATCTCCATCAACTGGCTGCACGTCCTTCGTTTTAGCATCTTCAGGATACCACAGTCCTTTTCCTTTGTCGACATCATCCCAGCGACGGCGTTCTCTAGCCTGCCCCTTCGACTTCGTGCATACGCGGGCCGTATCATGGATGGAGGACAACACGAAAAAGGGAAAAAACCAGTCTTTACAATCGAACGAGGAGACCCACCTGGACGTCAAAGATGGCCGCCAGGCATGCGACCCCTTTCAGACATTCGCGAGCTCACCGAGCCAAGCCTGGTCGACGCTCTAGAGAAGAGGTCTATCATAAGCGTCCATCGCCAACCTAGCATCACTCGGCAAAGCTCGCTCAGGAGGGGCCCTTCTGTGAAGCGCACTAGCTCGGTCAGGATTATCGAGCCTGCTGGTAGCTCTAGCTCGAGTTACAGAGATGATTTAATCACGACCGAATCGACCATCGACACACCAGAAAGCCTACGCGACGGCTCAAGTCTGTACAGTATACCTATCTCTAGCATACCCGCTCGGCAATCTTCAAACACTCGCGATCGTCCCAGACATCAGCGAAACCATACATCAAGATCGTCTCCTACACCACTCCAACGCAACGTCAGCCGCACCATTCCATATCGTGGGCAGAGCCATTCTCCAGTCAAGCAGATTAGAGCTCGCTTGGACGCTGTAGGATCTGACACGTCGAGAAGAGTGCCGTCCGGTACATTTATTCGAAATCCCGTCCCACGAGACATCCTCGAGTTTCCAACCCATCGTCACCCGCGCATTGGCGCTGATCTACAGATAGCAGCCCCGCTGTTCGTTGGCGGCGGTACAGTCGAGGGATTCGTCAGGGTCATCGTTGACGAAGCCGACAAATCACGTAACAAGAAGAGTTTGACTCTAGGAAGAATAGCCGTTGATCTCGTCGGGACTGAAGAGACGTCGAGTAATCGCAAGGCCATCTTCTTGTCTTTGGGTACTGAGTTGATTGACTCGACCCATCCACCACCTCGTAACATGATAGAGCCACAAGACTTCCCGGATGATGACTGCTTTTGGTCTCTGATACCCTCCTTCACCAGTCTGCCCTTCGTCATTAGCCTCCCTCTGGACACCGGACCGCCGCCGTTTCACTCCAAGCATGCTCGCATTCGATTTGTACTGTGTGCTACTATTCTGATCAAGGATGGAGGTAGGCAATACTTGGTTCGATGTTCTGAGGATATCTCTGTCCTACCAACGTATGACCGTACGTAGAGTCATTGTGACGTGGACGTCGAGGCATTTGCTAATGGCCCAGTTACAGCAGAGAAGGCCTTGAGGTCACTGCCGAGCCCACTGACTGCGTCCGATGAGCAATCTTTCTCGCGATCCGGTCTGCTCGAAACAGCCAAGATGACAGCAGGTCTTCACCGACAAGTATGGGTCAGCGGTAGCAGTATCTTCGTAGATATCCACATCGCCAATGGCAGTCGGAAGACCATCAAGAAGCTTGACTTGAGTTTAGAAAGGGACATATTGTGCTATCGGCATGTAAGTCAGCACTCCATATCTACTACTTACTTCACTGATACTGATCACGACCCAGGCGGCAGCGGCCACTCTGGAACAGTCTGCCAGTCAAGCTAGGATATTTGAAAGCAACGAGCGATCTATACTAAGTAAACATAGCATGAAACAGGGAGCCAACGGATGGACTGGTGTAGAAGCATATGGTTCCATCACGAGAACATGCGACCTCGAGATCCCAAGAGGACATGCCACAATCAAATGCGGTATGTCCCATCCAACTATTCCCATGCGGCATCCTCTCACTTCATATCAGGCAACTATTTTGAAGTGCGGTATTTCCTCAACATTACCATCGGTGGTTCCCGCACGTAAGTCACATGCTTCCAATGCGTAGCTCTGGATTGCAACTAAGCAGAAACCTTCGCAGGAAAATGTTGTCAATTCAGCTGCCAATCATTGTCATTCATATGGTAAGGCAGCCAACATGCTCAGCGGACTGTTGCTGACACATAGGCAGAACTCGTTGGATGTTTTACCAAACTCCGTTGCACAGGTCGCTGCAGCGATAGAAGAGAAACGCTCAAACCATCGCCGCCACAAGCATTCGACATCACACGCGTCTTCAAAAGTTGGTCAGACGTCAAACTCGCCAGCACGGACGATCGTCACTTCCCTTGCCAAACCGTCGCGCCTACAGGGTCGCGCCTTCGCAGCACCAAGACAACAATCTCTCGAGCGTATGCGTGCCTCTGCGGCAGATCTCCGACAACTCGAAGAAGCTTTAGAGTCCTCTCCGCGCAAGCATCAAGTCTCAAAGCGGCTTACCGAAGTGAAAGCACCTCAGCGAAGCAAATCTGTCGGAAAAGAGAACGTAAGGGCAGCTAGTACGAGGATTGTGTCTCGGCCGGCACGAGAAGTACACAAGCAGCCGAGTAATTTGGCCACGGGTGGGATCAGTGTTGGGAGCTACACCATCTTCAGTCATAACAATTACGACAACACCAATACCAGTTCCTCCAACGATAACGGTAGGATGGAATACGTCACCCCTCCCTCAAAGCGCAAAGAGAAGTTCTTCTCGTCTCCGATCAAATTGGACGGCAAGAGCGTAGGCTCGGCTCTCAAACACGTCCGCAGCATCGACAGCTTTCGTAGCCACAAATCGACAACGAACAGATGGCGAGATCATTTTAGCAAGAAGAAGGATGGTCAGCCGTCTCGACCTCCACCTCCTGTTCCGGCGACAGATCTAGTCACGAGCAACAGATCCAGGATACAACAACAGCATTCGTCAGTACCTTTTATGCTAGGCTTGACGAACCAGGCACCACCCAGACCCCTCAGACGCTCGTTCGATCATGAGATCAGAAACCAAGTCGTCGAGTACACCAGACCACCTGACAAGAGCAGGTTCGAATTCAAGGCTGTTACGAAGAAGAGCAGTACCATGGGATTGAAGAATTGGCTTGGGGAGAGACTTGGTCGTACGAGTCATTGACGGGAGGAGACGACAATATGAGGCACGAGACTAAAGTGGAAGGTTAGTCGTAAGCCTTTGATTAGGACATTGGACGAGTGTAGGAGTAAAAACAGACCTTGACGAGCAACATGACGATGACCATCTTACGACCGACATTACATAGCACAACAATGAATACACAGACATCAGGGGGTGCGATTAACCTCCATATCTCTCTTCAACAAAACCTCATAACAAAGGTAGGCAGAAGTAAGGGTTGAACAAAAACACAATCAATTCGCATTTTCCGAAATGTAAATGTGGGAACAGACTGAAAGCACTCCATTCCCATGCTGTGATAATAAACGAAATGCTCCCAAGGATGATCAACCTCCATGCCGAACAAGAAAAACAAAGCGCCGTTTTCTCATCAGAGTCTGTACTCCTGATGACTTTTATAAAAAAAAAAAAAAAAACGCCTTCTGGTGTCGATTTGGAAAAAAAATTACAGTGCTGTTCTTGTCAAAAACAACACTCCTCGCCAACTCCGAAAACACATAAACAAAACAGTGGAAACAAGCATCCTATCCTTCGTGTCATGCTGTGTTTGTGGTGGGGGAATAAGTATACAGAAAACAACTTTCGAAAAAAAAAAAGAAGAATCGCAGAGTAGAAGATACGAAAAGGTGTGTTGCGAGACCATCGAGTCTGCAATGGTGATGACGATGAGAGATGCCGGAAAATCAGCGTCTCTTGGGTGTTGCGAGTGCGGCAAGACGAGCAGCACTCAACATGCCAGGACGCTTCTCCTTTGGCTTCTGAGTAAAAGACTTGGGTCTGACTCCCATGGTAGGAACTTTTCTGACTGGAGTCTTTGCAGGTGCGGGAGTGGTGGATGGACGAGCGTGTTCAGGCTTATCGGATCTGGCCTTCTTTGCGGGACGTTGCTCGTCGTCGTCGTTTTCCTTGTCACTGGTCATGTTGTTCGGAGCCTCCTTTCTCAAGTCTTCGTTGTCGGCCTTGCGCTTTTGACCGGCGGTGGAGGGGAGTTCAGGTACGACGGAGCGGATCGATGGCTTGATCTCTTGAGAGGTGGTGCGACGAGGCGATGATGCAAAGGTAATAGCTTGTGCACCGGCCCGGAAGGTAAAGTCGTTGGGGGCACCTGCCATGGTCATGCGACGGTAGGCCTTCTTGGGTCGTTCGCCATCGTTGGAGTCAGTGGGTAGGGCGGGATAAGCGATGGTGCTCTTGTCATCAGTCTTTGATAGAGGAGAAGAAGTTTTGGTAGGAGTGTCGGGGGACTCGTCGGCTTGATCGAGAGTCTTTGTAGAGGCAGAGAAGTCGACATGCTTAATGACAGGGCAGGTTTTGGGTGCGCGTGGAGGAGCGGACTTGTCGTCCGAGGCATTGGGTGGAGTCGACAAGTGAGTGCCGTTGGCTACCTTGAAGGGATCATCCGAGTATAGGCGCTGTGGAGTACGTAGAATGGACTTGACGGGAGACTGGCGCAGCAGGTTAAAGCGAGCAAACAGACTAGGCTTTGCAGGAGTTTGCTGTTGCGCAGTGCCGGAGAAGCTTTCAGGAAGTGAGATTTTGGCAGGGGAACGAGCCAGCAATGGCGTCTTGTTGGGCTTCTCCGTGTTGCCGTCTTTGTCCACTTCGCCTTGGGCGAGGCTCGACGGCTTCTTTGCGGGAGATCTGGCGAGGAAAGGAATCTTGGACGAAGCATCAGGAGAGTCGGGTGCAGCCTGGGGCTTGACAGGAGAGGCATGCTTGGCCGGGCTGCGGCTGAGCAATGGACTTTCAGGCGCCTCTGGCTCAAAGTGAGCAATGCGGTCCGCCATGGTCGACTTGACTGGAGACTTCATTGGCGACTTTGACAAAAGTTGTGCACGTTGTTCCTTTGGCTTCTGTTGAGCCTGCTCTTGCTGGATGCTTGCGCTGGTCATGTTGAGTCTGACGGGACTGCGATGGAAGCCAGGGATCATGGTGGTGCGACGAGCAGATTTGGCAGACTTGAGTATCGACTGCGGAGGCTTGACAGAGCGAGGAGTCATGGCTGGCTTCATAGCACTCTTGAGAGTAGGCTTGGGCGTGGCGGCAGGGCGAGAAGTGGTGGCATCGTCCTCGGCAGCGTGTTTGACACGCTTGGCCGGAGCTGCCTCGAGGTTGGCGTGGGACGGAGGTCTAGGTAATGATGTAGAAGATGATGACGAGGATGGACGCTCGAGCTCGGCCTTGGATGGCGAGCGCTTGAGTGCAGACGGCTTGTCGGTGGCCAGAGGATTGGCGTCTTTTGCTCTGAAAGCCGAAGGGTGGTCGGCAATCGAGTCCATCTTCTTGAACGCCTTCATGTGCACATCGCTAAAGCGACTGACCTTTCCGGACGGAGTGGCCATCTTGCGGCCCAGTACGTCGCTGGCTGAGGGCTGGCCCTTCTGTGTGGCTTGCATCTCGATGCGTATCTTTGCCGCCTCGCCCCTGGTTTCCTCCATCAAGGCGCGAGCTTGCGGACTCAGATTCAGGCTAGGGCGCTGGAAGGTGAAGCTGAAGTTGGGAGCGTTGTCCATGATGCTTTGTGCAGCGCGGGGAGTCTTTGTTGGTGTCTGCTGAGTCGTCTTGTTGCTGCTAAAGCCCAGCCATCGTGCCTCGTCCAAGGGCTTTGCTGTGCTCATTTGGTATTTCTGGGGGTGCATCTCTTGTACACTGGCTTGTATCGGCGTGTTGTCGCGAGGCGTTTGAGCGCCTCTGGTGGGTGTAGGTTGGACTTCCTCTTGTTCGTCGACGGCGGACAACTTGGGAGCGGTGAGTGGCGTCTTGATGGCATTGCTGTCGACATCCATATCCGAGACTCTCTGTGCCTGCATATGTCGTTAGTATATGTCTAGAGTAAGACTGAGGAGATGGAGATCGAGCTCACCTGCGGCGTGACCGACTGCTTCGCACGGATTCTGGCCGATGAGCGTCGAGCCATGATCGCTGTGTGATGTGGAGATACTAGGACAAAGGACACAAATAGAGCAGATCGGACAAGTTTGCTGGAGTCGACTGGTACAATCTGCAGCGTTAATGGATAAACACGACAAACAAACGCTCTCTGGAAAGCTCCCCGATTTTCAACGCTCGCGTCAAAAAACAACAAAACAAAATAATCATGACGTGGGCAGATCCTCCTGAGCAACCGACTGCACTGACCACCCCGTTTCAATCATCGATGAAACAAAAATTCATGTCTGCTACGCACTACAAATATGCCCTGGTGGTTACGGGTGGGTTATATAGAGATGCTCCAATTTGCTCTGTGGAGCGGCCGCTGAAAGGCTCAAGGTAGTAGTGCTTCTACAAAATCGTCATATCACTTCTTTGCATCTGATGATCTGATAGGCCTGACCACAAAGCAATGTCGGCCGAGACTGACATACCTAGCTATGACATCGGCCTATCTGTGACGAATTTGTAGCAATTGAAATCACTTCTCCAGACGCCCAGATTCCAGAATGATCCAGCTTTACCCATGCTTCATAATCAATTAGCTTGCAATACTGTTGAACAGTCTTCTTTTCTCCAGTAGTTTTCCAATCTTTAACAACTTTTCCCATAACGCATATCGATTCACAACATGGCTCAATCTACTCAGAACAAGCAATGGCTCACCAACCAGGATGGTGTCGGCAGTATACACCGTGGCGAATCAACCATCCCTCAACCTGGAGAGAAGGAAGTCCTCGTCAAGATTCACACTGTCTCTCTAAACTACAGAGACACTGAAGTGTGTGATGGCGGCTACAACCATCACAAGAGCGTCGATGCTGAGAAGAAGGCTATCGTTCCTGGCTCCGACATGTGTGGCACTGTCGTCAAAGCTGGACCTGGAGCTGCTCTCAAAGAAGGACAGAGAGTTTTGTCCATTTTCCTACAGACTCACCAGACTGGCCAGGTTCAGGAAAGTGATATGGCATCTGGGGTGGGCCTGCCTCTTGAGGGTGTTCTCCAAGAGTACCGTGTGTTCCCTGACAATGCTCTTGTGACTGTTCCCGACTACATGAGCGACGAGGAAGCGGCCACTCTACCTATTGCCGGTGTCACTGCCTTCATGGCCATGAACTGGATGCAGCCCATTGGAAAGCCGATCACCAACCCCGAGACCACCGTCTTGTTCCAGGGTACTGGAGGAGTGTCAATCATGGGTCTGCAGATGGCCAAAGCATGTGGACTGAAAGGTAAGCTCTTTGTCGGCGTGATCCTCAGACTATGGCTAACGTTCCAAAGCAATTGTGACCTCGTCTTCGGACGAGAAGCTTGAAAAGGCTCGTCAGCTTGGTGCTGACTACACTATCAACTACAAGAAGTTCCCCAACTGGTCCGAAAAGGCCATGGAGTTCACCAAGGGCAAAGGTGTCGACATCATCCTCGAATGCGGCGGTGCTCAAACTGTCCGCCAAAGCTTCGACTCTATCGCCTTTGGTGGTCTCATATCGAGCATTGGCTACCTGTCTGGCAAGCAGGACACCGAGAGCGATGCACTCAACATCAATGTATTGGCCTTGAGACGTAACGTTACTCTCAAAGGCCACCTCAACGGACCCAAGGACAGATTCGAAGAGATGCTGCAGCTCTATGCTCAGGAGCAGATTCACCCTGTGGTAGACAAGGTGTTCAGCTTCGATGGAACAAAGGACGCTATGCAATACCTTGCCAAGGGTGGTCATTTCGGCAAGGTCGTCATCAAGATCGCATAAGAATAAGCCAGTAAATGAAAAATTAATCATGCATAACCGGCCTGCCGTTATTATCGTGAAAGGTGAAGGCTAGGTTGGCCAGGAATGTAACAGCTGCATAGTACGTGCACCGCCACAGGATCTGGGCGATGCTGCTATCAAGCATCGAAGATCCTGAATTTGCGCGTTTGCGTTCAAAACTTCATGGAGTGTCCATAGCAAGGAATTACGATAGTCTTGGTCATTTTTCAGCGTGTTTGTTTGTTTGTTGTCGTAACAGTTGTATGACGTCTCAATTTCGGTCGAAAAAAACAAGCTGTGGAGAGGAAGACTCCTGAGTACTCCTTGTTGTACAACAGTATCAACGGTCAATAAGGCGTGGCGCTGCACAAGCGGTAGACGATTACCAACAGGAGGGGCTGGCAATGTGCGTCCAATGCATGATTATCGCCCGCTCCAGCAGCAGACCAATGGCCCATATCCTTGGGCAATACTCGGCCTATGAGTCTGCTGTGCGCTTCCGAATCAATGGGTCCCAGGCTCGCTGCATTGACAGCGGACACTTGCCTGCCACATTTCCAAAAGAATCTCGGGGGAGAGGTGGGATCCTAATGATTCGATGTTTGGTCCGGCAGGTGATGAGCAGGGGCAAGGCCAACCGCCGCGGGTGTCGGAAAGTTCACTTTTGGCTCAGATTTGACAGGTTTGACGTTGGCCGCGACTGCCTTCACAAGCAACACTGACAGTCCTAAGAGCCCTCAGGCAGGTCATTTCGCACGACTTCTCGCCTTAGAAATAGGCATGCGTGCATTTGACTGAGGATGATGATATATTTAATCGCTACAGACCCACGTGCCAGTAGAGCAGGGCTCGGTTCCGAGATGTTACACGACAGCAAACAGCAAAGATCCTTCACACATTTAGAGCTTAATTACTCCTTGCAGGAAGCCTCACTTCCAGATAGTGTGCCTGTTTCTTGAAGTGAGCTTTGCAACGGCCTCTCCACTCACACCGTTGGTGTTACGAACACTTCGACATTTCTTCGTCTTCTTCTTTCATGCCAATACATATATTGCCATCGGGGCCCTCTCAATAGCGTCGACATTCTCGAACATTACACAATGCTGAGCACAGCGCCTGCAGCAGATGCCCCGCCCTCCGGCTTTGAGTAAGTTCAATCTATCTCCTACTCGCACGCTCAAGTTGCATTCCGCCATTGCACGCATTTGGTGACGTACCTTAATGGCTTGACCTATTTGCTGACAGGACATGCACAGAAGAAAGCTGAGCTCTTCAATCCAGCGTCTTCGAGCCAATAGTATCTATCATGAGCGCTCCTTCGGATCAGGCGAAGCCTCCAAGTACGATCTACGCGCCCTGGCCGAAAGATCGTCACACTCATACATTGTTCCAGGTCCCAACTGTATCTCCAAAGACTGAAGTCAGTTAACCGCCACGCTGGCCACAACCTGAACAACGACGAGGCCCTCTTCTTCCTCTCGTTGCCTGACAAGATCCGTCGTCTTCACTTCACCACTCAAGAGAACATTCTGATGCGGGCCGCATGCGAGCTGCAACTTTCGAAGCAGCCTCGTCACGAATCACGCCCTCCTCTTCCTCTGAGATCTTGGACCGACGGAGCCGCCTCTATCAGCCACAGCTACGCCAGGTCCTCTATCAGCCGCGACACTATGGCCGAACCTGCCTACAGTCCCTTGACTCCGACCGGTTCCGATGGTGGCTACTCCTCGGCATTCAGCATCCGTACCTCGTCCCGTCCACGTACCGAGTCTCTCAAGTCTTCCACTGGTTCCATCTTGCCTTTTAATCCACTGGGCTGCCATCCTCTTGCAAAGCCACGCACATCCAGCTTGTCCTACAGTCCCTTCGATTATCCCAGGGCCGTTTCCAAGGCACCCGAGACTCCGCCTTCTACCACTCGACAGTACCTGGACCCGAAGACGAGAGCAATGATCCGCCAGTGTACCGCATCTCCTGAAGCTTTCGACGAAGTTCTCAACTTTGGATATCTCGCCGAGGAGGACTTTCCTGCTGCTGACTCGCCGACCACTTCGGAATACCAACTTGACGAAGGCCTGAGCTCATCGGATGGCATGTCTGACGACGAAGATGACTACTTCACACTCGACTCTGACGACGAACCTTGCACCCCAGGCTCGGATGATACTCTGGCCACTAGCTGGGACATCCACTCCCCCTACGCGTCATTCCAGCGTCTGGACAGTGGCTGCTATCGTTCCAAGCCACGCCCGATGACTCTCCGTGTCACTCTGACCAAGCCTGAGAACAAATCAGTCATGGACGACTCACCTACTCGTGCCATCAAGTCCGATCAAGATGACCACTCGAGTCTGAGAGTTGAAGACCTTCTGGCACTTGAACGACTGACCTTCTCTGACGATGTCACTGGAATGTATGGAGCTTTTGCCGTTACACCTACCAAGGACAGCAGCAAGATGAAGAAACTCTTGAGAAGATTGACATCGCCTGCTCTGAAGCAAATGATGTGATGAAAACACAATCTGGTGGAAGCAGTCTTGCCCGCAACGAGCTGTACCGGCTAGAAAGACGAAAAAATGAAAGACACAGCAAAGGAAAGAGCTTCAACTGCGCGGAAGCCTCGAACTCGAACACCAGGGGTCAGGCGCATTATTTTTTCGCATCATGTTTTAACGATCAGCATTCTCAACGAAAAAGGGGATGCAACAACAACAACAACACCAATACCACCACCAACAAGAATAATGGGGTTTCTTTTATTTTGCTTTTTTCTGCTTTTTATTGTAAAGATACCACATTCAGCGAGGGGAATCAAAGATTAAAGGGAAAGGGAAGAATTTATGGCTACGAACAGACCAAATGACACAATTGCTTTTGGCTACACACACGTACTTTTACATTTCTCCACATTCTCATGGTGTGATATGTCTCTAACCAAGTGCAAGACATGGCTTCTTTTGAGGAAAACAGCTCAGAGACTCTCGAAAAGCATACATGTATAATGCACATCCCAAAACATGGCATTCCTCACAAATACCATCTCGCATAGCATTATACTACTGCTATGCCGGCACTCATAACCTTAAAACCTAAATGCATGAATCTAGTGCCATGGAATTCGTCCACTATACAATAAACCATCTAATACAATGCTGCATATTCTACGTTTTGATGCACTCATGTACAACCGTTATAGGCGCATTCTTAGCCAAAACGCCTCCATTGTCCTCCAAAAAGAGATGGCTGCTTTTTACCGCAATATAAATATGTTGGGGTAGGTTTGCCCGTTTGGAAAATGGTGGACTGGTTGGAGACGTTTCTCGCCAAAAGACCCAGAGTTCAGGGATTCAACCCACCCACAACCGTTCCTTCAAACGTGAAGGATAGATAATGGATACGGTATGCGCAGTTTCCCCTTGTGTTGCAAAAAGCCTTTCTCTGCCTTTCTCTGTCTATCACCCGTTGCGTTGCGTGGCGTACAAAGGGTCCAAAGACAAAGTTACATTGTTGAATTTGAATGGCAGTTTTGAGAGGCTGAGAGAATGGCGTTTTTGTAATAGCTACTTATCTATCCCTGATTCTTTGATAATGCAACTCGAGCGCGTTAGGTTTGGTAACCATGCCACTTCCCACCTTGTCAGGTGTGTTTGTTGACATACATATCAACGTACGATGGGGGTCTCGGCAATTGCGAAATGGAGTTTCACAGATCTATTCAGGGTCACAAGGAGACACGAGACGAAAGAGGGAAACACATAAGACATGGAACAATACGGAGATTATAAGACACGGGATGAAAAACATTGGAGGATTTCGAATCTCAATTCTGTGGTTTCCCCAATAAAGTGGTTTGAATCTCGGCATTAAACAAAAACCGTGACTGGAGATATGAGTTTGATTTGATGGAATCTCCAGGACCGGAGATTTGTTCGTTCTGCTTTTAGGTCTTGCACATGCCGGATGTGAAGATGGTTGAGCAGAACGACAGATCCTGGAGATTACCTAAAGGACCTCTCCTTCGCAAGCATCGGCAAAGTGCCCTTCTCTGTGCCAGCCAACCGCCAGGGGAGGAGAGAAGGGGCCATTGTTGTTGCACAACCCATCGACCGTGTACATGACCTCAAGCCCGAGCTAGCGGTGCCTGAAGTCGGCCAAGGTGATGGAGATGAGCTGAAAGGTGCGCCGACCTACTTGTACTGAACTAGCAGTATCGAGCTGGAAGGCGCACCCATCATGATCTTGTGCATGCCGAGCGCAGCCGACGACTCAGAGAACGATGAGCATACCAAATACTCTTCGCAGTCCAGGCTGGCCGACTCGATGCCAAGTCTCGAACAACATGCCTTCACCACCAGGGTGAGGAAGGTCGTCCGAGATCTGCTGATTCAGTGGATAACGTTCTCCAAGTTCGACTAGCAGACATTAGAGAGCCAACGATTTCCAGTAGAATCTCGGCAGAAGGCATCGGAAAGGGGGGATCGAACACGTCCAGCGTGTTCTTGTGAGATGTGTAACGAAAACCAAAAGAGTCCAGCCCTTTCGAAAGCCGTGAGGCATATGATGTCTCCCTTTTTGCTTTCCCATGCAATCGTAACCTGCGTTTGCATAACATTCATGACAAGAAAAGAGAAAAAGGAAATGGCAGTATTGTCCAGCAATATGCAAAACAAGAACAGCAAAAAAATCAGTAACGCTTGCTCAACAAGACCCGACCAAAACAAAAATCCAAAATGCAAAGTCGCTCGCTCGGATGACGGAAGAGATGAGTGGGGAAAAGATAAAACGCCGCCATATGCGCTGAGGAGGATGAACCATGTTGGGTTCGGGCTTGTACCATTGTAGAAGATCGCATCGCATCGCATCTGTGTGGGGTTAGATTGTCGACAGTCCATATTGATCGGAAATCGGGATGAGGTGCCACTGTCTCAAGACTCATGTCAAGGGTTGGGATGGGCCAGATCACCAACCGGAAAGACCACGGTCGGCTTGGGCTCCATCACATGTAGAACACATTGCTAGATGGTAGCATATTGCGGAGCAAATGCGTTAAAGCCCCAACCATGGGCGTCGAAGCCGGTGTTTGACATACTCGTGCCACACGAGGGCAATGCACTTGGCAAAGGTATCATGGGCATAGACATGATAGGTATACCACTAGCGAGTTGTGCTGAGGTATAAAACGGTGGCTCACAGACGTGGACAGGTGATTGACTGTACGAGGGTGTCGGAGAAGGAAGCTGGGCAGCGTCCATACCCAGCGAGGACCAATAATGAGCCGGAGGGGCGCCGGCAGTACTTGTTCCGGGATTAGAAGGTAGGACCTGCCACGGATCCACAGGGTTGGGTACTAGATGGTAGGCCTGGGCCGGCTGCCACCACTGACCAGGTACAAAGTACATGTTCGACATGGGTGGAGCAGGGGCGATCAGGTCGACAACTCGTGGAGGCGGAGGAAGAAGAGGCAAGAACAGGTTCATGATGGCCGACTTGACACTGTCACTTCGCCCTTCGAGCAGCTCGCCCGCGCCTTCCTCTTCCAGACCTTCCAAAGCACGGACGCCCGTCCGGTAGACAAAGCGATTGACAGCTTGGACAAAAGTCTCTTGCATCTTCTTGATCTGATCATCCTTCTCTGGCCACGCATAGGTACTGGCTGCAATGTCGACCGAGTAGATGTCATTGTGGTAGTCTATCAGAGCGTCGATGGTGTCTTGGGTCAACTTGAAGGCGACTTCGTGTTGAGAAACCATGTCGACATGCACGACGTATGCTTGCACAGGTGTCAGAGTGTAGTTGGAGATGGCTTCCCGCAGCGGATCCGAGTCTTTGAGCAGTTCCGAGTCGGGAGCATTCGGCAGCATCAGCGAGGACAAGAGCCAGATGGCAGTCGATGCGCCCAGAGTCTCTGTCAGGAAGCGATAGTGTTGCGGAACGCTGTTGAGGGGCCGTTTGACGCGACTGATGCGCTTCAGTGCTTGTGTGAGCCATGTCTCGACTCTGGAGCCTAGTACGATTGTCGGGGCCGATCGAGGTGCGAATGCTGCTGCCGACGCAGGGAGGAGCTGTATAGGCATCACTGCTACCAGCAGTAGCTCTTATTCTGGCTATGAGCCTACTATGGGTGACCTCGATGTTATATGGACGTGGTAGATGCGATGCGATGCGATGTATTCTGGCGGGTTTTATCTTTTTCCGAGCGAGACTGGGCCTGTTGGCCGGCGTGGAAGGCACGAACAGGACGGCGTAGGTGTGCTTGCTGTGTGAGTTAGTAATTAGTAGATTGAAGGAAAACAAGGAAATGGACGAATATGTGCTGAGGAAGGAGCTCTGTCGAGAGGGTGGTTGAAGAAAAGCTTCAGACAAGGTGGGGCTCTCAGTATATGAAGACCAAAACTACCATGACTACTACCTAGATGCACACGGCTGACGGTGGCTATGCCGCGGCACACTCTACTTGCACGCTTCATGCATGATTCTGCCTGTCTGCGCAATCTCTAGTAGACGTGCTGACCTTTCCGCCATATCGACTCCAGTTTCCTTCTATTTTGGTTCCCTCCAGCTTCCTGTTTGTACTCGTTCGTCTTGTCTACCTAGCTGCTCCCCACGCGCCCTACAGCCCGAGAGTACCAGCCCTCTCTTCGTCAGCAGCGCCATGCTGTGTCTGAACACTAACCCACACCAACGCTACAATCTCTGATGTGCATTTGCGATCGTGTCTTGCTTCTCCCCTTCGCTAGTCGCATGTCTCGAGAGAGTGACTGCTCGCACAGGGTAACAGGGTTCATGCATACACCGAACGTTCACACTGCTGCAGGTGCGCTCTCTCGTTCCCGAAGGGTCCCTTCTAGCACCGACAAGCCCGCCTATTTTGCGACTACATCTCATGGTGTGAAGTAAGACGGTTTCCCCGACCAATCATGCGCCAAAGCTGCCATTCCACCTCAGTCAGCTCTGACCACCTCCATCATCTCTGTGTACACGGATTAGGAACTTGTACCTCTCTCGCCTCGATGACAGGCGCTTACTGAAACTTGAAAGACTTTACTGAATGTCGTCTTCTTCTGCTCTTCTCATTCTCCTTGCCTGCTCATTTCTTGCACATTTTCCAGACTCTGTTCTCCAACTCGACCGATCGTGTTACACCCGAGTGTCGGTGTCCGCGATGGTCCATATTGCGGCTGTGCAGTTGTGTGGCGTCGGTCAAGGCCGACCACGGAATATCTGTATATGCTTCCAGCTATCAGGTCTCATTCTAAGCTTTAGACTTCCTCAAATTCGCCTGGCAACACATTAACGGACGGACAATCCAGCTTCAGCATTAGGCCATTTTCCTAATTGAGAGAGGCATGCTACACCTTCGGGAGAGAACTCAGACAGTATCACGAGCACGGCCAGCATGCAGAAGGAGACGAGAGGCAAGGTAGTATGTTCTATTTGCCAAAGTAGTATGTTCTACATGCCAAAGTTGGGTGGTCGCCAGTCACTACTTTCTGTGTTGAATTACACTGATCCTTACGAGTCACTGAACTCGGACACCAGGCACCTGTATTAATCAATGTCTAGTCTCGCTTGAAAGCCCTCACACACCACAGTGGATCGCTTCCGCTCATGCCCATCATCTGCATGAAGCCGTGTAATCCGCCCTGGTCCTCCGCTGGAGCATTTGCAGCATCTCCTGCTTTTATGTCCACAATCTCAATGTCCTTCCACCCAGCAAAATGCAGATAGTCTCCGACCATCTGCAGACGCTGTTCAGGCGTCCGCTTTATCCATGCGCTAGTGGCTTTGGTAGGGAACATCCTGGAAGACACAATAATCTGACAACTGCCGCCAGGCTTGGTCAGCTGTTTGACGCTCTCGAGAACCTCTTTCGGTCGAGTCAAGTAGTCCAGGCTCACAACGCAAGTCGTACAGTCCAGTAATCCGTTCTCACTGTTGGTATTATCTAGACTTTGTAGTCCACTGACAGCGTGTTCGTCGCATACAGTAAGAGGAATGTTTGGATCCTCGTTCAGATCCTGAAGTATTCTCTTGGAGAGTACCTTATTCTTGTTGAGTTCGGCCTGGTTCATCCCTAAGCCCACGACCTGTAAATCGCCTTTCTCTGCCGCACTTTCTACGGCTTGCGGGTAGTGACTGATCCAAGAGCTGCAAAGATCCAGAATCCGACCTTTTCGTGGCAAGATATTGTCGTAATATCTGCTGAGGCTTGCTATGGCGGCGTCATCGATATGAGTGACGAATCTGCTATCGCTATAGAATGAATTGTCGGGGCTCTCATCCATGCGTTTGAAGTCTGCTCGAACATATGGCCATTCTTGATGTTGAGGTTGGTACGGCACAGCTGAACCGTTCCATGGCTTGTCCTGATTGCTGGACTGGCTAAAGCTTGACATTCTCGCGGCGAGATACGATGTCGTTGTTACTGCGATTGCTGAAAGACCGGCAACCTGAAGTCTTCGACCAGCTGTCGTAATGGATATCATGTGTTTCTATGTGCAGACTCTAAGTCCTACAACACGAATGCTGTGTAACATGAGACTTGTTTGACCTTCTATGACGCATTCAAGTCAGCTTCGGCTAAAGTTACGCCTGCTCGGGCAGACTTGACGCTCTTTCAACTGCTGACAGGAACACACACCCTGTTATCGAGAACTTTTCGTACTTCTGACCTCGTTCAATTCAACGATCTCCTCTATTGCATTCTAAGCAGATCGTGACGCCTCCCTTCTCAAGGGGCACCCGACTGTATGACTTGAGATCATATGGAGACAGTGTACATATGTCCAGACCGAGATCGGTGGCGTAATCCAGAACATGCTCAAATCTCAACGTCTTCACCTTTGCGGGCATCAGTCTTCACATTTTCACCTGGCGATACCAGAGTTTGACGCGCACAACACCTTAAGTCTGTACGATGAATAGTATATCCATTGACGCGCTATGGGAGAGGGGATACTTTGTTTGACGCGACCTCCCAATGGCAGACTCGCTCAGAGGTACAGCCGTGTGTTCGCGACGCGACTCTGGTCAGAAGTGAAAGAGCTCATGCACGCGAAGCGAACGCCTGCAAACCCTCGGCACTTCGGATTCGATGGATGCTAGAGTTCTCGTCCAGATCCACTACAGCCTTGTTACCTCGCTGCCCTTCGAGTTGCAAACTCAAAAATATCTTCCAGCCCGTCGAAAATGCGATACCAAAACCGTGCTGTCAACATCAACAGGCCAAAGCATGCCTGGTGCCATTGATATATCCAATTGACCCTCCTTGGAGATATTATGGGGTATTGATTCACCCGTTTTTGAGTCTCGGTTGGTTTCACCTCAATATTTCAGCCAAGTCTGTCGCGTACATGGCTAAGCTAAAGTCAATAATCAAATACTGCACCTCTCCACAGATAACCTTCATGAACCCCTGTTCCCTCTCGACATGTTTCTTCATCATTGCATCGTGATATATCGACCTCCAAGATGAGTGGGAGCGAAGAGCATCGAGAAAAGTCCGATGCTCTCACACTCCAGCTTTCGAGGGCATCAACTTTGGTGGAGCGTCCTTCGAACACTACGGCTCCTCATCAGTTTTTCGAGGGCAGAGAGTTCTATGATCCTCATGCAGCCTGGACACCGCAAGAGGAGTCGAGAGTCAAGCTGAAAACCGACATACGACTCCTTGGTTGGCTTTCCGTCATGTTCTTTGGTGAGATATAACACCGATAAGATTTGATCCTCACCTAACCTCCTCAAGGGATGCAACTGGATGATACGAGTATGTCAAACGCGCAAGCCGACAACATTCTGCATGACCTCGGATTTACCATGACCGAGTACGGTAATGTGTGTCTGCCATGACGAGCCAATCTTCCATAGTGGACTGACATGGACAGGGCATGATGATCTTCCGTATCTGCTTTCTCATTAGTGGTCTACCTGGTCAGCTAATTGCGATGCGTTATGGGCACCGGTACCTCTTTCCCGGATTGATGTGCGTATGGGGTGCCGTTTGTTGGTGATACCCAATTCTCTCAGACATACGCCCATGTTCTAACGAGTGACTTTATAGCCATGGCTCAAGCGTGGATGGGGAATGAAACTGGATTCTATGTCACCAGGGCTTTGATCGGGACGTGCGAAGGAGCTTTTGGGCCAATGGCAGTGATGTTCCTGGCAGACTTCTACACCAATACCGAACTGGCGTTCCGAATAGCAATATTGGCTTCTGGGGTCAATGTAGGTTCTGAGTTCACTCACCATGTGTAAAGACCTCTGACACCTTAGATTTCAGATTGCGAAAGCCTTGACCTCCCTTGAAGCTGCTGGAATACTCAAGATGCGAGGTGTAGCTGACAGACCAGGTATGTCAATGCGACCGTTGCTTGCTTCGAATGCGACTAACACGATATGTGTAGGCTGGTTTTGGTTGTTCCTGATTAACGGCTTGTTGATCTTTTTGATTGGTCTTATGGTAATGAAGCAATCTCGCATAATCGACGCAACCATCTAACTAGCTTCTAGGGTATGTTCTACTTACCTGCTGGGCCAACAAGGACTCAGGGAGTCTTCTGGAGAAAGCCATGGTTTACGAACAGGGAGCAAGGTAAGTCACACGACAAGATCCTACCATGGTTTTCATCACACGTTCATGTACAAGCTCGCACAGCGATGTTGAATTTGAAACAAGTCTAGCGAGCGTGTAGCGTCCAGCGACTCTCGTTGAAAGTTTCGCCCATTAATCAGACAACATGCTAACGTCCATAGTGATCATAATCAATAGGCTACTGCGAGACGACCCTTCGAAAGGGACGATGGGGACTAAGACACGTACGAGTGTACGTGATGTTTGGGACACTTTACGAGATCCAGGTAAGTCTGCATATCCACTTTATCTAGCCGGATACTCATCGACCACGAACAGCTCTGATCGGCTTTTGGGTTTGTGCTTCAATAATTTACATTCCAAGAAGTCCCGTGTCATTGTATCTCGTGCTAAACTTGAGACAACTCGGTTTCTCGAAATTTGCGAGCAGCGTATTGACAATACCTTCTGACTTCCTTCGCGTCATCACAATGCTTGCACTGACGCGGAGTAGTGGGCATTTTAAAGAGAACGCATTTCACTGCATGCTTCCACCGCTGTTAGATATACCATTGTTCACGACTCTATTGCTACTACCCTCGCATGGCTATGCTTGGGCGAGATTTGCGATTCTCACGCTCATCATCGGCGCACCCAATTCTCATCCGATCATCACATCGTGGATTGCCTGCAACAGCTTCGACCCCAAGAAACGTGGTATAGCTATTGCTCTGTTCAGCACAATACACGAGATTGGCAGTGTCGCGGCCGCACGTAAGTCAAGCTCGATATAAGATAGATCGGCATTCAAACTGACCCGAACCTGAAGAAATCTACAGAGAAAAGGATAAACCATACTATTACCAAGGAAACAAAGTTCTCGTATCGATATGTGCGGCGGCTGTGGTAGCCACCCTTCTGCACAGAGAGGCGCTCAGACACATCAATCGGAAAAAACAAAGGGCGTGGAAGAATCTGAGTGAGGTTGAGCAAAGAGACTACGACCAAAACAAAGGGCATAGTATTGGAAACAAGAGTCTAACCTTTAGGTTCCCATACTGAGCTCGATAGCCTGGCAACGAAATGAAACGAGGAATTGATACTCCATTTCAAGAAAAGCATGAGAGAAAGTCGCCCTCGCGGAGTGGAGCATGACGATGAGCATTACGATTGAGGATGAGACGCCTTTCGAAATCTGTGTACAAATGGATCATCAATCGTAAGGTGACAAGGCTTAGAACTTTATTAGAGAAGTGTGTTCGCGCAGAGCAACATGCTTGATGTAGCCTCTTAGAAGAACCGTAACAGCATCCATCCTCACCATCCTAGGTGAAAGACTGTGAGTGCGGACACTCGAACTCGACTGGAAGTTGACGTCTTCGCATATCAAAGTCGCAACTTCCTCAGGGAGTACGAGGACTGTCGCCCTTCCATCTATAGGATTCACAAGTTTCTACTAGAACATCCGGCTCCATATCATCATCAAACAACATTGCTATCCGAGACAACACATTGTTTCGACTCACGACGCAAAGATCCTCGTAAGCTGTTAATAGCCATTTTTTAAATCGACAAATACACCATTTACCCCCGACGAGACCCATAACGCGAACTATGTCTTCCCCAGGCGTCCGCGACGGCCAGCTTACTGGGACCATCACCACAATGTCCGACTCTGATTCGGAAGCCTTTGGGCTCGATCCTACCGTTGAAGATGCATCTACAAACGCTGCCGTCGACACACCCGCCAGTGTTCTTGATGGTGCTTCTGTCAAAGCACCCGATTACATTGTCGCCGATGAGCCAGCGACAGATTCCGTCCCACGTCCAACCAGACGCACACGCTTTGTGCTGATTTCAGATGCCCACGGAGAAGTTCCTAGAGAGGAGATCCCCGATGGCGATGTTCTCATACACGCTAGAGGCTTGTCCAAAGATGGCGACTACAAGGACTTGTACCGTACATTGATGTGGATGAACGAAAGAGGCTATGAGAAAATTATCTTCATTGCAGGTGAGTTGGGCAAATTGAGGTTGTGCACGCCAACAACTAATCGGGATTCTCAGGAATCAATGATGTTACCCTCGACAAGTAGTTTTGCGAAGACTCTGAGAGGAACGATCGTATCTCACAAGAGCGGCGAAACCAAGGAGCTGGGGGGATGATTGGTATGATGACTGGTTTTGGTCACGGCATAGTGTACCTACATCACAGCTCTGAGACCATTCAGCTTCATGAACCTACTGGACCACAGACGACCTTCAGGATATTCGGTAGTCCGTATGGCCCAGGTATCCCCCAACGTGCCTTCAGCTACATTCGAGATAACTTGACTGAGGCCGAAAGGCTATGGTCAGCGATTCCGCTGGACACAGACATCGTCATCACCCACAATCCTGCCTTCAGTCACCGCGACGCGTTCTGGGCACCGGGCTGTGAGACGTTGAGGCGAGCGGTATCGCAAGTTAGACCGCGTCTAATGGTTTGTGGTCGCACTCTTGAGAGGATGGGCGCCGAGAGGGTCCGTTGGCGACTTGAGCCAGAACGCCCATATCGTGAAGTCGGCAGATCAGAAGAACCTCTCGTGGAGAATGAGCGTGAGGAAGACTACTTGGACATGACGGGTAACGCACTCCTCAACGACGGAGGCACCGAACCGTCTCCACCAGATGGTGACAAGACGGTCTTTGATGACGGCGATAACAGCCCCCCATCGTTCGAGGAAATGTGGCTGCGCTTTACCGATCCGGGCCCTCCACCAATAGTGAATCTAAAGGATCGCGAGAAGGCCGCATTTCTGCCAAGTCGAATGGGCAGGAAAGAGGCGTTGTTTATCAACGCAGGTGTCAAGGTCGAGAATCGTGAAGGTGTAACATACAACGAGCCGATCGTGATTGACGTTGACCTACCGATCGGGAAGAAGTATCTGTAGTTGAGTGACTGCAGAGTGGAACGATACTTTGACACGTCAGGGATTATGAAGCGCTTTCGTTAGTTCCTCGGAGGAGATGGATCAACTTGTCGTTACTGGTCTCACGAGTGCTTACTGTCGTTTTACGTACCTTCGAATATGGGGGACCCTTCACGTGCATACCCGAGTAAGCGTCTACTCTTCCGATTAACCACTCGTGAATGACGCAGAAGACTGGTCTCATGGTTGGGCAGCAAGAGATGTGCTTCTTGTACGCAAAAAAGAAGAGATCCCATAGAGATGGCGCCACCTAGGTAAGAACGCGTCGGATTTTGTTTTGAGATACCGTAAAGATGGCATCACAGGTCCTAATGAGTCCAGAGGTCTGGTGATGGCCTCTTGTCCAACGACTGGTGATTGGCGTTGTAAGTAGTCTGTGCCAGATATGTGTCGAAGCGCCCTCGGCCCGCCGCATCTTGAATGCACGGGTGGATCGTGAGTGTGACTGTGGGGTGTGGAGTTGCATGAACAGTCTACATTTGGCCGTGATGATGCAAACAGACAGGAGGGCTCGTTTCAGGACAAGAGCAGAAGACCGTCTACAGCGATGTCGCAAAGTTGATCTTTAGCCATGTCGAGGCAGATGTGCCCTCGAGGTTGTACAGAAAGGAGATATATCCGAGAGATTGGAGAGTATGACTCTCTGTTGCTGGGCCAAGACTGTAGCGAGGTGATGATTGACATGCAAGCGGACCGACGGAGATGGAATGACTAGCTACTTGTCTTCACAATCGATCGCTGACGCGAAGGACAGCTGCCGTTGTCTATCAATATATCCTCACCGCCAGAGCTTGAGCGGTGCTCTAGAGCCAGGCTTGTCCAGGGTCCTCGAAGCGTGACTCGTTGTCGACAACGGCCGGCGGGAAATGCACGTGCGGACTTGATAGTCAAAAACGGCAGCTGGGGAATGAATGAAACGTGCCAACGACGGAAAGAGGCAGGAACAGAAGAAATGGTACAGAGAAATGGTGACTAGTTTGTTTGACGGAGTGTAATGACAAGTACTACAAGGTACGCGAGTAGGTTGCATGCTGGAGCAAGGAGTATTCGAGGATCGGCACCAGGTCTCGCAAAGGAATTAGCCAATGATTGCACGTCATCGGCAGCACCTTCTTGCAGCGCAAACGCTAAAGTAGAGGCGGCATGCAGGCAGGAAAGGGCTGGAGCAGGTCGGGATAGGTTGCGAAAAGCGATGCGATGCACCCGCGAGGGCAACGATGCGCAGCAGGAGTAGCGACAGAGACAGACAGCTCACCACACCTGGCATGTATTTCATCTACCGGGCCGGCCCTCTCTTGCTGGGTCGTCCCTTTTTGCTCGCCGTCCGAATCCTGCTTTGCAAATCACCACCCTGCCCATCTAAATCGCTCTTTCCGCCTACGACCTGTTTCTGTTGTTTTGTTCTTTCAGCTTCTGTTGTACCCTCACACTGGTGCAACCCACAATCATACTCAGCTGCTGCATTTAAAACCATTTGCACCACCTCGCCACGCTGACCAACAACACCCGTCGCCCCTAGTTTTTTGACTTTTATATACTTGCTGTTCTCTGCCTCCTCTCTACCCATGTCAAATCAGCCTTGACGCACCGCGAAACAACATGTCCACGCCTCTACCTCCGGATCCATATGTCGCCCTTGGTCTGAGCAAAGATGCTACCGCAGCGCAGGTCAAGACTACATACCGAAAGCTCGTCCTAAGATGCCATCCAGACAAGGTAACAGACGAGTCGAAAAAGGCCGAGGCGTCTGACCAGTTCCACCGCATTCAACAAGCATACGAGATCCTCAGCGATGAAGGAAGACGATCTCGTTACGACGCCCAGATCAAGATGGCAGAACTCCGAAAGCAGAGCATGAGCAGTCGGCCTCAAGCCGATGTGAGGACAGCTGCATACGAAGTGCCCGCATCTGGACCCGGACGCGCCACTTTTACCGCTCGAGGATCCGAACGAGTATACGAGGAACGTAGACCCGAGAGAGCCGACTCGGACGACTACTTTGGCGGCGCAACACGAACGACATCACGAAAACACGACGATTATGAAAGAACACCTTTGAAGAAGCCAGCGGTACCGCCAAGAGACGACAGAGAACGGGCCAGAGCCATGGACCGTGAGAAACGCGAAAGCGAACGACTTTCACGAACGGACAAGAGGAGGACGCGTGACCAAGAGACAAAACGCGAGCGAGACAGGAAGTACACGGCCTACGACGACGACAGTGACCCAGACCTCAGACACGAAGCCGAACGACGCAGAAGAGCTGCAGAGGACGCGCTAAGAGAAAAGGAAGCGCGGGAAAGAGAAAGGGCCAAGGTGGAGCGCGAGAGAGAAAGAGAACGTGAGACCCGGGAAGATCGAGGTCGTGGACGGGATGAGTACGAACGCGAAAGGGAACGAGGAGCACCAGTACGTCGAGGCTACGAGACTGCGACGCACTACTCGCGCATGGAGGACGACGCCATGGCATATACCGGGAGAGATAAACGCCCGTCGCTTTCTCGCAGCGCCTCGACAGCCACAAAGACAGAGACCTATGTCGACCGTGCAGGTCGACCGACTCCTGCCTTCGTACGTCGTCATTCGAACAAGCCTGCACCCGCCTCGCCTCAGCCACGCCGTGAGCGCGACAGGAAGATGAGCGTGCCCGACATTCTCGAGACTGATCAACGTCGTCCTGCTTCTCGCCCGCCTCCTACACTATATACCTCGGCCTCGTCGCCCTTGACGAACAAGCTCCCTCGTGGTGTCGAGAGAGGCCCGCCCCTCCGCAGCGCGAGCATGAAGGTTGAGGAGCGCGACGTGCCGCCCATGCCCATGCCTATTCGTCGATCAGAAACGATGCCCAACATATCCCCCAAGCGTGCTAAAGACTCAAAAGCCTCGGCTTTCAGAGATACAGACTTCTCTGGTGGTCTGCCCACGCCCTCCGCCAGTCCGGACTACGCCCCCTCACCGACCACTTCCTACAAGTATCACTACCCTCGCCACGATGCCTCGTCCTCTCGCGAAGACGTTGACTATCGTCGGCCCGCTGATCGTGACTACGATCGTGAACGCCGTGTTCATCACTCTCCAGAGCCTATGCGTCCGTCAAAGCCGGCCACAGCTCCTCGCTATTCTGCTGCTCCACAGCCCCCTCCGATTCGAACGAATCCGGGTTACACTAGTACATACACAACAGAGTCGCCGACCTCTTATAGTCCGCGACCCTCGCCTGTCCGCCGAGACACTCTTCGTGATTACGAGCCTGTCGCCAAAGCAAGCGTTCCAAAGGCGAACTCGGGTGCAAAGTATGAGTATGCCGACTACGATAAAGAGCGTCGTCTCGATCCCGATGCTGGGTACTCAAGTCGCCGTGCCTCCGCCTCTGCTCCACGCCCTCGTCTGCATCGTCAGCACACAAGCGAGTATACCTATCAACCACGAACCACGGTTGCATAGTCCGATCTGAGCCACCTGTTTTACTCATCTTCATTCTCCATTTCCCGTCTTGCATTTCTGTTTTTCGATTTCACGGTACACCACACTCCAGGCTTCTCACTCTTCACGGCGCATGACTGGCATATGACGGTTCTTCTCGTCTTCTTTCACCGCAAGCTTTACGCCGTCTGTCTTCAGAGAATGGAGATGCGAGCAAACACCACCCTTCTTCTCGGCATTATTTGTCCATCAATATAGCTTTTAACGATTTCACATCACAAACTACACTTCTCAGATAACGAAAAAACGAATCTAATGACACATAACCATACTTGAAAAACTACTTTGCAAATGTTGATCTTGGGTGACATGAGGATCTATTTTCATTTTCGCTTTACATACATACAATGGAGACATGAGGAACTAAGCAGGAACATAAACCAGAAAACCAAAACCAAGGGAAAGGACAATGAGACATTATCGTCAACATCAACAGCATGCATGCATCGTTTCCACCTCCACTTCTTCCGCTTCTACCTCGGCCTCGAGATGCAAGTTCTAAAGGGTAAAATGCTTGTAACCCTCGACCAAACCATCACTGTTCTTGGTCACAGCACTCCACACGGGCATGAAATGCTTGACCTCATCAAACGCGGGTACATTGCCGACTTGATTAGCATCACTCCAGACACACATGACTTTACCCTGCACAGCCTGTTTCTTCTCAACTTCATGGTCGAAAGTGACGTTTACACTCCACCGGGCATCCCAATCTCTGCTGTAGAGGTATACACGTTGTTCGCCACCGGATGCACGACCGGGCTTCATGACCTCGGGCTTTGCACCGGCGTTGCTGACTGTCAGGTTTGCGAATGCAGAGGATAGGTATAAGCGACAGGCACGGGTGTTGGAGCCACGGATCTCGAAAGTGTAGTCGCGCTTTGTGGCATTGGAGAGGGGGCGTGTGATGTTGAAGTCGAGCCAGGTGGCGTATTTGGAGACCTCGGCTTGTCTACGGGCCAGAGTGAGAGAGGTGGTGCTGTTGGGGTAAGGCATGCCAGGAGTGTGGGGCTTGTATGCTTTGGGTACGACGTTAGGGGCAGCGCCTGTCCATGAACAACTGTCGAGACCGGCTCTAAAGGCCCAGAAAGCGTAGTCCGGGCCAGCACAGTGGTATCCGTTGTCTGCTGCCGAGGGCAATTGAGATACAATGGACTCGAGGTATGGAGATAGACCTGTAAGAGCGACTGTGTTGTTACCGTTGTCGAGGTCGATTTGCTGGAGGAAGAAAACCTTAAGGCGAGAAGAGCGGGAGAAGGGGAAGGCCACGAGGTTGTAGATGAGAGTGCCGATGAAGACGAACATGAGGAATGTGGGAATGTGATAGGTTATGCGATGGATGAAAGGCGTCAGGGGAAGCAGTAACAATATTGAGGTCGATGCGATCAACAGATAGACGATGAAAACGGGACTGCCGTCAGCAGGTGTCTGGTGTAGAGCCGAAGTCATGAGCAAGCCTAACTGGCCGACCAGAATGATATTGATAGGTGCCAGAATCAGGAATTGAAGCAGCCAGGTCCAGCTTGGAAGGCTACCGGACCAGCCCTGCTCACCTTCGTAGGCCTCGCTGCTTGGAGGTGCGTGTACAGAAGCAGTGGCGTCGTCGTTGTCTTCTGGTCGGCGAGCGTCACGACCATAGCGTGTGAAAGTCTGTCTCGAGCCGAGCAGCGACGTGCGTTCATCCGCGTCTTCATTGTCATTGGCAGCTGGTGCCCTGCCTCTAGAAGCATCGTCATGGTCTGCGATGTGGTGAGAGACGAGACTGCCACTGCGTTCAGGACTAGCGATGACGCTCTGGGATGCGTATGTAGCCTGCTCAACGTAAACACTCTTCTTGGGAAGGGCGAAGAATTCGAGGTACGAGATGAGCAACGCCAAGAACACGGCAGCGTTGTAGACGATCAGGAAGTAGCCAGATCCCATACGCAGGCGTTGCTCTCCGATGGTTGCAGCCACCAAGCCGAGCCAGGAAAGAGCATAGAGCCAGATCAACACGTAAGCACGGGAAAGTGCGGAAGGGCGAACTGCATCTCCAAGACGGAAGAAGAACCATGCAGTCGAAAGCCAAGCAGTAAGCATCATGCTCCAAACGGCGTATTCGGAACTGTAAACGATGTGAGGATTGACCTTGGTGACCAAAAACGCAAGTGCTACAACGATGGCGCTTGCGACGACGAAGATAAGAGGGAATCTGAAAAAGCCGCGCCAACCAAAGAATTTGACGGGTGAATCGTCATCAGAAGAATGGAGATAGCCCTTTCTGGAGAACAAGTACCACTTGTCTGTCTTGTGAAGAGTCATATCGAAGATGATCAGGAAGATAGGACCAGCAACGAGCAGAGTCACGGAAAGAGCGAACAAGGTATGCAACTGGAAGACTGCAAACGCACGTCCAAACAAGTCGAACCACACGCCGGTGCTGCCCGAAGTCTTTTCGGGCTGGCCATATCCATGGTCTGTAGAACGCTCGAACTGATCACTAGTATCGCTGGACAAACCCTGCGCAGTAGTCAGAGCCGCAGAGAGCATGTGCCACAGACTCTCGACGCTTGTCTCTCTGGCATTGTCTTGGTTAGTGTGGTATCTTGCACGAGGCTCCATGAAGGCTACATCCAAGCCGCGCATGCCTAGGTCGTCGACAAATACGCTGTAGTCAGTTCCGCTCTTCACGACGCCTCTCTTGAAGCCATCGCCACTGATGACACTACCGAAAGGGTTGGGGCTCTTGGAGTAGAACCTGGTCACCTCTGTGTCTGTGCTCCTGAACAAAGTGGCTCTGCCACCGGCACCAGCACCTTCAAGGTTGAGGAAGGCGCGGGGAAATTGGGCAAGAGGATGACGTGTGAATGCCTTCGCACCGTAGAGACCATCTTCTTCGCCATTGTTCAAAAGGAACAAGATGCCACGATTGGGCTGGTTCTCCTGCTTGGTGAAGTGTGAGAGTAGCTGCAGTACTGAGATGACACCGACACCATCGTCTGTAGCGCCGAAGCCAGTGCTGACCGAGTCGAAGTGAGCGTTGACAAGAACACCGCCGGAACCATGGTACTGTGTCTTGTTGCGCCACCATTCACCCTCTGCGTCCTGAGCACCTCGCACATAGACCATGATGTTGGCGCTCTCGTAGTAGACGGTGTAGCCTCTGGCGTCGTTGTACGTCACATTGCTGAGATCCTTGTCAAAGACAGTGACAGGCAGAGTGGACTTTGTGTTCTCGGCCGCCTCTTTCCAATCAACCTCGTTGGCATCGAGGATGCTTCCGACGCGGGCTAACAGCCATTTGCGCACGGCGACGTTGTCCCTGCTGTTGAAAGGGTGATAGGCGCTACTGAGGTGCTCGAGGTCGTTCCAGGCTTGGGTCAAGTTGACGCCCGGCCAGTGGCTCGGGGTGGCATTGGTCGGAGCTGGTGGCAGCACATGGTGCGTGACGAGAAGCGCTGCGAACAGACCGGCATAGATGACAACAGCGTAGAAGGTGACGACGTAGGGACCGAAGCCAAAGGGATTGCGCGAACTCCGAGCCATGGGTACAGGTGCCGCCTTGTCAAGGTCAGAGATTGTCCACCCGAGACCAAAGACAAATGGGTTGGGAGTTAAGCTCCAACATGAACGCTTGCTTCACCGTATCTAACCAGAGCTTGGACCACGTTCGTTGCATTGCATCATCGCCATGAACATGTGAACATGTGGACGTGAACATGATTGACTCTATTACTGCTTACTCCTCAGGTACCTGCCTAATGCTGATCTCAAAACAAGACTCTCATGCGCCGGGGTATCTAGCTGACCATCACACAAACGTCCTGCGTTCTTTTCCTCGACATCTCTCCTTCTCACATTCCCGTGCCTCGGAATCCTTGATCCATGAGCATACCACCGCCGAATATGTCATTCTCGCCTCCGAACATGTCGTTCAGATTGATATTGGGGAAGCCTGTCCCTTGAACCACTGCCTGCTGCTGTCCAGGCCATCCACCAGACACCTGTCGCATGTTGGCCATCTGCGCTTGCTGCTGCTGCTGCTGTTGTTGTTGTTGTTGTTGTTGCTGCTGTTGTTGCATCATGTCCATGTCCCATCTGCCTTGTTGCTGTTGTTGTTGTTGCCGCTGCTGCTGTTGCTGTTGCATCATGTATGGAGGCAAAGCATAAAACTGCGCTTCAAGGTTGTCCGTCTCTGGTGCAGTGCTTTGCCCTGACATCATGACCGGCACTTTCGAGTCATTGAATCCGTCAAAGACGTTTGGGCCCTTTGCAAATTGATTGTTCTCAAATGTGGTCAGTGGCTGATTGGGGTAGGTGAAGGGTTCTGCTGAGGGGAACATCATGGCCGACAGGTCCGGCAGATTTGGGTTTGTCATGTCCAGCGGGAGATTGTAAGGGAGTATGCCATTCGATGGGCTACTGGTGTCCATGGCCGCCGTCACTAGAGGCTGTTGGTTGAAGTTTGGACTGGTGGGTGTGTACGGGCCACTGCCAGAGCTCATCGAGGGTGTAGGGAAAGACATCCGCTGATCGTAAGCCGATGCAAGAGATGTGTTAGAAGTCTGGTTCGGGAAAGTACTGGCTCGCTGTACAGAGCCGGGTTGAGGCGGAGGAGGCTCTTTCGCAGTTACTGAAATATCAGGGTGGCTTCGTGCACTCTGCGGTTGAGGTGGACCATTGTTCGAACTCTGACGACGCTTACGCGAGGGCACGGGATTAGTGCGACCTTCACGAGCCCAAGCTGGTAAAGCCTTGAAAATGCCTTCAAGAGTGGTCGCACATCTATCTGCTGCCATACTGCGCTTAGCTAAAGATGCGAGCACCTCCTTGCCTTGCATGGCGTCTTTCAAGACTGCCTCGGTGGTGATGTTTTGTGGGTTTTCGGCAGCAAAGTAGATCAAGGACACCACGGCAAAGAAGGTTGTGTACATGACGAACCAGTGAGCACCGTTCAAGAGTCCTTTTTGCTTCATCTGCACACACAAATGAATGTGGTTCCTTGAAAGGTTAACATAAGAAGCTGCGCATGTGTAAGCACGCTGGTCGATGTTGTGCGAACGCTTATCGGTAGCGACAAAATGCAAGAACGGTCGGTAAAGCATGGCTTGAGCGTGAGCGTATGCGATGCGGAGGAGTTGCTGAGCTCTACAATGCTGTCAGTATTGTAACGAACGTGATCGTTGCAAGCTGCTTACCTTGTGAGCTTTGGGTTCGAATTGTTGCATGGGTCCAGCCCTGCAGGCAAGTTACTCTTCCAAGTTTCCAGGTCGTTCTCAATGTCTCGAATGACAGAGAAGGGCACTGTGTAAGAACGATCCATGTTGTTTTGGACATCCTTTGCACGGATGGGATACACGTTCCTCACAATCTTGATGAGTAGCTCCACTAGTCGACTATGGGCATTGAAGACTGTGGTCAATGGTGTGATGCCCTCTGGCATCGGAAGAATTCCTTCTTCGGTGATGTATTCGTCATCGATCTCGAGAGGATACTCCTGATCAATGTCTTCTTCGCTGAGTGTCTGTGGCAAGCCCAGCATTGCGCCAACATAAATGTCCATCTTGCGAATGGTCCAGAAAACGCGTTTCCTTGTTTCGGCTTCGATGGGATTGAAAGTCCGGTTGAAGGATGGGTTGGATCTGTGCAGACCCATTCGGAGAGCGGAACGCAGTGCTACACCCACATAGGCGTAGCATTGCGACAGTTTGGCCGAGCATTGAAGGAACGATATCATGTATAGAACAGCTTGAATGGATGTCAAATCGCGACAGTCCGCTATGTCCAGAAGTTGACGTGCTGTCCTAAAGTATTTGAAGCTGTGCTGTGTCAGTACTGAAAACACCAAGGTCCACTAGCTTACTCACCCTTGATCGATGGCAGTTTCGTAGCCGGCCTGATTTAAGGGACTTTGTTCGTCACTACCAAACAAACAACCTACTGACATGGCACTGTACAGCAGTGGAAGAAACTTGTGATCCTGGTTCGTGTAGTTCTCATATGGAGTGTTGTACATGCGCTCGAAAGATGCCCAGAAGGTCGGAACATGGATGGCTCTCATGAGAACGGAAGCATCGTTAATAGCGGTTTCACAAAGATCTCGAGCAACGGCTCTGGAAGGTAGGTCAGTGCCGGAGACTGCACTCTCCGTGCCCATACTGGGCGAGTCTGGGTTCAAAGACCTGGGAGAGTCGAAGACTTGTGACATGGGTCTTGACTTGACAAAAGGAGTAGTTTTGGCATCGGGTCCAAGAAGATCGCCTAGTTGTTCTCGCATGCGCCGCACGAAACTCAGGCCGGAAGAATGACCATGGTAATCCCAGTTGCCTTGTTCATCGAGTTCCAGCTGTCCAATGGCACGCACCATTGACTCCAGGTTAGTGTCTTTGGGTTCTGCTTTGGGGGCAGAGGTGAGAGTTGTGGACGGAAGAGCGGCGGGTTGTGAGGCCGGGCTGTCGTTGGTGACGGGCTTGTTGGAAAAACCAGGGATATAGCCTTGTGCAACGGCGACGTCGATGCTGGGGTCGTTTAGGTTGAGATCAGGCATGAGCATTCGTAACAAGGTCTCAGCGCGGTGTACTCGATGCTCCAAGCCCTCGATATACTGGGGAGCGGGGTTGCGACGACGATTAGATGGCTGGTCGTACGTACATTCTATACCACATTAGGATCCAGAGGCTTGTAGGTCGTTCGCGACGAAGCGTCTCGGACATAGGACTTACCGTAGCTATAGACAGTACAATGTGTGCAAGGTTGCTTGCCATCGCATTTGATCTTCTTCCTTCGGCATTCGTCGCATGCCCGGGTTACCCTTCGACGCTTTTGCATGGGCATTTGGGGCTTTGATTGCGCTTGCGCCGATGGGCCTGAAGGAGACGTCTGTGACTCATGCTTGATGTCCGACTCCCAATGCTCGCCCTCGCTATTGTCGTCGTACATGTCGGGCGAAGTCGCCTCCATGACCATATAGAAGCGGGGTCGTGATATAGGGTATGTGGTATAGAGTGAACTGTCAGGGAGAGGGAAGACGAAGTGCACTTTAGGGGACTTGGGGACCGTGATACGGTGCGGAACGATGCACTTTTGTCAAACGACGAACGACAATGACCTAGCGATTCGAGTTGGATCCAATATGCCGCTAGTTTTAAGTCCGAATCTCTCGGCCGCGGGCGGTTAAAACACCGGCAGGGTTGTAGCTGACGGCTTTTGGTTATATCGACCGACTATTACGTATCTGACTGGTCCAATCAGCTGCCAAGGGCAGATGCTTTTCTTGTGCTCTCTTGGCCACTCTCGAATCCTACCTTTTGCACCGAGAAGTGGGCGTATCGGGCTTTGAGAGGCAAAGGATTTCACGCTTCTACAGACGACGATACGGAGTATTGGGGCAGAAAACTCTCGCGACAAGAATAGTTGGCCCCAGCTCATGCCCTTGGCTTATTCCCACATGTTCCCGCCTACTGTTTCCTGAGTCGTCAATCTTGACCTTGAGAACTGGCGGTTGTGGATCTTCTGATATCTTTATTTGCTCACACCCCATCTGTACTCGCTTCGAGATCGCTTCTTCCCTGAAGGTGATCCAACTCGAGGTGCTCCCGCCCTTCCTAAATCGCATCAATTAGTAAGTTTTGACCCATCTGGTTTGATCTGCGCCTGTACACATGTGGCGCAAAGCTTAGCATTTGTCGCTCTTTCTTTCGACCGATGACCGACACTCAAATGCACCATCTGCCTAGATTTCCATACCAATGATCTGATCGTATTGCTGGCGGCGTCAGGGGCAAACCTTTGGAGCTTATCGCACCAAACATTGAAAGCGCTATACGGATACACAATATGCTTCACTGGTTTTAGCCACACACTACCTTATCTTTGAACAGGATGACGAGGACAATCTGCCGTAATGGGAGCCACCGTGTCATCATGTCGGTATGCGTCCACCAGCAGAGGAAGGCCGCGTGGCCAAGTCTAACCAAGACAAGCTCCCTTAACAATAGTTGTGCGACTGCATTTCCAGATTGCTGCTTAGCGCTTACGCATGCTATGAACCCCTTCTTCAGTTCTCGCAAGGGCAGTTCTAGTGACAGGTCTCGGCAGTTTTGAACGATAGGGCGCATTCCAGAGACGGTCTAGATGTTGCAGCAGAATGGCAAAGAAGCCTGAGAACAATGTTGCAATTTTCACAACAGCATCGTAGGTAGGCAGGTAGGCAATAATAATTACTATGGGTCGACAAGGTAAGCTGTGCCTTGGCAGACCGGTGCGGCCACAGATGCCGACTGCTGCCACAGCTTGTAATTGGTATGTGCGGGAGCCCCTCGTGCTCCTAAGGTGCGTCACAGAAAGTTCTGACGACGGTCCCACATCCAAAGCAGACCACAAACCAAAGTGTTTGGCAGGTCGCAACTACAATCGTCAATCTGGCTGCATCTTTCGTCGGTGCCTTGCAGGATAATATCCGCCAGGCCCTCAACCTCGATCCATCTGTCGCCAACAGCACTCCTGCCGACCTCTTGCAACGCGCCCATCTCTGGTTCAGTGAACAAGATACCTCAGTCCTTGCCGCAATCACCCTTACTGCCATCGCGGTAATCATGTCTTGGTCATCTCGGTTCGGCTCCTGGTCTGGACGCTTCTCGCCTTTCGGCCGTTCAGGAGGTTCCGCTCAGGTCAAAGACTCGGACTACAGTTATATCACCTCGGACGATCTGAAGAACGCCGAACAAAGAGAGGCCTCCCCTACACCATCCGGTCCGCCCAGGGATACCGATGTCATCATCCTCAAGAGCAAGCGCATCAGCTACCCTGTACACTTTCCCGCCTACGCGATGGAAAAGGGCGAACTGAAAGTCGGATCTGTCAGAGAGCAGGCCGCAAAAAAGACTGGTGCGGACAAGCGACACATCAAGCTCTTTTTCAGGGGCAAGAACTTGAAGGAGGACGGCAACTCCTGCCGTGCTGAAGGCCTCAGACACAACAGCGAGATCATGTGTGTGGTAGGAGATGCTGTACCCGAATCCATGAGTTCAAGTGACTCCGAAGGAGAAGAGGCAGACGCTGATGGGGGTGATGCGCCCAAGAGGAAGCGTAATCGCAACAAGAACAAAAAGAAGAAGTCCAAGAAGCCAGCAGCACCTGCTCGAGACGACATTTCGAGAACGCAATCGCCGCGTCCTGCACCTGTCCCACTCACACCTATGGACAAATTGAATGCTGTCAACTCGACTCTCCAGACCCTGCTGCCGCAATGTGTCCAATTCCTGGCTAGTCCTCCGGCGGATCAGGCAAAGAAAGAATATGAACACAAGCGACTCAGTGAGACTGTACTTGCTCAAGTGCTCCTCAAGCTGGACGCTGTCGACACTGACGGTGATGCGGAAGCAAGAGCTAGAAGAAAGGAACTTGTCAGGGAGGCACAGAATGTCCTCAACAGTTTGGACGACAAGATAAAGTCATGATACGTTTATGGAAGATAGGCAAATGTATCACATGCAGCTGAGACTGACGCCGTTTGGAAGGTGCATATCATCGGTCTAGAGCTGAAGTAGCATGTTTTTGACATCCCTTACATTAAACATGAAGACAGGGACAGCGATATGAACAGACAGTCATGTTTGGATTGATGAAGTTCGCTGCAAAAGTCGCAAACAATGTCATCACTGAGGATATTCGTCGGCTGCTCATCTTCAGGACCTTCCGGAAGTCGTACTGGCAGTTGTTCGCATGTCAGGGATGACTGGCAAAAGCCTGCTTCGAATTGAACCAGCAGCGAAACAGGCTTCATGAAGCGACACTGTGAATGTTTTCCATGCGCGACACACCATCATGAAGCCACGAAGGATATCGTTGTAATAATTATAAACCATGTTAATGACCCTGACGGAGAGCAAGTCCTGAGCGTCCTGTGACACAGAAGCAGCGACGCACTAGTCCGAGCTAACGGATTATTGTCGGAAGTGCCAAGCAATTTTCGGTCCACGCACCACCGCGCTTTCCATTTTTGCAAGTCGCTCAATTTGTGCCCTTTTGATCACCCGCGACTTTCTACACCCATCGACACCCCATCACAGACCAGCAACGATGTCGGAATTTCAGCCTGTCGTATGTGACATCCATCCCTCGTAGTGAGCAGGAAAAGAGAAAGAGACGGAAATCGAAATCTGGAATCGCGACGGCGACCGAAGCGCACGCACAGCTGCACACACGAGAAACACCAGTCATGAGAGCAATGGCTGACAAGACGGGTGTATACAGATCGTCATTGACGGCAAGGGACACTTGCTCGGTCGCCTGGCCAGCACTGTCGCCAAGCAGCTCCTGAACGGCCAGAAGATCGTTGTTGTCCGCTGCGAGGCCCTCAACATCTCTGGAGAGTTCTTCCGCGCTAAGCGTACGTCCACCCCATCGCACGATACCGACCGCCGCCAGCACACTTCCGCAACGACCGATCTACCGAAGCATCATCTGGCGGCCACTGTGCATTCCAGATCAGAAAGAGCAAGGCTAACATGATATACAATAGTGAAGTACCAGGCTTTCCTGCGCAAGCAGACGCGTTACAACGCTTCCCGTGGTGGTACGTAACCACGAGTTCTCCGCTGCCCTTGTGGCATGAGATTTACTCCGCTGCCTTTCGGCATGAGATATTCTCCGCTGTCCACTGGACATGAGATTTTTATGATAGCCTGGTCACTGACTTGGACATAGGTCCCTGGCACTACCGCGCACCCTCCAAGATGTTCTGGCGCACCATCCGTGGCATGATCCCTCACAAGACTGCCCGCGGTGCCGCCGCTCTTGAGCGCCTGAAGACCTTCGATGGTGTTCCTCCCCCATACGACCACAAGAAGCGCATGGTCGTTCCCCAGGCCCTCCGTGTCCTCCGCCTCAAGCCCGGCCGCAAGTACTGCACCGTCGGCAGACTCGGCCACGAGTTCGGCTGGAAGTACCAGGATGTTGTCGCCAGGTACGGATCTCGTTGCTATGACATCCGCTCGCCATGTGCTAACACAATATACACAGACTTGAGGAGAGAAGAAAGGTCAAGGGTGCCGCTTACTACGAGCGCAAGAAGGCTGCTCGCCGTTCGCTCGCCGAGGCCCAGAAGACCGCCAAGGTCGATGAGAAGGTCAAGACTGAGCTCGCTTCTTACGGTTACTAAATGTGACTGGAGAGTCGGAGTTTGTCGTCGCGTCCATCTGCTTCCCTTGAGCACTCATAACGTCGATGTATTGCTCAGGGTAGCGTCAAGCCCATACCCATAATGGCTTGCTTTGTTTCTGTGCTCGGCAATTTGGGGCTAGGGAAAACAAAAACGAAACGCTTTTCAGAAATGGCATAAGCCGAAAAAGTCATGGCACTCTCAACAATACCCAATTTCACGCGCAAACGTCTTCAAGTGTACTGTGACTCTATCCAAATACTGAATCCTAGACTTGTCCAGCGTAAAGTAGTTAATGATCCACGTATTAGCAACTCGACGCGGACTTCCGCCTTTCACAACCACCTCGGCCGCGCCCCGCACATGTCAGTTGACCAACCCCCGCTCTTCCTTTCCTCCACCCGCAATATCCGCTGTAGGTAGTCATATAGATCTGTATCTTGGGACTTCATCTATCTCTAAACTACCGTTGTACTTTGCGCTTGATCCTGCTTCGTCCCGACTATCGCGAGCTTCTGACCAGGCCCTCGAATCACACCCCTTCCAATCAATTAGCTCCGACCACATCCCAAAATGGTTTCTGCTGCTGGAAGATTATCCGCTATAGCAGCTCAATTGCTGCCTTCACCATTCTCCTCGCAGAAGGCAGCTCCACAAACCCAGACTTATAATACTCATCAGCTCTCCCCCACATTCTTCTTACCACGAGCAGCGACCATTGAGCCTAACGTACGTGAAACACCATGTTTCTTGTTATCCCAAGTTGATCAAACTCCAGGCTCCAGCAATTTACCATGTTACCGCCAATAAAAAGATCTTGCGAAGAAACTACCAGGAGTTTGCGGATCGTGCTAGAGGCCTTGCCTACTATTTGAGGCGACACAAATATAAGCGAGTAGGCATCTTGTGTCCCAACACGCCTGCTTTCCTCGAGGCCATCTTCGGTATTGCTGCAGCGGGATCGGTCAATGTCGGTAAGCAAACTTGCTGGGAACTCGCTTTCAAGATCCGACATCTGACAATATGGAAGGTGTAAATTACAGATTGCAACCAGTGGACATCACTTATATCTTTGAGCATGCTGAAGTAGACAGCATCATCGTTGATGCCGAGTTCGCTCCCTTGTTGGATGCTTTCAGGGCCGCGCACCCGGAAATCAAGATCTTGATCGACACTGATACCGATGCGACAGAAGGCCAACTTTCAGGACCATTCGATGAAGCAGTCCTCGAAGGCTTGAGATACGATACCGAGACTGGGTCCAAAGGCTGGGCAGATCTTGAGCATACTACCCCTGACGAAAACTCCCTATTGGCATTGGCTTACACATCCGGGACTACTGCAAGGCCCAAGGGTGTCATGTATTCGCACAGAGGTGCCTACTTAGCTGCTCTCGGCAACATCGTCGAATCAGGACTGAATTATCATGGCGCACAACGTGCTCACTATCTCTGGACACTACCGTATGAGAATCGTGGTTCGTTTAGTCGTTTCGAGCTAACACTTTACCAGATTGTTCCACGCGATGGGATGGACTTTTCCGTGGTCAGTAACAGCCGTTCGCGGCACCCATTATTGTTTGAGGAAAATCGACTACCCGGAGATCTGGCGTCTCATGAAGGAAGAAGGTATAACCCACATGAATTCGGCTCCAACAGTAAACACACTTTTGTGCAATGACCCTGGAGCCGTACGACTGGAGCAACCGGTGAGGGTGACTGTCGCCGCCAGTCCGCCTTCAGCTCACTTGTTCAAGACAATGGAGAACTTGAACTTACAACCAGTAAGAGGAGCGACTGTAGAAGCAGTATCATCACTGACTGGCTGCAGGTGCATGTTTACGGATTGACAGAGACTTACGGGCCTATTACTAAAGGTTATCATATGCAGACTTGGGACCGGCTTCCAGGAGACGAGAAGTATGCCAAGATGGCCCGTCAAGGACATGGTTTTGTGACATCTTTACCAGTACGTGTCATTAAGACAGACGTTCCGGATGACCGCGTCGAAGACGTCGTGCCGAACGGCAAGGAGATTGGTGAGATTGTCTTCACTGGCAACATTTGTTCAATTGGTTATTACAAAGACGAAGAGGCGACGAGGAAATTATTTGCCGGAGGAGTCTTACACAGCGGAGATCTTGCTGTTCTGCATGAAGACGGCGCCATCCAGATCCTCGACAGAGCCAAGGATATCATCATCTCAGGTATGCATCAGATACTGCCCAACAACCTCATCATGCTCACATATTAAAACAGGCGGAGAAAATATCTCGAGTGTCGCTTTGGAGTCCATGCTTGTTACACATCCAGAGATTCTTGAAGCAGCGTGTGTAGCAGTTCCAGACAGTCATTGGGGTGAGCGGCCACATGCCTTTGTGACTGTCAAGAAGGAAGGCCTCAAAGGCGAAGAGGTGATCGACTGGGCCAGGAACCAGAGCAACATCAGTCGCTTTATGGTTCCAAGAGAAGTGACAATAGTTGCTGAGCTGCCAAAGACGAGCACTGGAAAGCTAAAGAAGAATGACTTGCGAGAATGGGCCAAGACTGGCCAGAAGGGGGTGTAAACGGAGCAGCCGGGCGGGAGTGCGGGTATGTTGATCGACGTTTACCTTTGCGCGGTTCCGATCAGACAGACATTTTACTGCGCTTAAAAGTAGCCTTGGGCAGTGTGGTGGTTTGAGTGACGGGTCGATGTGCTGATGTTGCTCAGAGAACACGCGAATCACGTCAAACAGCTCGCAAGTGAAAAAAGAAGACAGGTGGTTGGACGGCTCAGCCTCGATAGAGAACGGTTCGTCATGCATACCTTAGATGAGACAAATCTTTGTCGCGTGTTCTTCTTCCTTCTCTTAATGATTAACCCACCAGAAAATATTACTTCCGCGAGTCACTCTGCGCATTATGTTCCTCTGTGCATCATCTTCCTCTGCGCATCAGTTTCTTGACCAACATGAGTGTGCGAAAGTAAGTCGTCACCGAGCCTTCGAATTTTCGACGCCGCACGGGCCTTTTCTGTTTGATCTAGGCTCAAGGCGGGAAGGCGTGCCTTCCCTTCTGAGGGCGTCGTTCTTTCTCTCGACGAGTTAAAGGCATAAAAAGCCGCCCATCATCGAACAGCCGGAGACCTCCTTCATAGCGGCCTCGGCTGACGCGTGACGAAACAACCAAATACCACCCCTTCATTTACCCTTCTTTTTTTCCACGCGAATAATTAACCATGGTCATGAACTGCTAATTCAACTACTCAAAATACTCATTTTGCTTTGGAAAAGAGGGCGTTGATGGAAATCTGATTACTTTGCGATACAATCTGGCTACGACATGAGTGCCACAAGGTGAGTGCATATACAGCGGCTATCTCCGAGAGGATTCACTTGCTGACTACACACGTGATACTCGCAGACTTGACCGTATGTTACATCTACGGCTCCATGTGGGGCTATTGATTACTGACGCTCGATGCAGGATTGGTCATTCTTCTAGACACTGGTAGCACCCAGCTTATCCGTAACACAGCTGCCCAACAGCTCGCCGATGTTCAAAAGAACCACCCCGACGAGCTTTTCAACCTACTAACCAGAGTTGTTCCCTTCCTCCGTTCATCTTCTTGGGATACGAGAACAGCAGCCGCAAAGGCATTGGGCGGTATCGTCGAGCATGCGCAAAAGTTTGATCCTAACGAAGACGATGTCAAGGACGAGAATGGCATCAAAGAAGAGACCAAACAAGAGAATGGCTCCTCGACGCCTCTCACTTCCGAGGATCAATTGCAGCTCGCAACCTTGGACGTCGAGGCCATCTTGACCAATGGAAAAGAGCTACTCGGCAGCGCTGGTCGTCAATATGACTTCAAACTAGCTGGAATGGATCCTGCTCAACGACTTGCTCACCAAAAAAAGACTCTCACCAACCGACTCGGTCTTGGTGGGGAGTACATGGAGGACGAACTTGTCACAGAAACAGATATTTCTGTGCGCACTAGCTTCCCACCCCCGGCGTTGCCAACCGCAGAGTCCTCGCTCTCTAGGGCCAATAGTGTTTCGGAGTCGGCCGCTGTCTCCCCGAGTGACCAACAGACTCAGTCAGAGGCTATGAGCAAGCGACAGCTCAATATGCTCAAGCGACGAAGAAAGGAGGAGCTCAAAAGAGACAATAAGAAGTTCAAGTATGATCTTACCAGTATGCGACGCGAAAGCACCGCAGTCGCGACCCCTGCTGAGTCGGAGACCATCATCAAAGACGAAAACGGAGACGCCAAGAACAACCTTCCTGACTACTTCTCCCTCGAGAGAAAGGGTGGTGACGATGATGCAAAGGTCGTTTCGGAGTTCAAGGGTGTGCCCGTTCCTGAGAAATCTTCCTTCCAGACCGAGGTGGAAGAGACTGGCAACGGATGGCCGTTCGAGCGACTCTGCGAGTTTTTGACTGTGGATTTGTTTGATCCTGCCTGGGAAATCCGTCATGGTGCCGCCATGGGTCTCCGAGAGATTGTCCGCGTGCATGGAGCTGGTGCTGGACGTCTACTGAGCAGACCCCGATCTGAGAATGACCGCCTTAATCAAGCATGGCTTGACGATCTCGCATGTCGCATCTGCTGCGTCTTCATGCTTGACAGATTCGCCGACTACGTCTCGGACAATGCCATTGCCCCGATCAGGGAAACTGCTGGTCAGACATTAGGTGCACTCTTACAGTACCTTCCAGCGTCCTCAGTGCACGCCGTCAATCGAATTTTGTACAGGCTGGTGATGCAAAAGGATCTCAAGGTAAACAAGCGCATTTGGCACGCCTGCCATGGTGGTATGATCGGCATGAGATATTTGGTGGCAGTCAGGAACGATCTGCTGCTTCAAGATAACCTCTTGATGGATGGCGTCCTTGAATGTGTTATTAAGGGCCTCGGAGACAGTGACGACGATGTCAGAGCGGTCAGCGCGGCCACTTTGATCCCTGTCGCCAAAGAGTTCGTCAACATGCGCCATGCTGCACTCAATCATCTGATCAGTGTCGTCTGGGAGTGTCTATCCAACTTGAGCGATGATCTCAGCGCCAGTACAGGGTCCGTTATGGATTTGCTTGCAAAGCTCTGCAGCTTCCCCGAAGTGCTCGATGCCATGAAAAAGAACGCTGCAGAGAACCCCGAACAATCTTTCTCGGAGCTTGTTCCTCGTCTGTACCCCTTCCTCCGTCACACAATCAGCACAGTCCGCTCTGCTGTACTCCGCGCTCTTCTCACCTTTGTAAACATCGATGGCGAAGATGCCAAATGTTGGGTCGACGGACGAGCTCTACGTCTTGTATATCAAAATTTGCTCGTTGAACGCAACGAGACAGTTCTTAAGCTTTCCCTTCAAGTCTGGTATGCTCTGTTGGACATCCTCTCAAAGAATCCTGACAAGTTCGCCATCGAGTTCGAGCCCCATGTTGCACCTTTAGTAACACTCACATTTCACCCCATTGGAGTGTCTCGTCACCCCATTCCAATGGACGCAACACTGTTCATTCGCCCTTCAGGTTTCAGCTACGCTCCTCTAAGCAGTGCAACTCGCAAGTCTTCTCCAGTAAATGGATCTTCTGAGCCTGCCAGAAAGAGAAGACGGTCCGACAAGAAGGAAAAGGACATGCCACCTCCGACCTCCTCTTCTGCCCACAACGTCGACGGGCACATGATGCAAGGCGATGTGGACCTTGTCGGAGCCGACATCATGATCAGATCCAGAACTCATGCCGCTCAGGCCTTGGCGAAGGCTTGTCAAGTTTGGCCAGCGCCAACGAGACGCGACATGTTCTCGACAAAAATACTCCCTGGTTTGAAGTCCAGCTTCTCAACCACACAACTCTTCACCGCTGTATTTATTGAGGAGTACGCCAAGATACTGACCAGCAAAGATGATCTCACCTCTTCCTTCGCAGAGTCGCTACGCCCCCTTGTGGAGGAGGACAGGCCGATCTGGTACAGCGACCTCACCAGTTACCTTCAAATCGTACGCGCACAGTGTCAGAGTCTTCTGAATACTTTCCGCGAAAAGGCCCACGTGCCTCCGAGCAAGCTTCCTACTATCGCTGTTGTGGTCCAAGGAGAGCCGGAGGCCGGTAAGAGTGCCTTTTCACTCGCTGATGGAGAGCGCATTGCAGTGCAAGACTTCGAAAAATTACGCAAGACCCTGTCACCAGCTCAGCGTGTCACCGCCACTGAGATGTTGTCGAGTGCAAAGGCGGATGTTGATTCTGTCATAGTCGAGGCAAATTCGGTCAAGAAGCAACGCGATGTTCGTATCAAGTCTGCTGCAGCCGCTGCCATCGTTGCATTGAAGGAGATCCCCAAGAAGCCTCAAGCCACCATCAAGGGCCTCATGGACAGCGTCAAGGACGAAGAGAACTTCGAACTTCAGAAGCGTTCTGCAGCCGCGATTGCTAGTCTCGTAGACCAACTGGTCGCCAGTGGTCGCATGAAGGTTGTCGACAAGGTAGTTGGCAATTTGGTCAAATTCTGCTGCATGGAGACTGGCGAGACACCCGAGTTCCATCCCAATGCGGACAGAGAAGCTGGCATTCTTTCGCTGCAGAAAGACGAAGACATTCAAGATCGTCCAGATGCTGCTAAATATGAGAGAGAAGTTCGCCAAGCTCGCATCACAAGACGTGGTACCAAGGACGCCTTGGAGCAACTGTGTTTCCGATTTGGCCGCGAACTCTTCGAAAAGGTTCCTATGCTTCGTACTCTCATCGAGGATCCGATTCGCCATTGTTTCTCTGGAGACTTACCCGCTGATATCACAGACCCTGAGAAGAACGTTGGTCAAGAAGTCGTGGATGCTATGTCAACGCTTCGTGCATTGGTTGCATCATTCCACGCAGATCTACACAACTTTGTTCTTGATCTTATGGGTCTTGTCGCCAAAGCTCTTCAGACAAGACTCGCTGTTCTTCGCTATACCGCTGCCAAGTGTTTCGCAAGTATGTGCAGTGTGATCACCGTCAAGGGATTCACCATGTTGGTCGAGCGAGTCCTGCCGCCAATTAACAACCCAACCGACGTCCACTGCAGACAAGGCGCTATCGAGTGCATCTACCATCTCATCCAGGTCATGGAGGATCGCATCCTGCCTTACGTGATTTTCCTCCTGGTTCCAGTGCTCGGACGTATGAGCGACTCTGATAACGGCGTCCGTCTGATCGCGACTACCGCATTCGCCACGCTGGTTAAGCTGGTACCCCTTGAAGCCGGTATTCCGGACCCGCCGGGTCTCTCTGAAGAACTTCTCAAGGGCCGTGAGAAGGAGCGCAAGTTCATTGCACAAATGCTCGATCCCAAGAAGGTTGAGTCGTTCGAAATTCCTGTCGCGATCAAGGCCGACTTACGTTCATACCAACAAGATGGTGTCAACTGGCTGGCTTTCCTCAACAGATATCACCTACATGGCGTTCTCTGTGACGACATGGGTCTTGGTAAGACGCTACAGACTATCTGCATCGTTGCCAGTGATCATCACATGCGTGCCGAAGAGTTCGCAAAGACACAAGCGCCTGATCAACGCAAGATGCCCTCTCTGATCGTCTGTCCTCCAACCTTGTCCGGGCATTGGCAGCAAGAGATTCGTACGTATGCACCCTTCCTCAACGCTGTTGCCTATGTGGGTCCACCATCCGAACGGAACAAGCACCGCGCAAAGCTCACTGAGGCCGACATCGTTATCACCTCATATGACATCTGCAGAAATGATGTCGAAGTCTTCGCACCCCACAATTGGAACTACCTCGTGCTTGATGAAGGCCATCTCATCAAGAATCCAAAAGCCAAGGTCACCCAAGCTGTCAAGCGCATTGCTAGCAACCATCGTCTTATCCTTTCCGGTACCCCGATCCAAAACAACGTACTTGAGCTTTGGTCCCTATTTGACTTCTTGATGCCCGGCTTCCTTGGTACAGAGAAGATGTTCCAAGATCGATTTGCAAAGCCTATCGCTGCTTCGCGGTTCAGCAAATCCTCCTCGAAAGAACAAGAAGCTGGCGCATTGGCCATAGAGGCTCTACACAAACAAGTTCTGCCTTTCTTGTTGCGTCGCCTCAAGGAAGAGGTACTTGACGACCTGCCGCCCAAGATTTTGCAGAACTACTACTGTGACTTGAGTGACCTGCAGAAGAAACTCTTCGAGGAGTTTACCCGCAAAGAGTCAAAGACTATCGCCGAAAAGGCTGGCTCGGCTGACAAGGAAGCCAAGCAGCATATTTTCCAAGCTCTGCAGTATATGCGCAAACTTTGCAACTCGCCAGCCTTGGTGATGAAGGAAAGTCACAAGCAATACGCGGCAATTCAAACACAATTAGCGCGCCAAAACTCGAGTTTGACTGATCCTGTTCATGCTCCCAAGCTCACGGCTCTCAGAGATCTTCTCGTCGATTGTGGCATTGGTGTCGACTCTGCAGCGCCTGGCGAAGTACCTTCTGCCGATCAGGCTGTCTCGCAGCACAGAGCTCTGATCTTCTGTCAGATGAAGGAAATGCTAGACATGGTCGAGTCAACCGTCTTCAAGCGCATGTTGCCGTCGATCACATTCTCTCGACTTGATGGAAGTGTTGAAGCGTCCAAACGTCAAGACATTGTCAATCGTTTCAACTCTGATCCTTCGATTGATTGTCTGCTTCTCACCACTAGCGTTGGCGGTCTCGGCCTCAACTTGACTGGAGCAGATACCGTCATCTTTGTTGAACATGATTGGAATCCTCAGAAGGATCTTCAAGCGATGGACCGTGCGCATCGTATCGGCCAGAAGAAGGTCGTCAATGTCTACCGCTTGGTCACCCGCGGCACCCTAGAAGAGAAGATTCTCAGCCTTCAGAGGTTCAAGATTGATGTGGCTAGTACTGTGGTTAACCAACAGAATGCTGGTCTGGGAAGTATGCAGACAGACCAGATCCTGGACTTGTTCAACATGGGCGACACAGACGGCGCACCATCTCTTGAGGACAAGCCTAGAGATCCCAACTCAATTGATGAAGCAGACGCTGTAGATGCCGAGGGTAATGTGCGCGAGAAGGGCAAGAAGGGCATTCTTGATGAGCTCTCTGAGCTTTGGGACGAGAAGCAGTACGAAGAAGAGTTCAACTTGGACGGATTCTTGTCAACCATGAAGGCATGATCTAGCTCCTCGAACATATTTGATTCTGCGGCGTCTCATTTCTTAACGAGGTATGACTGGATGGACGGATGGAAAAGGACAGGAAGAATTGGGGCATTTGACGAACATTGGCAGGAAGGCATCGACATGAACCACCATTCTGTAAACAGTGAGAAAGTATACTCTCATCTTCATATAGAGCGTCTTGCGATGCAGCTCCCTCTACAACACGAATTAAAAGTCTACTACAAGCACTTGCCTAGTCGAGTAATTCGAGTTTCGGCTTTCTTCACCCGACAACCGAAATCCGGGCACGACGGTTTGTGGGGTGTCATTCGGGGAAACAGCATGCGAGCCGGCGTTCTCTCCGCGCGGACGTCAACTAACAAGTATATATATGAATATTTCGACGACGTTCAACTAGGCCTTGCTCGAGACACTACATCGACATTCGACCTTTCTGTGCTAGTAATCATACCTTACCAATGGCGCCGATCAAGACCATCGAATACTTTCGTGTCAAGCCCCGATGGCTGTTCGTCAAGATAGTTGATGCAGAGGGTCATGTCGGTTGGGGAGAGGCAACCCTGGAGGGACATACCCAGGCCGTGGAAGGCACTCTTCTCGGCTTCGTTGACCGCTTCCTCGGGCTCGAGGCTGATGACATTGAACATATCTGGCAGCTCGCCTGGAGACAGAGTAAGCTCAGCCGAGAAATATTGAACCCATGTCTGCCATATCCTAACAAAGATTAAACAGGCTTCTATCGCGGTGGCCCTGTATTCATGAGTGCTCTAGCCGGTATAGACATCGCACTCTGGGACCTCAAAGCCCGAAGGCTTGGTGTACCCATCTACCAACTACTCGGAGGTAAAGTCCGACAAAAAGTTCAAGTGTATGCTTGGATTGGAGGTGATCGTCCATCTTCAGTCGCTGAAGCTGGCAAAGAGCGACTTGCTCAGGGCTTCCGCGCTGTCAAGATGAATGCCACTGAAGACGTGGGATGGTTGGACTCGCCGTCTAAGCTTGACTCTGCTGTCGAAAGAGTAAAGACTGTGAAGGACTTGGGTTTGGATGTCGCTGTTGATTTCCATGGGAGACTCCATAAAGCTATGGCGAAGCAATTGGCGTAAGTGCTGAACCTGAGGCGTGTAGTAAGTGTAAATTTGATTATGCTTTGCTGACCACTCATCCATTATAGACGCAAATTAGACGGCTGCGATGTTTTGTTCCTGGAAGAGCCACTTTTGAGTGAGCATCCTGAGGGTATCAAGCAGCTGTCAAATCTGACGAGTTCGCCCATCGCGCTTGGTGAGAGACTGTATAGTCGTTGGGATTTCAAGAGATACTTCGAAGGTAAATTCATTGTTGGTTTCTCACTCACGATGCGAGCATGCTGACTGGAAGTAGATGCTTCTGTCGATGTCATCCAGCCTGACATCTCACATTGTGGAGGTATTTCCGAGATCAGAAGAATCGCCGCTATGGCGGAGACGTATGACGGTGAGTTTTATGCAATTTTCTCTTGGTCGTGCTCGCCATACTCACTCATTTCTCAGTTGCCATTGCTCCTCATTGTCCTCTTGGAGTAAGTCGTGCTCATTGATCCGACCCTCGAACTATTTTAACCATGCTTCGCAGCCCATCGCTCTCGCAGCATGTTTACAGATCGGTCTCTCCACGCCTAATCATATGATCCAAGAGATGTCTGTTGGTATGCATTACAATACTGAGGCAGGTGAGCATGATATTCACAGCTATGTGCGCAACCCCGAAGTCTTCACGGTCAAGGACGGACACCTGGATGCCTTTACTGGACCAGGATTGGGAATCGAAGTAGATGAGGAAGCTGTCAGAAGGGTGGCTGAGAACACCGAGCCATGGCCACTGGGCAAATTCGTTGGTGTTGACGGTGCTTTGAGAGAGTGGTGATAGAAAAAGCATACGATGCTCTAGACCAAAGATACAGTTTAGTAAGTTGAAAATTATTGTTTGAGTACATATTTTGTCTATTGTACAAAGTGCGTTATGCCGAGATGCAGATATGCTGCTTCCTACTTCAAATTATAATACCCCTTGGGTCACATGTCATACCAGAAATCGTCGTCCAGCCCACTCCGGCTCGGGACAGGCAACTGTTTATCGTCCTGCGCACGCTCCCAATCCACATCTTCCCAGCGTAGATTCAGCATACGAATGGTCAGACTCCACTGCTCAAGCAGGTCAACTAGTTTGTTGGTGTCTGCGGTGATCGGTTGCTGATTCAAGAGCATGAGAAGACCATCCAGCCATTCGGAAGCAAGTGATGTGCTGCTAGTGTTAAGCTCTAACAACACCGACTCTCCATTGGCTTGAGGTTTTGCAAAAGTGTTCGAGGTGCCGAAAATGGTAAGTCTTGTGACTGTTCCCGTGGCCGGAGCATGCTTGTCGCTAAGAGATTCCGTTGTATCATCACCGAGTAAAACATCGGATCTGGCCACACTAGAATCGACAGAGCTGATGGTTTCTACGTCGATCCTCTCGTTGAGTTCATGAAGCTGTGGGGGCTTACTGAGCTTGGTATTGTGCGAAGCGTGGTGAAGGTATTTTCTGTCATTCGAGAGCCGGACAAATCGCCAGGCGGTGATGCGTAGTTTCTGTGTTTCTTCTGGAGTGATTGAAAGGTTCGATGAAGATGTCTGTGATGAGATATTCGGGAACCAGGAGCCTTGGAGTAGACACTTGATGCGTTGCTCGCGCATGAACAGAAGCGCATCCGTATGTGTTTGCTCACGGAGTTTCCTGGTAGCTTGAATCAGCAACTTAGAAGGCGGGGCTGAGGTCTAGTACGCTCTTACCTCAAGTCTTGCCCCCAAGCATATTCATAGATCTGCGAGACGTCTTGCAACTGCCATTCTCTGACCTTTGCCAGAGTGGTGCTTCCCAACTGCTCTTCGACTTGGTCCATGGATGCTCGCCTGTCTGATTGCCCTAGAATTGTCCTGATCAGAAGCCTTGAGAGATCATCGATCTTGCGATAATCGTTAGTCGTCGCACCTGCTTCCTTCCACAGGCGGATAAATGCATTGAGCGAGGCTGCGTGTACGTCTTCCCAGCGCAGAAGCAGGGGCTTTGCGAGCCTCTCCGCATCTTTGGCATCATCTGGGCTAGTGGTGTTCTTCGTTGGATCTTGACCATCCATCTTGGCAATCTCAAAGTGCTCGTAGAGGACCATGGTGATACTCATGCTTGCTTTCGCAATAGGACATCGTTGAGTCAAGGGCATGACACTCTGCTCCAGAAGTTCTCGCTGGAAAGTATCACGATTCCTGCGTACATACTCGGTGAGGTTCATCATACCCAGGAACCTGGCGTCTTCGAGGTCTGATGTGGGATTGTCGGATGAAAAACCTAGGCGCTGCCATTTGTCGGAGTCAAGGTCTAAGAAATGTTCATTAGTTTATAGTCAGTCCGAGGCTCCCACAGTCTACAACGCACCTTGCTGACTAGCTTGATACTTGGGCGGGAAGCTTGAAATTTGGAGCTCCTTGAGTGCTTGTCGATGTTCGGCTTTCTCAAGGTCAACCAATATATGTCTCCAGCGAGCGAACAGAATTTTCATGAGACTTTGGAACTCAAGAATCGGACCAGCGATTTCTTGAAGCGTATCACCGCGCATCAGATTCTCGACGCCACTTATAACACCCAACTCCTGTAATCTGCTGATGAACTTAGGCCATTCGGTTTCTCCTCCATTAGCGACAGAGTCTCGCATCAATGCATTCACGAGATGCAGGGCATTCGCACACAACGCATGATCGGCAGAGCCCAGCTTATCAACGAGACAATCAAGGAAGTTTGAGTGGACTTGTAAGAGCGGTACAAGAGCCTTGAATCCGAATTCGTCTTCGGAAGGTTGCTGTAGCTTGTAAGGATCGAAAGGTCGTGATACCACCAGGACCAGGAGAAGCAATGCGTTGCGAAGGACATTGATAACAGGGCGACTGACGACAACTTGGACAGCCTACATAAATCTAAGAATTCGTTCCTCGCTGGCAAGACTCTCGCATTTAATCTTACACGTTCTATCACATCTGAGCTTAAATGGTCCCAGCCCAGGTCCATCTCCAGCAGACGCGTCAAGCTACCCAGCGCATAGGCGAGAGCATTCCCATTCTCCTCAAGAACGACCTGCTTCAACGCAGGTACGCCTTGGAATTGCACAAAGGCACGCGCAAACGAAGGCTCGCTGACAAGAGACTGTAGATGATAGACGGAGAGCTTGCGCGAGGATTCGGAGTCGCTCGCTATACCAGCGATAATGGATCGGACATCGTGAGAGCCGGCCATGGATCCGACTTGCATGCGGCCAGAATGCCGAGTTGTTCACGATTGTCAGCGTATGGAAAAGGGAGTGGCCTGAGATTCGACTCTCAGAACATGTTCTACGAGGGCTGGACAGGAGCAGCCCCTCGGGCGCTAGTCAAGACGCTAACAAGATCCGCGCAGAAGCCGACATGGCTCGTGCGTGGTACCAGGACGGCCGCACCAGACTTTTGAGCACGAGTCCCTCCTCGTCCGTGTCACGAGACGAGGCCGAGATGATGAACGTCGTCAGGGACGATGACATTACTCATGGAATGACAACGGCTGTGTGAGCGTTTTCGAGACCGATGGTATAGCTCATAGAGCTTTCGCTCGGCAGCAAGCGAGCTCGATAAGCATCGCGTGATACCTGGTTTGCGAGATAGGAAATAACGGTACCAGCCTCTTGGCTCATCGATGCCTCATGCTTCTTCGCCCAGCTCTGATTGATGGAATACCGTATCTGCAGGTTGTGTGCATGTAGTCCAGTATCTTGTAGCCTATGTGCCACACGAGTGCGTCTACACAGGGACAATGTATGTACCAAGGCCCTTAGCCAGGGACCTTCGCACTTGGACACGATCGATCGAACAAAAGATGCTGCTTTGATTGTTACAGTGGATGAGCCTGTGTAAGAACTCAGTAATGGCACATGAACATAATTGTCTGAAATTCGCGAGAAACAAAAAGATCGCTCAATGCTGAAGGAGAAGAAGAAGAAGAAGAAAATTCGTCGCTGAAAGCCCAAAGAAGGAAAGGCCACTAGAAAGGCCACTGTATAGCCACCGCCTGTCGAATGCGCCTTTACCCAAAACCAATGCAATATCCAGTCCCAACCATTCCCCTATGTTATTTACCCATCCATAAGAAGAAAAAAATGAACCCCCAATGCAACATTTGGAGTCTGTCACTTTCTCCACCCAACGTTCCATATTACATGGGCAATATCCTTTGCGGTATTCAGAGTGTCACTCACCTTACCGAAGAGCCCAGCGGCGACGATATCATCTTCATCCTCCTCATAAGGCATGAACATACCCGAAGCACTACGGCGCATTCCAAGACCTTCGTCTTCATCCTCATCTTCGGATGGGGTAGTAGCGGGTGAACCTGAAGTCCGCGACCTATGCACGGCCACGCTGTCTCGTCGGTTTGCAAATGCACTCAATCTAAGCGACTCTGTGTCGTCCGAGTCCAGGTCTTCGCTCTCCTCCTCGTCGGGAGGTAAGATGTGGTTTTTCGAGGGATTTGCTGGCTTCAACGTCTCTTGTGAAGCTGACTGTGGCAGCTTACTCGAGCTCCAAGAACGGACCAAGGATGAGGCTGGTTGTGGAGGAGGCTCGATGATCTCAGTTTTATTCTTCAGAGTGGTGGATGGAAGCTTTTCGATGGTCCTGCTAGAGGAACTGCTTCTGGGTAGCGGTTTGCGAGTCGCACGTTTCCTCTTGGGACGCCTCATCATGACAATACCATCGTCTGATGAGTCCGAGTCGGAATCATTATTTGGTCGCTCATCTTCAGAACTCTCGTCTCCAAACTCGCCGTCTTTGCCCTCAACGGCAATGCATTGCTCGACCTTTTCGTCAAAGCGGATGTGGCGTTTTGGGTATTCGAAGGGTGAACGATCCCCAGACGAAGGACGTGGGGAGAAGCAACCCAAATCCAGGAAGTCGAGTTGGTCTCTGCTGCTTGGTACCATGAGGCTGGCAGTCGGAAGATAGGTAGAGGCACGACCAAGCGAAGGTCTTTTTGATGGAGGCAGAGTTTGCTGAGCCTGTACAGCAGCAGCGGCCTGTTTGACGAGAGAGGATGTCGACAGCGAGCGTTGCAGCATCACTTCAGACATGCTTCGCTTTTTCAGAATGGGCTTTTTGTGGACAAAGGAATTGGCGCTCGAGAACTGTGGGCTAGGGTCGGGCGAGAACTGGGTTACGGGATGGGTCGAGGCGGGCTGGAGAGGTCCGTAGAGCCAGGTCACGTCGCTTTCTTTCAGCCTGCGTAAAGTCAGTCATGAGTGCCACAACGCGCTGAAGTTCTAACGACGTACCAATTAAGCGTCTCTGGAGAGACGGTAGGAAGGTGATACTTCGACTTGGCCCATGTTCTCCATGACGCATTTTCAAGGCGTGACCTCTGGCCGTAGACCTTGCGCTGGGAGACGATGTGCCGCCATGAAGACCAGATATCTTCTTCCCGCCAGTCGTGGGAGAGGTAGTCGACATGTCGCGATGGCTCGTGCTTGATTGCCGTGTCATCGGCCACAGTAGGCGTTGGTAGGGGGGAGTCTGAGCGAGTAGTGTCGGTGGTGCTACCGGCGTCGTCTTCGTCATCCCGATCGCATCTGCCGTCGTTGGAGTCGGCATCGGACGTCTCGTCCTCGGGTCGTGGACTAGGAGGCAGATCCAGCGGCTCGTCCTCGTGGAAGAATTGGACCTCGTCGTATGCGGGGAAGGCCAGTCCGGTGTCTTGTTGATGGCCAAGCTCGAACGAGAGCTTTGGCTGTTGGCTGGAGAAGAATGGAGTTGTGGTAGATTGAGAGTGGGAGAAGTCGGAGTAGGATTGGCGAGAGGCAGCGAGCGAGCCGGAAGAAGGGAAGGAGCGTTTGAGAGAGCCGATGTTCTCAAAGGAGGGTTCGGAGGCGGTGCGATGCGAGGTGGAAGGCGGCGAGCCGACCAGCAGCGAGGTCCGTGATGAGTGAGAGCGTTTGAGCGAAGAAGAGGTCGAGTTTGGCTGGATATAGTAAGACTGGGATTGGTCGTCTCGCGACCGGGATAGGACCTCTGCCATGTTGTTGGTCGTGGCGCGATGTCAAGGCAGAGGGCGGAGGGCGGAGGGCGGGGAAATGGAGCGAAAGGTGCTTGCAGCGGGGGCGGTATTGGCGGACGGCGACTAGAATTGAACAAGCTGCGGCATCCTGAGAGTTGGTGCGAGGCGACGAGGTCAGCAGAGCTGGTGCTGGCGAGCTGAGCAGGAAAGGATGGAGAGGGATTATCCACCTTCAAAGCATCAATTCCTGATCAAAGCGCCGTCGCTTTTCCTTGGCCCTTTGCTACGGCCTAGCCCCCGGTCAAATTCGCGGCCTTTTCCTTTTCTGAGCTACCAGAAACTTTGATCAATCGTCCACTTCGGTCCGTAAAGTCATGTATGTTTCTTCACTGCAGAAAGGGGAGAGTGTAAAGGAGAGAGTCGCCAACGTGAGCCCTCTAGACACAAGAGTAGTAAAAGATGTAATTGATGATAAATGGTGCTCGCTCAGTACCACGACGGGGAATATGTACAGTAGGAGGGTCAACGGCCAGAGATCTCCAGAAGCACCATGCACGCGGCTTGCATAAGGGGGGTCCGCGCCTGCAATTACCTGGGATACTCCAAGACTCTGTCACGATCGAGCAGTCTTGCGTGCCTGTCTGCTTGCCTGGCCTTCCTGGTCGTGCTGCCCGTGAGAAAAGAAGCGACTCTCCGATGCCACCGCCCGGTAGAGATGCAGCGCTTGTCCTCCCACCGTCCACCCTGCCATGGCCCTGTCCCTGGGGTTAATCTGTGGGAACCTCTGGGGATTGAACTTTGCTGATCTCGACCATCCCGCCTTATCCGCTGTCCTTAGCCCTCAAGAGCAAGGGTGCTAACTGTACACCATCTTTTCTTCAAACTTGTTAATTGTCTTTGCTATCCACCTTGGAAACTTGTCAGCGACCGACATTTCTCGTCGCCAGGTCGCCTATCGCCCTTGGACCGCACGACCGAGAATGTGCAAAAACCATGTTTGGCCCAAAGCTACCCCCGCGCTCTTGCGTCATACAACATCTCACGCGCCCTCGATCTTCTGCTGACTCCCACAGTCCCACTGCGCCGCCGCGTCGATCATGCCCAGACACTCGACTCGAATCTATCCGAAAGGGCTTGTACAGTTGACGGCCTTTGGATCTCCATTTTGTCTCTGGACCCTGCCGCGGTGCTGTCGTGATTTTACTTTTGTCCTGAGTCCACCCGACGACGCGTCGCTTTGGATGAGAACACTGCATGCACCACATTGCATTAGCCGCTCCGACGTGACAGGATTGACAGCGGCCACGCTCTGGCCTGACAGGCCACTTTCTACCCTCGTAAATGCGTGCCCCAGAGGAGTCGCTCCTTCGCCTCCACCCCTTCGTGCATACAGTCAACCCAGGTTCAATGACCCACTTCTCTCTGCATCTTCTGCTGCAGGTAACCGATAGCCTGGTGGCTGCCAAATCTGTACATGCAAAGTCGCTCGCTCCGGCAGTGCTGTACAGCACACGGCTTTGATTAATGCTTCACTACTGGGACCATCCAAAGAAGAGACAAAGCATCGCAGCTTCTTGACTAACCCAACCGCCCCAACATTTTCGTTATTATCCCATGCTTCTGTATCCAGTCGCTTGACGAATCATCCCCGTTACCAGGTGTCGGTCAGGAAGCCTGCAAGCCCCTCCACCAACCAACGGCCATAGGAGCTGTGTGTAGTCTGTACCTGATAAGCCCCGGCATGGACGGCCCTTGATGCCTGCCGGTACATCGGAAAGCGCAATGCAGTAGTCCAGGAGTACAACGATGACATTGCCTATCACTGCTCCAACTCACGTTGAAAAGCATCGCAATTTTATGACTGGGACCATCTGCGATCGTCCAATCGCCAGCGAACCGTAACTTACATCCAGATGAAGAGGCTTGGCCATCGACTGACTCCTGCATCGTCGGCCTCAACAGTCAAGCCTGTCACATTCCTAACTCAAGTAAGCAGCTGCAACTCTTACCAAGGTGGAGATGTCGCAAAGCATTCATTTGTGATGCATGCCGACAATGCACCTTGGGCTCGTTGTACAAGCTAACGGCACATGAGCGACAGTGCTTTGAGGCTTATTCTCCAGACATGTCTCCACTACAATTCGTCAATAAACCTATAACGAAGCGATCACAACAAGAGCATGATCAAAGCTAGTCCCCTGGTTCAATGGATCCCAGCAGTATGCGGGACTTTATTCTCTAGAGGTCCGGTCTGACCAATAATCGAAATCCTGTCAGTTCTGCAGACTCGACACTCTTCGCACAGTGTGCATGCGGATGTCTACACCCGTGTTACACCGAGGAAGGTCCAGCGAATGGCTAATGAGAGCCTGGGCAACTCGAGTCCCTCTGTGGCACAGACAGACTTATCCGGTTCAACAACATTTCAACTCTGTAGGACACGCCCAGCATATGGATAAAATCAAGATTATGGAGAATTTTCCCATGTGTGGAAAATATCACAAGCTTGCACACGACCAGGTCGCTCGGTCTGGTGCTTTTCTGATCGTCGTTGACCTGTCTTTATAATAAGAGAAGGATTTGACCGACGGCATTACTCACCCATCTTTGTTTCAGTCATATACATGCGGCGGCTCATAGCATGGCAGCAGCGTGCTATACTCATGAGGGGCAAAGAGTGCTGCAGCAACCATGGGTCGTAATCGCGCCGCGTTTCGTCAAAATTGAATCGATCACTAGGCTCTAGTCGGCTTCACCGATCATAGCGACATTCTGACGGGCCGCGTCCATCTGCTTGATCACGAATGTCGGCTTCCTGGGGTGACAGATCGAATACAGGCGAGTATGGTGGACTATCAAGCTTTCCCTCTTTCCTTTCTTTCTCGTCAGTCGCTGCTGTGGCGACCCTGCTCTATATATGCTCACTCTGGTATCGTCTCTTGCAGCCATCAGAGACTCCTACAACCGTGATCATCGAAGCCAGGCTTACACATTACTGTAGACCTGCGTGGTGAAAGATTGATGGTGATAGTTGAGCCCATGATAATGGATACAGTGGGATGGATAGTTCGCAGCTGTATGACCTTGTATCAAAGCATGGTACACAGTCCAGCTCACACTTCGCAACCTGATTGCCGAAGACGGTGAAAGTCGCAATGAAAACATGACACTGTCTGAATATGCACAACTGTGAAATGCCATGTGTGAACAATTGGGGAGTCGGTGCAAAACAATGACCAGACGCATCGCGCGACTCAGCCTCACAGCGTCACCACTTCACGTGGTCGAAAGACCGTGTGAGAAGCGCTAGCACGACCTATCTCGTCACAACACAGAAGAAAACAAAAGACAATGAACGGAGGTTGGGGGAAGTAAGTGCTCTGATTGGATACTGATAGGGTAATTGAGATTCTCAGCCAAGTCTTCTACCTGGACCACGAGAGCCCCACGAACCAGAGGTGAAGCCACTGGTCCAAGTACCACCACTTGAGTTACCTGCCTGGACCTGAGCGCCGACGGAGCCAGAAGGACGACTCTGGAAGGCAGTACCATACGAGCGTGTGGTACTTGCGCCTGCAGGTCTGGCAAACCAACGCTGCACAATCTGTGGTGTGCTGAGTGGGTTGGTGCCACCTCCATAAGAAGGCCAAATTCTGGTCAAGAAGTCGTACATGTGGGCGGCGGCAAGACCAAAAGCCTGCTTAAGAGCTTCTTGAGGACCTGCCATGAGGAAGGCAACCAGCAACATACAACCGGGCAGATATTTGCGACGGATGCTGAAGAAGAAGAAAGTCATCATGGCATCTGGAGCATCTTGCACATGCAGATAGGCGAGGGCAAGAAGAAGCGGACCCATGAGCAATCCTCCGCCAAAGACGATGCCTGTGAGAAGCTTTGAGTAGACATCAGTACTGTAATGGTTGCACGTAGAACATGACAGTACGAGAAGAGTGTCAAGTGAAGAGATGTAGGGTGCCAAAACCACTGATTCGACCAAGGAATCGCCGAGCAGCTTTCTCAATGGGCAATCCCACCACGGTCATACTCCATCATGGCCCTTTAATATTTTGCGAATGACGGACCATGACACAGTACAACGGTAATTTGCCCTCCTTCCAGGAACCGCTTCAGCTATGTATTTGGCTGGGCGGGCAGATATAGGAGGGGTAGTGATAGGGTAGGGGAAGAATGGAACAGGAAAAGCAGCGCGAATGACACTTCTTACCAAGATGATGCTACAGATGAAGACCAGTGCGACAAACAGATCGCCTGGTTGAGAGAAGCGGCTTGAATCAACTTCCAAAGCCTTGCAGTATGTGAAGAGGAAGTATGGATCCATAATCATGCCTAGCGATGGGCCGGTGATGAAGAAGGCCGTCACGAGTCTCCAAACTTCAGGTATCCATAGCTTGAACACGTACTGAGGCACGAAGATAAAGCGGTAGGGGCTGATGATTGGTAGGAGCCAAAAGTTGACAGACAGGACGAGCGTGGCTGCAGTAAGAGTTCTGGGACGAAAGTCAGAAGGTTGGACGCGTGAGTTTTAGAAGAGGGTAAAAAATCACCTAGCAATTGGTGGCGCTGCCCAAAACGCGTCTGCAATAGAAGGCGACGACATTGCGACGACGATGTTGATGGATACAGACGGTTGCGACAGCACCAGATAAATAGAGAAAGGGAAGGAGGAGCTGGGAAAGAAAGCTGTTAAGAAAGGAAAGCGCGTGTGGATACGCCAAGAAGTCCGTGTTAGTTGGTCGGCCCCCACCTTCCTCATCGTGGCCGAGGATCGGAGTGCGTCACTCACTCTTGGAGGCCACTCACTTTTTGACCGTCACTAACCGCTGCACTCAATCATCACGCAGCCTGCGTTTCCAAACTTTCTTATCTTTTAACATACCCATCAATTGACACATCCAAGTTACAACTCAACATGGATGCTATGCTACCTTCCTTCGGAAGCTCCAAGTAAGGCGCTCCAAGTGCCCCTGCTCTCAACCAGAGTGGACACATACTGACTGATCATTAGGAAGGCTCTCCTTCTTGGAGCCGGTTTCGTCACACGTCCTACTGCTGAAATCCTGAGCAATGCCGACATCTCGGTTACTGTTGGTACCTAGACGTCTCGTCCATTACGAAGGCTGCAACAGCATCCTAACCATCGTCACAGCCTGCCGCACCCTTGAGTCGGCCAAGAAGCTCTGCGAGGGCCTCAAGAACTGCAGCCCCATCTCTCTCGATGTCAACGACTCGGCCGCCCTCGAGCACGAAGTTGGCAAAGTCGGCGTTGTCATCAGCTTGATCCCTTACACCTACCACGCTACTGTCATCAAGGCCGCCATCAACCAGAAGAAGCACGTCGTCACCACTTCATATGTGAGCTTGTCTGACCTCCACATACATCTAGCTGTTTCTGACTGTCTAGGTCTCTCCTGCCATGCTCGAACTCGACGCCGCCGCAAAGGAGGCTGGCATCACCGTCATGAACGAGATCGGTCTTGACCCCGGAATCGACCACCTGTACGCCGTCAAGACCATTGACGAGGTCCACAAGGCTGGTGGTAAGATCACCAGCTTCCTCAGCTACTGTGGTGGTCTGCCCGCCCCAGAGTGCAGTGATAACCCTCTTGGCTACAAGTTCTCATGGTCCAGCCGTGGTGTCTTGCTCGCTCTCCGCAACCAAGCCAAGTACTTCCAGGACGACAAGATCGTCGAAGTCGCTGGCCCCGAGCTTATGGCTACCGCTAAGCCATACTTCATCTATCCTGGTTACGCTTTCGTCGCATACCCCAACCGTGACTCAACTCCTTACAGAGAGCGCTACGCCATCCCCGAGGCCGAGACCATCATCCGTGGTACTCTGCGTTACCAGGGTTTCCCTGAGTTCATCAAGACGCTTGTCGACATGGGCTTCCTCGATGATGCCGAGAAGGAGTTCTTCAAGCCCCTCGACAGCGCCCCCACCCTCACCTGGAAGGAGGCCACCGCTCAGCTCTTGGGAAGCAAGAGCTCCAGCCAGGAGGACCTCATCTGGGCCATCAGCTCAAAGACTAGCTTCGCTGACAACGACCAGAAGGATCGCATCATCAACGGTCTTAAGTGGATCGGACTCTTCTCTGACGAGAAGATTGAGCCCCGCGGTAACCCTCTCGACACCCTCTGCGCCACTCTCGAGAAGAAGATGCAGTACGAGGAGGGCGAGCGCGATCTCGTCATGCTCCAGCACCGCTTCGGCATCACCCACGCCAACGGTGCCAAGGAGGTTCGCACCTCCACCCTGGTCGAGTACGGTGACCCCAAGGGTTACAGCGCCATGGCCAAGCTTGTCGGTGTCCCTTGTGCTGTCGCCGTTCTCCAGGTTCTCGAGGGCAAGATTACCCAGAAGGGTGTTCTTGCTCCCATGAGCCCCGAGATCGTCGAGCCTCTCAGACTCGAGCTCAAGGAGAAGTACGGCATCGAGATGAAGGAGAAGACTTTGTAAACGTCGGACGAAACAGTCACCCATATACAACCGATATGACATGACGGCGAAGCCTCTGTCAACGTTGGACGGAAGAGCCACGTAGATACGGAGGAGCTGCTTCTTGGTCGATTCGCAGTCTCGGCAGAGACTACTTAGAAAGATGCGAACTCACGAAAGATGAAACTGCTCCGTACAACAGATATGAAAATGAAACGATGTATTATGACAAACTCTAGTCAAACCACACCTCCACCTACCTCTGCTTGCCTTCCACCACTGCTCCGTGTGCCCTTTCAAAAATCGTATGAGGGATGAGTTGTAAACATATTCGAAGCGTGAATGTGGATACTTGCTATGTGTGGATTACATAGCGCCCGTCAGCCCGTGTGATGTTACTCGAGGCTCAAACTTCTCAAACGCGAGGAGCATCACGGGATCTTCTTGGTCTCGAGTCCCTGTGATGGCCCTGAGAAACAAATTCAGGCCTCTGGACTAGCTGCCTGGTCTTGCCCCGGTTTTAAGCGTAGGCTTCTCGAGCAATTCCAGCTGACTGCTCTTGTGCATATGTAGAGGGCGAGAAGCGCCCTTGCTGCATCGATATCACAGCAGCTTACTTGGTAGTCCTTTGAGCAACGAAGCAGCTTCCTTGATCAGGCAAGATCGTCTGAGACATAACCTGAGTTGTGAGGACAAAGACAGCAGAAAAGCGTTTGCAGACATGGCTCAATCCCACTCGTCGTCGTCATAGTCTTCGGTGACATGTGCTGAGCGTACAGCGCCAGATCTCATGGCATGTTCATCCTCGTCGACCATCTTGCTTCTGAGCAAGACATTTGCGTTTAGCAGACGGGCCTCGAGCTCTTGCAGGGTGAAGGAGTCGGGCTTGTAACCGATACCCTCGAAGCCAACAATTCTGTCGCTGCTGACACCGTCGATAAAGGAGAGGACACAGGGCAGGACTTGGATTTTGAGCTTCACGACCAGGAAAGGGGCGTTTTCGACGTTGATGCTGAGGAAACGGGTGTCGAAGTGCTTAGGCGCTAATGCCTGGGATGAGTGTCAGTTGAGTGTTGTGATTATGTAGTAGGATACATGCATACAGCAAGCCTTTCGTCCATGATTCTGCAGCGATTAAAGTCTGGCTTCATGAAGTGGACGACACACAGCTTTGAAGAAGTGGTAATGTCCATGAGCTGTCTCTCTTCCTTGATTTCGGTATAGGAGCCATAGTCCGAGTTCCGCTGTGCTTTTGCGCGGGCAAGTTCGCCGTGCAGTTGCTGCAATCGCTGTTCACGGAAAGCGGCCAAGGAGGACTCGTCTTCTTCCAGCTCGGCGATGAGGGCATCTTCGTCGTCAGAGTTGTCGTATTGGTTGCTGCGATCCAGCACGGCGGCCACACGAGGATCGACGGAAGCCATGGCGGAAAGTCTTTGTCAAGGTGGTGCTCAGGTCTGAGAGATGTTTTGTCGAGGCTCGGATCGCATACAATTATGATTAGCTGCAGGGCTAAGATTCATGGGTTGCGGCAGACAGATCCGAGGGTCAAAGTTTACGGGACTGCCTTGGCGTCTGATGCTCCAGGCTGGGGATCTGATTATTATGGTGGATGGAACATGGCACCTTTTGGATGGGGAACGGTCGTTCAAGATGACACGAGAAACAGCTACTGTTACGACATGCAGGTCTGAGATGGTTGAGGTTGGTGGCTTGTAGAGAAGAGCTGTGGGATGTGCAAGGAGTTTGGCAATACGGTAAATCTTATTTTTATTATAGCAGACAGGGGGAGCAAGGGTCAAGTTGAGCGTGAGCGCCCCAGAACGTTAGGACACGAGCACTTCTCCCACGATCGCCCTGCTTCTTTCTTCCAGTCTGTCTTCTTGTCCACACCACATCGTCTGTACCTCATTGCAACCATGTCCGACGACAAGAAGAACGAAGACTACACCATCGAGCTCGGCGAGCAAAAGTCCAATGGAGTCTTTGCTGCCGCTCCTCCAAGGATGCCTGCAGCTGCTCCCCAGGCCGCGCAACTGAACAGCCCTGTTATCGCCATTCTGTCCTACTGTGGTAGTTCGATTCTCATGACCACGACCAACAAATACGTTCTGAGCGGTCTCGACTTCAACCTCAACTTTTTCCTCCTCGCCGTCCAGGTAAGCCCAACCCGGAGCTCCACATGTGCTCTCGTCCAGCACTTCTAACACTATGAGCAGAGTGTTGTCTGTATCATTGCTATTCAGTCATGCAAATCCGCCGGCATCATCACCTACAGGGATTTCAACAGCGATGAAGCAAAGAAGTGTACGTTGACAAATCTGATTGCGACGCTACAGGGGGCTGACATTGTGCCATTTCAGGGTTCCCCATTTCTCTCCTCCTCATCGGCATGATTTACACGTCAACAAAGGCTCTGCAATACCTCTCCATCCCCGTCTACACCATTTTCAAGAACTTGACCATCATCCTGATCGCTTATGGTGAGGTGATCTGGTTCGGCGGCAATGTCACCGGACCCGCCCTCTTCTCTTTCAGTCTCATGGTCCTTTCCTCGGTCATTGCTGCATGGGCAGATATCCAGCATGCTCTCACCGCCCACTCCGGCTCGGCTGCCAGCGACAAGATCTCGACCCTCAACTCTGGCTACATCTGGATGGCCATGAACTGCTTCTGCAGTGCCGCATACGTCCTCGGCATGCGAAAGCGCATCAAGTTGACCAACTTCAAGGACTTTGACAGTGCGTTGTCCCTCCCTACTCTATTTGCGACAAGTGCGAAGAAAAGCTGACCTGAAACCCTTCACAGCCATGTACTACAACAACCTCCTCTCCATCCCCATCCTCCTCATCTGCTCCCTCTTCCTCGAGAACTGGTCGAGCGCAAACCTCGCCCTCAACTTCCCCGCCCCCCAGCGCAACTCCATCATCCTCGCCATGGTCTTCTCCGGTCTCTCCTCCGTCTTCATCTCCTACACTTCTGCCTGGTGCGTTCGTGTCACCTCATCCACTACCTACTCCATGGTCGGCGCCCTCAACAAGCTCCCCATCGCCATCTCCGGTCTCGTCTTCTTCGACGCTCCCGTCACTTTCGCCTCCGTCAGCGCCATCGGTGTCGGTTTCGTTTCTGGTATCGTGTACGCTCTTGCCAAGGTCTGGCAGGGCAAGGGAAACAAGCCTACTCTCCCCATCAGCGCAAGCAGCCAGAGCATGAAGGACAGCTTCAAGTCATAAAAAAGCGAAAAGATAGATTTTCTCGACAAGCCAAAGAACTCTCCATGCTCGAAGAGACTAGCAGCCAGAGACGTTGTGTGTCCCGAGCAAATAACAACAGAACGAGATGCGAAACAGATAGACACGGCTCGATGATGCAACATATGAAGGGGAAGACATGGCAAAAAGGGACACCTTTGCATACCCGGCGTTAAGAGGAGCTTTTTTTTAAGAAGAAAAAGGGAGGATGCTGTGGGCTAGTGTGTCTGTGTGTGTATGGATGAACCTCTTGTAGTAGAGGCAAGGATGTATTTTTTTTTGGAGAAACTCCTGTCATCTGCTTCTTCTTTTTTGTAAAGCCGCTTTTCCTCTTCTTTTTCAAAAATACATATACATTTCAAACTTCTTCCCAACTTGTTAAGCCATGACCTTGTGTTTTGTAAGCTAAGTTCTTGGTATTGGATTGAACAGGAGCAGTAGAGACTTTGTACACTCAGAACGAGAAACATTGACGTTGACGCGACCAGTCGTCTCTGAAGTTTAACACAGAGTTGAAACTCTTGCGACCTACCTCAATCCATGGCTAGAAACGATATCAAGATGAGAGACATCAGCCTTCATATGGGCATACCCAGTCACAAACTTTGTCAAACGTCAACAAAATCTTGAAGGAGTTGCCATGACCAGCAGCCAACATGCCGAGTGTGCTTGCGGCAGAAGGCATTGCTGAAGGCTATCCATCGCGGACGCGGAAGGAACAACGTGCCAGAAAGAGGAACAGTCATAGTATGCAAGAGTCAATTCACGAGAAGCCGAGTACAAAAATGTAGTGGACAAAAGGAAAGAAGCAGAGAAAAGACGCGATTGGAAGTAGAGGGATGTTTGGTAATTCGACGAGCTAACTTTGATTCGGAGTATAAAATTACGGCCATGTCATTGATTTACGCACTGCCCATATCATGTCTGGTAATAGTGACAAGCAGAGGAGTGTGAAAAGCAACTTCTCCACATCTCACTGTCGATTGCTCTTTTTGCTCTTTTCGTCATATGTCGCGCAAAGTTGTAAGATGAAGGAAAACTCCGATAAACGCCAGGCCATCGTGTCGACTCTCGATCAAAGAGTGACACATCATGCATTCCATAAGTGTGTTGAGCAAGGCGAAAGGATGTGTGGTTCGTGTTTCCGCAGTGGACCAAAGGTGTAGAAGGTCTCACGTGCGCAAAGGCAAGCGGTGAAGACAGACTTAGCGGTCCTCGGCCCACTCGTTCTCGCGGCGGATCTGCTCCTCCTCCTCGGGAGTGAAGTCGTTCTGGATGTTGAAGGTCTTGCGGATCTCCTCGGGAGACTTGCCCTTGATCATGTTGGCGACGGTCTTGCAGCCAACGTCAAGAAGGGCCTTGATGTCCATGTAGTTGGCGGCGAGGATGATCTCGAAGAGCATTTCCTGGTCAACCTGCATGAACTTCTGGTCCCACTCCTCGATGTCGGTGGTCTTCTTGCGGGTATCGGCGTCCTCGTCCTTCTCTGGTGGGGGGTCCTTCTTGTGGTGGTCGCACCATTCGAGAACCTTGCGGAGCACAGCTTCGGAGACCTGGAGAAAAGAGTCAGTGTCTGCAGGGTGTGGTGCGACAGTAGGGTTGACATACATTCATGATAGGAATGGGCTCCTCGCCGGGGGTTCCGAGATCTTCGATCATGTTCTTGATGAGCATCGAGCGCTCGGCGATGATGCGGTCTACGACACACGTGTTAGATGAATAGCTGGAGCAAGGTGTTGGAAGAGTGCGCATACCGGTCTGGATGTTGACGCCATCGGAGCTGACGAGGATGATCTTCTGTTCGTCGGTGGAAGCCATGTTGTGATGTGTGTAGTAGATGGTACAGCTGGGTGTGGTGGATGGATGGAGGCAAGCGTTGGTGTCGCTTGTCTGAGAGATGGGAGATGGGAAACAGTTGTTGCGGAGATGTGACAACAACTTTGGTGGGAGGGCTCGGATTAAGTAGAGGCAGAGATGAAGTGAGAGCGAGAGCCAAAGGCGGTTCGCGGGGTGTTGGTACAGTCGGTGGTCGCGCTTGGTGCCTGGAGGCACAGACCCTTGTCGCAGTTTGCACCTGCTTCACTGTGCTTCACTATGTGAATGACTCCTATTATTCGCGCTATTCTACTGTTTATTGCTCATTTTTCTGCCTAGCTTCTGCCTGATTCCCTTTACCTCGCTTTCACCCCCAGACAGTTGCTATTGCTCATGTGAGACTGCAGTCATGGTCAACCCCTCAAATGCATTGCCGCTTTGAGGGGAGCGACGTAACCGCTGGCCAAACTAATTGCTTCACCGGCATTGACTTTTGACCCCAACCACGTGTGTGAAAGACACTACAAACACAGAGATGTGAGACCAAGGTCCATCACCGCGCTTCATACATCTATCTCCCATGTATCTCTGCACCTTTCCACTGCCCATCATCACGTGACCGTGCACGACTCTGAAACCAAATTAGGGGCGGTCAGAAATGACCCAGCCCATGACACATCGGGCTCCCTAATGTCAAGCTATGTTGTCTTGTCCTGTAATCCGAATTCGCTTGCAGTAAGGATCTCGTAGGCCTCCGACTATGTGGAGACGAACATATCTCTTCCTGGTCGTCTTGCGACTCTACCTGGCTTTGTCCCCGAGCTATATCCACCCGGATGAGCACTTTCAGGGACCAGAAGTTATCGCAGGTGTGCTGCCCTTGCAAACATCGAATCCTTCACAGAAATACTCACCAGGTCTTAGGACGCGTCTTTGGATATGCCTCACACTTGACCTGGGAATTTACTTCTGACAGTCCGATTCGAAGTGTATTTCCCCTTTGGATTTTCTATGGTTTGCCCTTGACCTTGCTGAAATGGATTTGCGATGGATTCGGATACCAGACTATCTCTCCCGCCACTGTTTACTACACACTACGCGCTCTGATGTTCATCTTGAGCTTTGTGCTTGAAGACTGGGCCCTTGACGAGTTGATACATGTCCCACGAGAACGCCGTGTAGCCCAGATGCTGGTTGCTTCATCCTATGTTACCTGGACTTTCCAGAACCACACTTTCTCGAACTCTGTAGAGACATTGATCGTGCTGTGGTGTTTGGTATTGATCAACCGGATCAAGGAGGACAAGGTATGTAAAGCTTTACCTGCGACCAGAGGCCACGCTGACACTGATCCAGGCTCACACGCGAATACTACCATCTGCTCTGCTCGCCTTCCTCTGCGTGCTAGGCACTTTCAATCGTATCACCTTTCCACCTTTCGTCATGATACCCCTGTTGCAATTAATCCCGCACTTCCGCCATAGGTAAGTCACAATTGTTGACCAGGGGCTCTTTACTATGTCTCTAAATGATAAAACAGGCCCATCTCGCTCCTAGTCATGGTGTTGTCGGCAGCTGCAACACTGCTGTTTGCAGTTGTCACAGATACTGAATGGTTCCTCCAGAAGCCAGTGCACTTGTCGCAACTGCGTGAGACTGCCATTATTACACCACTCAATAACCTCATCTACAACATGGACAGCAGCAACCTTGCCAAACATGGTCTTCACCCGTACTACCAGCATGTGGTCGCGAACCTCCCTCAATTACTCGGTCCTGCACTTCCTTTGATATTCTTTGGTTGCCGCATGGGCATGCCGATGTACTCAGCAGGGTTCGGCATCTTTGCTCTATCATGTCTCAAGCATCAAGAAGCTCGTTTCTTGTTGCCGGCAGTACCACTAATTCTATCGAGCATCAGCGTACCCCGTCGTATGCGTGAAGTCTGGATCACAGTGTGGATCATCTTCAACGTCTGCTTAGGTCTGTTGATGGGCGTCTTCCATCAAGGGGGTGTTGTACCAGCACAGCTCTGGGTCGGCAAACAGGAAGGCATCCAACAAGCATTCTGGTGGAAAACATACAGTCCCCCAACCTACTTACTCGGTAACAACTACGAAGGTCTAGTTACCAGAGACCTGATGGGCATGCGTGGTGAGAGCCTTATGGAAGAGCTGAAGGCCAATGTGGATTGCAATGCCAGATCAACGACACTGTTGCTTGCACCACTCAGTGCCACATTCCTGGACACGTACATCACGGACAACAGCATAGCTTCAGAAGGCCCTAAGATTGTTCTCGAAGAAGTATGGCGTTACAAGGACCATCTCAATCTTGATGACATGGACTTTGGTGACGATGGAGTATGGCCAACATTGAAGCGCATGATTGGCAGAAGAGGTATCGGTGCTTGGAAGGTGAGAAGACAATGTTAATGGCCTGCAGTCGGGCTTCGAGAAAAGTCGATAATCGTGGTTGATGGACAAACAGAACCGTAAGGGTAATTAATGTCAATGCTGTTGTGTCAAGTCTTTCATGGGTTTCCACTTCAATCCGCAACGCAGTCTTTGCCTTTAGGTATCTCTTATGTTTAATGATCCTCCCGGTGTGCGAAATCCTGTCACACATGTAGCTGCCTCAAGGTACAATACTTTCTTACATTGAAGCGATATCATCGAAATGTTTCGTGTCAACGATTCCCTGCACCAGGCTTATCGATTCGAGAAATTACTGTTCTTATATACAGCATGTTAGTGACAGTATTCTGCACATGGGAAGGATGGTATAGTCGTTGGTATGGTGCATCCTCGAAGCTCCGCACGGCAGACCCGCGAAAATGACGTGCTTCGCTGACCACCCGCCGCCCATCGCATCTTCAAATTTCCAAACATCCCCGCCGCGATCGCTTTCTATTCACACATCACCAACCCATCCCACCACCACAACAACCTAGCAAACATGAAGGCATACTGGTACGACAACATCGAGGTAAGCGGCTCCTTCCATGCTCTCTCTCGCTCTCCCTCTCTCCCTCTCTCTCCCTCTCTCTAAACCCTCCAATCCTAACACCCAACCCCCCAGGGCGACCAACGTCTCCCCCACGACAGCGGACGTCCCGTAACCCCGACCGACCTCTCCAAACTCGGAATAATCTGCCACAACTACCCAGATCTCTCCTCCGTAAACGCCCTCGCCGCATCCAGAAACTACAAGAACCGCGACGAAGTCACAATCTCCCCCACCACATTGCCAAACTACGAGGAAAAAGTCAAAGTCTTCTTCCACGAGCATTTGCACGAGGATGAGGAGATTCGCTATATTTTGGATGGGGCTGGGTATTTTGATGTGAGGAGTGAGGGTGATGATTGGATTAGGTTGAGGTTGGAGAAGGGCGATTTGGCTATTATGCCTGCTGGGATCTATCATCGCTTTACTGTTGATGATAAGAATGTGAGTTGCCAGTGCAACAAGCGCGCGGTATGGTAAGAATGTATGCTGACTCAGAGATACACAGTACACCAAGGCCATGAGACTGTTCAAGGATGAGCCCAAGTGGACACCCCTGCAGCGTGGTGCAGAGACCGACGAGAACAACTTCAGAAAGGAATATCTGAAGGGTCGTCAAGAGGGTACTATCCTCTCTGCCTAACGCTACACACACACGCTCCGAACCTCTGACACGGACAAAAGAATAGTTTGAGTCAGCAATTGATTCCGACCTCATATCACGATATACACGATGGAAGAAGATGTACAAAGGCACAGAAGTCTGAACAAGTAGGCAAGCAGAAAGGGACTGTAAAGATAATTGAGGATTCAATAAAAACAAATAACGCCATCCATTGTCTTTCTAAAAACTAGATCCGCGCCTGTAAAAATGCCCGCTAGGAAGCCTCGACGGGATGTAGTAAAAACAATTCTATGCTTTTTCTCCCGGCTTTGGAAGAAAAGGGTCAAACGGACAGGATAATCCCATGCACTCTATTGTTGGCCGTCCGTGTCTTCCCCTTCAATCCCCTCATCGGTCGTTCCCCATTTCTTTGTGGCATCAAAACATTCGTGACGAGGTAAACCAACACCGGGTCGGGTATCTTTTCTTTTGATCGTAGAAAACTGTCATGTCCCTTAGACAGAGTTGCTGGCCAACATCTTCTTGCGCAAGTGGTTCTTGTACTCGCCGATGCTGCCCTCCCATCGTCTGACGGTCTTGTGCTCGCAGACCATGATGTCCTTGGCAATCTTGTCGAGAAGTCTGTATCATGTTAGTTGCGTGTTTCATCGTAAAGCGTAAAAAGGGTCAAACGTACCTGAAGTCGTGAGAAACAACGACAACACCACCGGAGAAGGCGTTGATGGCGTCGGCGAGCGAGTCGATGGTGGGGATATCGAGACCGTTGGTAGGCTCGTCCAACAAGATCATGTTGGGAGACTCAATGGCCAACAGGGCAAAGACGATTCTGCTCTTCTGTCCTTCGGAAAGGGTACCCATAAGGGCGGTCTGGGCCTCACCGGTGAGACCGTACTTGCCAAGCTGCTGTCTCCAGTATTGGAGATCCTGCGAGACGTGGGGGAACTTGTCACGGACGAAGTCGAGAGATGACTTGGTCAGGATGAGCTGCTCAGCAGAGTGCTGCGAGTAGACACCAAGCTTCAAGTGAGTGTGACGAGAGACAACACCACCGGTAGGTCTGAGCTTGCCGGTGAAGATGTTGAGGAGGGTCGACTTGCCGACACCGTTGGGTCCGACAAGAGCGGTACGGGAGTCCATGTCGACACCGAAGTCGAGGTTCTCGTAAAGAGTGTCCTCGGCGTTTCCAGAGTAGGAGAAAGAAACGTTGTCGAGCGACAGGACGGGTGGGGGGAGCTTCTCTACATCGGCGAAGCGGAAGGAGAAGACTCTGTCCTGGTGGACGGGCTGGATGAAGCCGTCGGCCTCCATCTTGTCGAGAATCTTCTGGCGCGACTTGGCCTGACGCACCAAGTTGGCGTAGGTACCGGCGGAAGCGATGAACTTCTTGATGTGCTTGATTTCGTCTTGCTGCTTCTCGTATGCCTTCTGCTGGTTGATCTCTTGCTCGGTTCTGGTCTTGGCGTATGAGTCGTAGTTACCTCCGTAGTAGAGGAGTTGCTTTTGACGCATGTCGATCATGGTTGTGCAGACACCGTTCAGGAAATCCATAGAGTGAGAGACGAGGATAAGGGTGCGGTCCCACTTCTTCATGTACTCCTCGAGCCACACACAGGCCTCGAGATCCAAATGGGCAGTGGGGTCGTCGAGCAACAGGAGAGAGGGCTTGACGAAGAGAGCCTTGGCCAAGGCGACACGCATACGCCAACCACCAGACATGTCTCTGGTCTTCTTGTGGATGGTCTTCTTGTTGAAACCGAGACCGGTGAGAATGAGGGAGGCACGAGTCTGGAAGGTGGAGGGGTCCATGCCGTCCATGCGCTCGTAGATCTCCTCCAGTCTGGGGTCCTCGGGACCGTTCTCCTCGAGGATGGTCTCGACGAGCTTCTCGATACGGGCGAGCTCCTCCTCGGCCTGTCTGACGACCCACTCAAGGGCACCGAGGTCGGTGAGGGGGGCACCCTCGTTCAGAAGGTAGATGTCGATGTGGTCGGGGAAGGGGAATTCGCGGGCGTTGATGGCCTTGAGCAGAGTCGACTTTCCGCAACCGTTCTCACCCAACAGACCGTAGCGGCGGCCGTAGTTGACTTCGATGGTGGTGTCGTTGAACAGGACCTTTCCGTGGAAGACGAGCGAGGCCGAGGTGATCTTGACGTCTCTGCTGGCCTCTTGCGATGCGAGGACACCGGTTGTGACTCTGTCCGAGATGCCGTCGTCGTCCTCCTGAAGCTCGAGCTTCTTGATTCTCTCCATGGTCTTGACGCCGTCAGCGTCGAGCTCTTGACCGTCGGCATCGAGCAGAGGGGTGCTGGTGCCCGACTTCTCGGCCTTCTTCTGGGCGAGAGTCTTCTTGGGGGCCTTGCCGGCATCGGCGCGCTTTGCGTCACGGGCGGCTTTGGATGCAGAAACCATGTTGGATGCTGCTAAGTATGATTTTCAAAAGAAGGGGTGGTGGATGGAGAGGAGGAGGAAAAAAGTCTGGTTGAAGCTGGGATTTTGGTGCCAAATTGGTGGGGGCGTCTCAGGATTCTACGTCAGCCAGTCGCTTCTTTGTTGATTTCTGACTCTTCTCGACCACCGAACAATATGTGTTGAATTATAGGCAAAGGTGATGATGCAGAAAATGAGAGAGAATCACTTTGTCTTTCAAACTATCCTTCTATTTGAACGCATCAAGCAGTGGCGGCTGCTACTTCTCTTGCAAAATCTTTTGCACTTTCAGCCATCATGATTGGCCGCTGACCGGGCTCAACAACAGACGCTCGCCGAGTCGCCGCTTCTCCAACTTCCAAGACTCGCTCTCTGCCCTGACCAGAGCCTCTTCGGACTTTGCTGCCTTGCTGCCCGACACGACTCTCTTGGCTCGCTCAAACTGCGACCAGTTGTGCAATACTCGAAATCAAGTAATAATCCATTTAGGCCTCTATCACGCCATCACTCTATGGTCCAAGCATTTTGCATTTGTGCACGTTGAAATTGCTTCATGCTTGCGCAGCCACCTCCCAGCCACTCCAGATACGTCAAGTCATGTAATAACTCCTAAAATAAAGTCTGCCACTCCACTCCAGTACTAGGCGTATATTGTAGGTCTTTGTATATCATCCTCGAACTTTGTCTTTGAACCTTTTCATTGCAGTTCACTTTGAAGTCAACCACAATGACTTTCCAGAATCGCACCCCCGAGTCACTCGTACAGAGGTCGGACTCGAAGAACCCGGCAACAACATGTCGAGGCATAACATCTGGTGGAAAGCCATGTAGAAGGTCACTTGCCTCCTCGCCTAAGTCATCACCTAAATCTTCACCTACTGCTGCTCGCCACTCTGCCTCAAGAGGTGTGGTCGCCGTTCTTGAAGACGACCAAGGAAATCTGGACGCGGCTGCATTTTACTGCTGGCAGCACAAGGATCAGGCCCACTCGTTTGCACAACAAAATTCGACTTCGCCGCATGCTGCGAATACGAAGCTGTTCCCCGTGCAGGAGCGAACTAGCATTGACAGCTTAGTCGCCAGGTTGGGAGTAGCATCTATCCAGGATCTGCCAAAACCCGGAAGAGATCCTCGCGAGGATAGGAGACGACCAGCGCAATACATACAGCAAAACTCAAAGCCAGATGTACGTCCTACGACTAAACCGGAGGCTTACCAGAGGCCAAAGCCAAGACGAGGTTTCTGGGCATCATTGTGCTGTGCAGGCATGGCAGACGACGACGAAGATGCCATACGTCCAAGCTATCACAGACCACAGCCGGAGACGACACAAGTGTCCAGCCCTCCGACACCAGCACATCCCCAGACAACTCAATCTCGCCCTACACCCTACAAGCAAAACAACACTCAATTTCTGCGATCAAACCCCCTCCCCCACTCGGCATCATCAACCGGTCTACCATCTCGAAAGCCCCTTTTGGATGTCCCTGCCACAGCACTTAACAAGCGCCGAGCAGCCTCGGCACCACCAAGCACAACAGACCTCCTTCCCTTCATCCCCGGCCACCTCCCACCCCAGACAACATCTCTCCTCCTAACCGAGCTCTCGAAACCAATCTCTCCCCACGACGAGGCAGGCTACATTTACATTTTCTGGCTCACAGAGACCGATTCCTCTACGCCTTCCAACGACACTGCTGCTTCGTTACTTTCAGCTCCAAAGCAATCAAGACATCCCAGTGATGTAATGAATGCATACTATTTTGCAAACCACAGCACCACCACCCGCACGATAAGACTGAAAATCGGACGAGCAAACAACGTCCACCGTCGTATGAATGAGTGGAACAGGCAATGCGGCTATAACCTCAGTCTTGTGCGCTTCTACCCCTACATCTCCTCTTCCTCTTCCCCATCACCCTCCCCTACACGTCCAACATCAGCAAAACGACACACTTCCGATCAACAGGTCCATAAAGTTCCTCACGCACACAGGGTTGAAAGACTGGTTCATTTGGAGCTAGGGGATAAGAGGATCAAAAGGGGTTGTGGGGCTTGTGGCAGGGAACACAAGGAATGGTTTGAGATTAAAGCTACGGCTGAGGGGGTCGCTGCTGTGGATGAGGTTGTGAGAAGGTGGGTCAGATGGGCGGAGGCTAATCCGTAGTTTGTTCTCCGCCATCTCAATTTACTTGGAAGGTGTACCTCTGCAGTATGTGTCATTGAACATCGGAATAAAGTAATTGTTCTTCTGTACCAAATTACATCTCGCTCGACTCGAATCGATCGTCGTTGAATCAAGAATTCATCTGCTGCTGCTGCTGCTGCTGCTGATAAAGACGGGGCACTTGAACGGACTGCGGGAATCACAGTGGATATTCAGATCTTAAGTTGCAGAAATGGTGTACTTCGTACAGTAGTAGATTAAAATTGTGCCCTCCCTTTTTTCAAAAAGGGCAAGCCACCCTCAATCGCTTTCCCCTACAGGAATGATGCAAACGCCATCGCTAATTTCCAATGTGTTATCTTCGTGAAGACTTTGATGATGATGAATGCGAAGAAAAATGAGATATGCGTTATGCCAGGCGTGAAAATGTATCCTGATCTGCTGGGATCATGGACTTTGTTTACATGGCGTCTTCTTCGTCACGTCGTACCAATTCGTAAGATTGTCGTCGCTTTGATGTAACGTTGCCACTGCTGAGGCGTCTGAAGAGACCCAGAGGGAAACGCTTGCGGACAGATCTGACCCAAGGTCTATGGGAGACGAAGAAGCGGCTGTAGAGGTAGTAAGAAATTCCGAAGACGACACCAGCTGTCAGGAAGCCGACGACGGTCAGCATGACCCAATGTTTCAACATCTGTTATGAACATTAGCTGTTGTTCCGGAGTTGAGTTTTGGCACAAGATTGAACATACCCAGAAAATGAGCTTGACGTCGCTGCTATGCCACGAGTTGCCGAGGTGGTGGGTGAAGAAACTCCAGGGGTGGTAGTTGTACTCGTCGGGGAACAAAATACGAACTCTGCCACCATCAAGACCATCGCCGACGTTGAGACCTTCAGAGCTCCAGTGACGCCAGATGATGCTCAAGAAGAGAGGGCCAGTCGAGGCCATGACGGTGATGTAAGGCAGGACCCATTTGCGGTTGTAACGAGGCAGCTCGTCAATGACACGGAGGAAGAAAGGGTGACGAGGAACCGAGCCCATTGCATCGTTGGAGATACCAGTAGGAAGGGTACGACGCAGCCAAGCTGGGTAGGAGAGAAGAGGATCCAGACGACGGTTGCAGCCATCGTCCAAGTCGATGTAGACACCACCGAAGTGGGCGAGGACAAAGTAGCGGATCGAATCGGCACGCTGGATGGGGTATTCGTAGTTTTCGAACGTCTCGAGGAACCAAGGGTACTCTGCTTCAATGAAGTCGCGGGCCGAAGCATCGGTCCAGAGTTTGTATTCCCAATCCTTGTGCAGCTCGATACAGCTCTTTTGTGGCTCTTGCCAGACTTCGGGAATGCTTTCGTTGATGTATGTTTGGTGGATGATCTTGGGGATCAATTGGGTGCGACCATCGATCAGATCCGAGCCAGGAGCAGGCAGCTCTGCACGAGAGATTGCATCTTCCGAGCCGTCGACGACGAGGAGCGATAATAACGTCCAGACCGAGTGTATGAGGAAGGCGACGATGGCCAGGTTGAGGATGAGGAACAGGAGCACAGGTCGGCGCATGGTGTGTGTAGGTTGTCGAGATCGTCTGCAGTCAAGCAGAGAGGGACGGCAGCCTTTTGTGGTTTGGGCTTGGTGTTTGTCGGTGCTGGGCCCTTTCGTTGGCTGACCCCGGATTGGCAAGTACAATCAACACAAGTCTCCTTCTCGAGTCAAGTGCTTGTGCGGTGAGGTTATTGTTGTCTAGGATTGAATGAGGCTGAGATTCGATGCAGTCGAGGTGGACAAGACAGGGAACCGGGAAGGAATGTAGGAAAAAGGAAGGATGAGGCTGAAGCTTGTGAAGGAGTGACAGGAAATTATCAAGATCGAAAGCAGCACGCTAGGACGACAAGGTAGGGACGTTAAAGGAGAGTTGCGCTTCTTGTTGCCTCAGATTGTCACAGGGCCAGGTCCACAGGCGAAAGGGCACAGCCTTGCCCAGCGCCCGTGACAAGCCACCCGATTTCCTCGTGCTCGTACGCTGCTCAATCCACCCTATTGCTCTGCTCGCAGCAAATCTTACACGCAAGTGTTGCTCTATGTGGCATTCTGTACCTCGCTCAGACATCACGAGAGTCTGTGCAGAAAGAGGCCCCTGCTTTGTCGGGCCCGGCATCAGACACGCCGACCGAGATACGGCGGACTCGGGGGCGATACGCATGCGTCTATGGAACACGACATTTGCTGCACACCATCTTCTCTCAACTTGCCCATGAGATTCTTGCGATAGCACAGGCGACAACGGCAAGCATGTTCTAAGCAGACCAAATACCAAGAACTCGCCGAGATGTAGATAAACTTGGTGACGGTGGTGTCTTGCTCTGCCGCAACTCATCTTCAGTGACATTCGTTCGATCCTCCATCCTTCGCCTTTTGCTTTCTCACAGCCTCTGCTGTCATCACTCGCCATCATGCTTTGACATACGCCATTCCCGTTGTTCTCTTCCTGCCACCTTTTTGCGCCGCCTAAATTGCAATAATGTCATATTCACGATCATCGAGAAGAGTAAACACGGTGGACCGGCATCAAAGATGCCTCGTTCTCCACCGTGCGAAACATGTTGCAAGAAGCAGTGGGGAACATGGTTGTTCGCTCTGGCTCCGCTCTCTCCACTTCTCTGTCTTGTTCAACGGGGCTTTCCACAAAACTATCCAAAATTGTTTTGCCTGTTCTGAACTTGTTGAAATGTCGAGTGCAGCACTCATGTGATTATGGGGCTTGGTAGAATGTCTTCGAAGTGTCTTGCGAGCGATGCGTAATAGTCTGCACGAAGAGATCAATGTGTATGCAATGATTCGAAAGACGAAACAATGGAACCGGGCATGATGAAGCACGATGGCTCGACACCCATAAATCTCTCTCTATTTGTGATCTCGTGTACCAGCCGAGTGCATGCGAGGGTATACAGATCGAACATTTAGCATCATATCTCTCGATGGTCAGGTACACTCGGCCTAACACAGATATTGGTCAATGGTATTGCTTCCTCAACTCACTTTGGTCTTTTGCGTGCAGCTGAATCCCTTGCTTAGAGTAGATTGCGATGGTGAATTGTGAAGATAGAATTTTCGGGCAGTCTAAACCCAGATTTGTAAACTTTTGCACAGGCATCAAACTCCAATCCATATGCAACGCCTGGAAGAGTCTGTCCCTCGCTTGCTCCATCATGCCAGGGCGTCTGAGAATTCGAGAGGAGTAGGTAATGTAAGTCCGACCAAATCCGACAAGTCGGCATAAACGCGAGAAGACGACATCGAGAGCGATTGCCAGTCTCGCTTTCCAAGCGGATTTGTATAGCCGAGAGCGCAAGTTGAAGGCGTGATCAAAAAGTCCTTTCAACCAAAGTGGAAGCCTCCAGGGAAGCCACCACCGCCGCCTCTGCGGCCACCACCACCCATGCCGCCTCCGAAACCACCACCGCCGCCACCCATCTGACCACCGAACATCTGGAAGAGCACTTCGGGGTCGATTTGCGAGCCCATGCCACCTCCCATACCACCAAAGCCACCGCCTCCGAACTGTTCCGAGGGGTCGATGAGATCTTCTCCGCTGTCGTAACGAGCACGCTTTTCAGAGTCTGACAGAGTTTCGTATGCTTCACCAATGTCCTTGAAACGGTCTGCTGCAGCTTCGTCGCCTTGGTTCTGTTTTGAGGATTAGCTTCTGCATTGATTGTATCCATGAGCGCGAGTGAACGTACCTTATCAGGATGATGGATGATAGCCAACTTCCTGTAAGCCTTTTTGATCTGACCGTCGTCGGCATCCTTTTCAATCCCCAGAATTTTATAGTAATCCTTGCGCTTGCTCTTCTTGAGCTCGAGCTCAGCGTTGCGGATTTCCTTGGCAATACCAGGTTCTTCGGGGTTGCTCTCAGCAACGGACTTCAGTTCCTTGACAGCCGCCTCCCAGTCACCGGACTCTCCCATTGCCTTGGCCTTTGTCTTGCGTGCCTTGGTGTAGCTGGGGTCGAGTTTCAATGCACGCTCACAGTCCTCGATTGCTTTTTGCCATTCCTTAAGCTTGGTGTAGCAAAGGGCTCTGTTTTGCAAGATCTTCGAGTTTGTGCCACGGTTTTGAGGGTCGACTTCCAATGCAGAGGTGTATGTCTCAACGGCCTGTTGGTACTTTCCAGTTTTGAAAAAGCCGTTTCCTTCTTCCTTCATGCGATCAAGCTTTTGCACCATACGCAAGTACTTGACTGCATCCTTGAAATCTGGGTCGCAGTTGAGGGCCTGTCTGAAATGTTGCAGAGCCTTGTCGTTTTCTCCCTGGGCGTAGAGTGCGCGACCTCTCAGTACGAGGGCCTCGGGATCGGCGCTGTTGTTGCGCAACAAGGACATGGCAATGTTTTGGGCATCTCCCAGAGCATTCACGTTGCCCATCTTCAAGTATGCCTCACCTCTGAGCAGTGCCCACTTTCGCGGCCTGGTGACGGTGGAGCCAAGTCCCTTCTCGGCTTGGTCGAGAGCGAAGATGGCCATGGAACCAGAGGTAGAGTCGCGGATTTGTTCTTCGGCCTCGGAAAGGTGTCGGTCCATGGTGACGGCTGCCTGGCGATCTTTTTGCGATGCGGGGGGGTCTATACGCTCGTAGGTGTCGAGAGCTTCTCTTGGTCGACCTAGAGAGGTGTAGACACGGGCCATTCTGTGCAAGATCTTTGCATTGTTGGGATCCAGTTCATCGGCCTCTTTGCAGTCGTCTAGGGCTTGGACGTACTTGCCGGCGGACATGTAAGCAGCAGCGCGGTTGGACCTGTAGGTCGACGACTTCGTGTCTGCCTCGACGGCTGAAGGAGACAATATGTCAGTATGCGCGCGAGCAAGAAAAAACATGGATCAGGAGGCCCAACCTTTTGTGTACTCCTGGATCGCCTTGGTGTAGTCGCCAGCCTTGAAATACTTGTTTCCGGCAGCCTTGAAGGCCTCAGCATCCTCGGTGCTTGGTGGAGGGGTCGTGGGAGTCTTGTGCGGCGGAGGGGCCGGGGCAGCATCGCCGTTCTGAGCGGCCTTGTCGGCGGTGCCGTTGCCATTGGTCGGTTGCTTTTCCTGATCCATCCTGGCGGAGAGTCTCGACAGGCGTCGGCGCTCTTCTGGGGGGAGATTGAGCGGGTGCGTGTCGGGGTCGTGTGCTTTGTCCTTCTTCTTTGGCGACAGCGACAGGGACGACTTTTTGGCGGGTTTGGCGCTCGCTTTCTTCTCTGCTGAGCGGGACAAGGGTCTGGTCGAGGTACGGCTCGGACTTGGGCGCTGCGAAGGCGACGACGGACGCGGTTCGGGGGTACTTCTGGCCTGGTCGGCGAAACTGCTGGTGCTCTTGGGCTGCGAGGACGGCGCGGACGACGATGTGCTGCTTCTGCCAAAGACTTTTGGTAGTCCCATCGGGCTAGCGGCGACAAATGACTCTTGTCAAACTGTCTCCCGAAACCTTAGCTTTTTTTGCCATGGAGAATAATTGTCGACAATTCGCTTCTGGAAGCTTCCACGACTTTGTCCAGCCTCGCATCCTCATCTTATCACATCATCACGACTCATCCATCACGACTCATCCATCACACCTGCATCGTTACTCGCTTCCCTATCCTCATTCACACAGGTGCTCACTCAAACGACATTGCACAACCAACTGATATTATAGACAACTCGTGCCTTACGCATTTTTGAAACATAAACTACATCAACGCTGCCTCCATCATAGTCCTCATCATCATGTCCGGTGAGCCTTTGTTTTCTTTCGCCCTGAATGCTGCCCAAACTCCGCTAAGGGGGTATCGTTATCCATGGCTCGTTCCTTCTGCCTGTTCTCTCGAAACGCCAATCACCTTGTCCTTTTTCCCACATCTGCCCGTTGTCCCATTAATTCCATGACCTTGAAAAATGATTGTGACCATATGAGAAGGGAAACTCGTCCATCAAGGCAGGAAGCCGTCATGAACAGAAGAGAGAAAACGTCAACCCATACTATGAACCCTTTTGACACCGCATCGTACATATTACCTCAGAATCCAGTCGTGCTGAATGTTGGATAGTACCCTCTGCTGCTTTCGACTCCCTGGAAGCGATTGCAATTGCCCATGCTCCACTGTGTTCCTGGCATTGCTTCGGGAAATTCTTCTCGGATCGAGAACTTCCTGTCACCATGGCCACCTACAGATATTGAGCTTGGGCTTTCTGCTTTGTTCTGCACCGATGTGCCATCGTAAAGAGTCGTTGCAATGTACTGATAGCCTGCAAAGTCCTGCATTGCGATGTCCTCGTTGTGTGTGGGCTCGGCTTCGAGGGGGTGTTTCATGTCGACTGGCTCGGCCACGCTCGATCCAGCGCTGGAAGAGTACCCTTGCTCCGGCGAAGCTGCTGACTGGTACTGTTGACTGGCGCGGAACCCTCCAGTATTGCCTGGTCCAGTGGCATAGCCAGCTCCACCGAAACTACCACGGCTCATACCGCCATAGCTTCCACCGGAGTTTCCATAGCCGCCAGTGCTTCCGCCACGGCCCGTCGATGAAGAACCTCCACCTTGGTTTTCGGCCTTGTAGTGACTGGGACTTCTACCGCGGACCACGACCTTGTCACTGATTGCGCATGCAATCTTGACCCACTTTGGCTTTCTGGTCTCGTCTTCGCGAACATCGACCCAGAGCTCGACCATCAGGTGGAAGTACTGTTGAGATGCTCTTCGCTTGCCATTGTTTGCTGTTGCTGACTTGAACTGCACGCGCTCAAACGTATGTTGGATGTTCTGGCCTGGCATGGGTAACTGATTGCTAGCCAAATGGCCAAAGGGATATTCGTGTCTTCGGCCTGCCGGTGATGTTGAGCGGCTTGATGCTGGAGATTCATCACGAGTGTTCTGGAAAGGAAGGTGAGGACCTGTAGGAACACCAGTGGCATGGAACGAAGACATTGGTACGTGGTACACTCCACGTGGGCTGAGGGTCGACTCGGCAGGTCGCCCGTTTGGCGGAGTTGGGGAAATCTTGATGATGGGAATGGCGCTCTTTGGTCCTCTATCCCGCTTAGGCGTGTGCTGGATGAGTTCGACTCCTTTGCCGGTCTGTCCATCAACAGCTGCAGTGAGCTTCATACCCATAGCCTGGACTCTTTGGCCATTCAAACAGAGTCTTCCATTACCGATATGCGGTGTCAGCTCGAAGGAACAAGTCACCGAGAAGTAGTTGCGTCGGTAGCATGTCCAAGATCGGTCAGGAGAAAGGAAAAAGCCCTTCTCCATCTTGGCGTGGATTCTGGGAACGACCTCTTGACCTTCGCATTCTAGATTGTGGAAGCTTTCATGCTGCACCCAGGGGAAGTTTTGGCATTCACTGCGGTGTGTTCCATATCCAGTAGTCAAGGAAGCCATTTGAGCAGACAGTAATGGGTTCGAGGAAGGAGAAAGAGGGGTTGCGATACCAGTCGCCAGCGAGCGTGGTGTCTCTGAGTAACCCGTGTAGGTGGATGTCGGAGGAGATGACAGATGGCTAGGAGTAGGAAGGTTACCTGTGTGGATGTAGTCACGAGTGGCTGTCGAAGAAGGGGACAATGAATGGCCTATAGCTGCTGGAGATCGCCAGGCGACAAGTCCTTGGGCCGGGTCATCCAGGCTACAATGTCTTTGTGTCAGCGAGTGTTGAACCTTTGGTCAGTGTTGAGTCGACAGTGATGCCGGTCAAGGCATGTCAGATAACAAGGAAAGAGTCCAGACTCACATGCGACCGCTGAGCCCCGATTGATTGGCAAAGTGTTGGACAGGTGCGACGGACGCGGCATACGTTGTGTAATGGCTTGGATAGTTTGCAGCGTAGGCCAATGAAGACGTGGCAGAGCTGGGACTGGTTGAGATCGAACCAGAACTGTCCCCGGCAGCGGCAGCAAAGCTTGTCGCACTTGGGTGATACCTTTCGCTGCAAGATTGTCAGTCATCGTTTCCAGACAGTTTCATGTCGCTGAGAAGATAAGAATTTCTCGAGGTACGCAGTGCAGGAAAAGGCTTGCATGTACGACATCAGGCTGACAGCGCGCGCGAAGTATAATGTTGGGCATAAAACGTGCATGAGTGACCGCGAGCTTGTAGTAGCAACGCCAGGCTTGTAATTTGCGGCAGATTGCTGGCACGTTGCCGGCCAAGATCTGATTAATTCTCGAGAGGGCCAGATTTTCTGGATGATGGTGGAATTGTGAAGAAGGGACGGCTTCCTCAAGGAAATCATCGCAGACCAATCAATTTCAGGCCGGCGAAATACCCAACCATTGCGGCGGCACGAGATGAGGGGTCATTGGTACACAACTCATGTGATCGCGGAACGAAAAAAAGTTGAACTCACTGGTCAGTGTTTGTTGCCGAACGATCTGAGATGAAGTTGTTGGATAGCGAGAACATGCTCGCACTCGAATGTCCCAAGCCGTCGTCACGTCGGAGGGGATCGACGTTTCCAGAATTGTGGTAGCTAGGCTGATGTGCATGAACCGCGAGTTGCTCAAGACATTCTTGGTCTGGTGGCAGTGAATAATCGTGCCGTAGATGCAAGAATGCTGTTCCTAACAAAACAGTGCGTTAGTAATCTTCCTCCAATCGGATGGTCCAAACGACGACTGAAACAGCTTGCTGGTGGTGCTTCTTGCCATTTCTCGACCAAGACGAAGCAATAAATGGTAACAGTCGTACAACAGACGGACTCGACCCCTTAACACTGGCGACTTGCAGATTCGAGATGCAGACTGAGAAGAATGATCACAAGAACTTGTGAGGCCTCAAACAGCAAAGATAGATTTGACAGTGGCGTCTCACCAAATAAGAAAAGCGCAATGCGAGTGAAACCATCAGATAAGGAACGAAGGGAAGAGTGCATACCAGAATTCATCGACGCGACCAGATTCATGTGAACAGATTGATGATGCTATCCTCGTGCAGGAAGTGGGGCTTCTGTGCCGCAACTGCTCATCAGCGCCAGATCAAACTGCATATTGAAGATTGGAGAGAAGGAAAATCGCACCACCACGAATAATTATCGTAGCAATAGCATTGACAGAGTCGCAGATAGAATGGAGTAGACTTACGATTTGGTGTCAAAAGCTTGTCGGCGATAGACTTTGATATCCTCTGAACTTTGTCCTGAGCGATTCTGATGATCTTTTGACTGAACAGGCTGGTTCAGCGGATGTGTCCGAGGTGCAGCAGACTACTGCGATCTTGACGAAGGATGGTTCAGATCCAAGGTTCAACGACGCCACAATCTGAGGTGAGATATGGAGAAGACTTTGGTTCAAGCAAGATAGATTGCGTCTTTGCCGAATGCCGGATGCGATGCTCTTCGACCGTTACTTTGAACTCGTGAGGATGGCAATAACAAGTCGGGAAAGCGGTTGGCATGCGACGTGGGAAGCCAGTATGTATAGGACCTGCAATGCGGCCATGGTAAGCAATATTCCTGGTCCTTTCCGAGACACATAATGACTTGTCATTGAGGATACGAGTCGGCGCGGTATGCTGCAGACCGAAACCAGAAAGAAAAAGAGGAAAAGTAAAAAAGCCCCGACATTATCGACATGGCGGTGAGGGACGACGCATTCCTGATTTTCGGCATCTGTCATGCAGAAGAGGTACTTACAAGGATCGTTTCTCCACACAAGATGTTTGATGGTCTGAGCGTGAGCAGCTGGATCTGCAAGCGCCTCTATGCACGTTGATAGATGTCAGTTTCAGGATTGATTGCGAGATCAACAGATGGTAAGAAGACGTACAGCGAGGAAATGATGTATCGGCGTGGAAACTCGGCGGGAGAGTTGTGCGAATGTTGAGGTCTTCTGACTTGTTCTTGTGAGTTCGGGGATCCTTTTCTTGACGGTGGTTCGTTTGAGAAGAGCAACCAGAGAAACTGCGAGAGAAGATTAATAGGTGTTGATGACGGCGAGCGCAAAGGACTTGGTGCCAACGAGGAAGCCATGTACTTACTTGAGACTAGAGGTAGTTTCCTAGTCGAACACCAGTCAAGCAAAGAGATGGACAGTTGCGAAGCGACCAAGAGGATCCAAAACTCGTCTGGCTTTCGAGAAGGATTTGACGCTTCTTTTCTACCACAAGGGTACCAGGCGACCTCACCGAAGAAGTTGCGTGTTCGAGGCAACCGCAAACCCAATTGACGGGGACTAATTCAGCCTCAGTATGATCATAGCCATGGAGAGCTTAGACCGTTTTAGTTGCCTCTTGGAAAGAAGAGGCGTAACACGGGAAAGCTGCAGTAGCCTTGTTGCCGAATATGGTCTACCTATCTGACTCCGAAGCCAGGGAGGATGATTCGACTCAAATGCAACAGAGGCCTTTTCGGCCTTGATCACGCAGACGCGGAGCTCCTTGCTGGGAGGTGCAAAGGTCCATCATCAGAGACTCGATCATGAGCCGGCAAATGCAGGTGATCCCTTCATACACATGCAGGAACCACATCAACTACTTGGCGGCGCTTGGGTTGTCGGCAGAACCTAGCGCGGTATACATCCACCTGGGCTGCTGCCGGTACGTCTTGCTTGAACAGAAGCAGGCTGGGGTCTAAGTGGGGGATTGCTGACGATCGTCTCTACTTGCTGGTACGTCTCAGTTGCTTTCTCGCAGGCGCAACAGCCTCCAAAACAAAAATAAGAGGGTAGAATGTTTGTCAGGTCAGCACAGTGACTCGATCCGAGACAGAGGCCCATGACAAACCGCTCGGCCCGGTCGATCCGTCAGAGATCCAATGCAGACATTTGCAGGGCAGCTCTGCACTTGTCTCTTTCTGGGCCATTTGCTGGACCAGCCGTTTCCTGTCAGTTAACCCCGTAACCGGGCTGATACAGAAGATGCGCGAGAGGGCGCATGTTGCGGCGGCGGCAAGCAACGCCACGGCCCGCGTCAAGTTGCGTGCCATGCAGAAGGGGTCCTGATCGTCGACAGCATCGTCGACATCAAGGCGCGATTACAACAAGAACCCGGAGACAAACAAACACGTACGCGGAGGAGAATCGGGTGGTTGCCGCGTCCCTGCCATGTCTTTTGAGCGCGGCATCGGCTCCGATGGGAGGATGACGAATGCATCAGATGTTTTGCTTCCCCTTGCTCCAATTTGAACTACGCCTCCCGCCCCTGGTGGATGTTTAAACCACACGAATTGTGACGTGCAGGCGTCCCGGAGATGTCTCGATGGTGGATTGGGAGGAGGGGTGGTTGGAGCTGCTGATTTTGTGACAGCTCAATCACGCTGATTGGCTGGTAAGCGACATGCTATTCCTATGCAGGATTGGCACCGCCAGCCTTGCATGCCTTAGCTTGAGATTCTCTACCTCTCACCTCACATTCCTCCAAGAGCCTAGCTATATACTCTATAATCAGAACAAAGAAGGGCAAAAGTCTAGCTTGACAACAAGCCCCACCGATAGCTCTACAAAACAGGCATCCGGGTTGGAGACCGTCCGTCAGAACTGATCTTTACTCTGGCCTTGTTCGAGCCAGGATTTGTCAAGGCCGTAGAGCTCAACAAATCTTTGGTCCAGCGACGGCCTCCAGCATCCAACCCATATCAATCTGACATACTGGTCACTCGCGATGTTATCTCACTGCTACACACCGCTGTCGCCTTTTGCAGCTCAATCATGCAGTCTACCGCATCCTCCATGCCCCGACTCGGCTCGTTTCATGAGCGTTGGTTTCGTCCGTAGCTACGAAAAGAACTTCGGCCAAGCGCTTGTTGTCGGGAAGACTTCCTTTGTTTCAACAAAGCGCTCCTCTGTCTTCTGACGAAACTCTCTCGCTGGTCTATTCTTATCGACAGAAACGACAATCTGGTGACTCGACATTCACACGACAAGTACTCTCACGACTTGGTCCAGTGGAATGGTTCTTTGTGATGCAAAGACCGCACTTTTGCTGACATATAGCGCACGCCGATCAGATGACTTCCTTGTGCAAGCGTGGCTTCAATGTCAAAGATGATAATATTCCGCCAAATGTCCTGATGCCCAATGGACTCTGCATGTTGGACAGCATCGAGAATGAAGCGCATGCTTTGTGAACACAGCAGTCAGTAGTAGAGGCCAGAACACTTCTCGGTATCTGCCACGCGAATTGATCAGTTCAACCCAGTTCGTTCACACGTGGATTTGTCACGGTCGACTGGTCATCCCGGTTGACTCGTCAAGTTTTGCCTCCTATTCATCATCGGCAACATCAGTGAGTCCCAGTTTGTCGGAAGCGTTCTAGAGCAAAGGCTCAGCGTACAATATTGTAATGTACATGTGTCCGTGCTGGATCGCGTCCATTCTGATGATGCAGGCAGGCGCTGCCGCAGCACTTTGCCGCTGATCTCGTGAACAAGTCAAGGACCAACGTGCGTGCTATATCCATCTTACTGCGGGGCTCCATATACTCAGGCACATCCGGTAGCTCCATTGGGGAATGTCTGTCGTTGAGCATGGAGCTGAGAAGGGCCTGCCATGACCCGTGCCGGTCCGTATTCCGCACGGGGCGACTCACGGATCTAGGAGTCTATGTATCGGCGACCTGCAGCATCTCAACCAGGGAAATATCTACGCACAATACATGGGCATAACTTGATTGTGCTGCGAGGATTTCTGAGCGCAGCATGGCCTGACTAGAACGTGCTATACTCCTGCAGTCGTGACGGTCCCGACGAGTGACTCTGACCAAAAGCCGAATGCGTAGGCAACAGCAGCTATTTGTCAGAATACCAATCAACTACTGGAGAGTTCTCCGGTGAGCTAAGCACTTGACGATATCCAGGTGATCTGACTGACCCACCTTCCCCAAGCCTATACCTCGGTCTTGGAAAAGGAGCAAAGTAGACCCAATCGACCTTCTTTCTTTCAGGCTCATACCATACCTCACGATTCAACATAGTGTTTGGGTTTAGACCATGACACGGTGCACGACGGAAATTTGAGGCTTCCGTGTCACGAACTGACGCTGAGCGACGCGGCAAGCACCCTTAGCTCTGCACAACACCGAAGACGCAACTCCTGGCCTTGTCTTCTTCGAATAACACAATTGCCTTATAGGCAGTCTCCACGACTCGTCAGCACTTTCCAGGACGAACTGCTGGCCTGTGCAGTTGAAAGAGACTCAGACAGACACAGCAGCCCATGGTGGCTGAAAGCTTGAAGACCAAGCAGTTCCAACTTCTTTCACAAGATTTAAGACGTTTCTTCTGTTGGTCTGGCGGCTCTAGCATGTGGAGTCGCGTCTCTATGGCGGTCAGCACTGCCTGACGGACTATCTCTACCCAGTTCCTGAGCAGTTTACATCGCACACGTTGCCTGGCGTAGCCAGCGCTAACAGGACTCTTTGCAAGTATCGAAGTCTACATCATCTCTCGGCGCAGGGAGGATGGTTTGTTGACCAAGCTGCGCGTCCGATCTGTCGCGTGTTGGCAGAAGTACCGACAAATGAACTCACAATTTCGATAGTCCTGTATGTATTACGCACGGGCAAGCTGAAATGGAGGCAGAACCACGGACCCGATGCTTTCCGACGCGTAGCTACCTCTCATATACTACCTGCCTACGTGCTCTCGGCTTCTTGAGATGGGTACTTCTGATCTTGCCTCACCGGCTCCAGTGTCGATCCTTGAGGTCCTTTACCATCCCCTCTCACTCAGCCACCTATCTGTCTGTCAGAAGATCAACGCATTGGCAATTCAGAACAGGCTCGAGTAAATGCCCGGTCGGGAAGACGGAGTATGCAATAAGCCGCAAATGTTGAGGATCGAGTCGGGGTAAAGAATATGGCCAGGGTGTAACTCCCTCTTTGGTCTTTGCAGTGAGTAGCGACTATCTATCTACCTTACGTGTTTGACGATCACGTTCTTTGTTGTCGACCCACTTCCTTGAGTATGATGACTGCGTTAGGGAAAGACGCGTATCAGGACACGCTAGCTATGGCCAGAAGCGATAGTATACGTTCAGCTCGGAACTGGTATCGATGAGGACCAGGCATATACCCCTCTTCTACGAGCATACTCGAGCTGTGGTTGAGGCCATGCACTGTGATAGCGCAGGTAGCTTTCGCAAGCTGATGGCGTGTGCCAATCTATTCTCAATGCAGAACACCGAACTTTGCAAGGCGAGACGATTCGTAGCCGTGACCGCGTTGGCATCTCAATGCATTTGTTCTTGGTCTGGTCTGACCGACGCATTGCAGTGATATGCGGCATACGTAGACTTGACAGTGGGTTTGCGAAGTGCCATTGCATATGGCCGTCAGCAAGTGTGTTCTTTCTGTGCTCCATGATGCGTCCGAGCAACGATCTAGACGACCTCAGACGGTGTAGCTACGAGGAACATATCGTGTCTTGGATAGTGAAAGTAATAAGCGTGCCGTAATGCATCGATACAATGCATTTCTTGTTGAGACAGAACTTCATATCCATACTCGTGAGCTAACGATTGAATGCGATTACACACCTTTGATGGTTCCACTTGCGTCCACCATAGTGAACGAGTCCCTCGTGGGATTAATATCGCTTCGCATCAAGGCTCGAGAAAGCCTACTAAGCAAACTGAAGTTTGTATGGGACAGAGCCTAGCTTGCTCACAATGATCTTCTCCGTCAGCCCCCATAGATTCTCGCCAAGTTTCCGGTCACAGGCCTGACTGGACGGCGTGGTCACTTTGCGATCAGGAACAATCTGGTGCTTCTGTCAAAGATCATCTCAACAACTTGAAAGGTATTCAGACTTACGTATTCTCCCTGAATCATTTCTTTGATGACGTCCTCGCTGGTTGCTGCGAAGAGTGCCGGACGGCAGCCATCATCGAGGGGATCCTTTAAGAACGGCTTCACAACCGCAACTCCGATCTTCCCCATGACACCATAAGCATCGACAGCCTGCTTCTGTTGGTCGGTCTTAATGCCACCAGGATGTACGGCATTCATGAACGGTCCAGCAGTTTTCTCGGCGTCGAAGCCAAGCTGGGCTTTCTTTTTGCGATCAGCCAATTCTCGGATGTACAGAACCTGGGCGAGTTTTGTCCTGTTGTAAAGCATCATCGGGCCGATGTCCTTATTCAGCTCGTCCAACGACTCGAACTTGACATCACTGATCCCACGGTGAAGGTCCGAAGATTGCATGACCAGCCGAGAGTTGGGTGTGCGTTGCAGCAGAGGTAGCAGAGTCTGGGTGAGGTGGAACTGTGAGATGAAATTCACCTGCATGTGACTATCGATGCCATCCTTGGTCAGGTTGTAGTCTCCAACACCAAGACCGGCATTGCAGATCAGCGCGTCGAGCCTGGGGAGTTCTGCGGCCAATTTCTTTGCTACCTGATCGGTCTGCTTCAAATCTTCGAGTTCGATCTGGATGGAGTGGATCTTTGAAACGTCGCCATATTTCTTAAGCTCATCTTCGGCTTCTTGGATATGCTCCTGTTTCTTGCCGAGAAGGTAGAGGGCAAGCGGGTTGTGCTGAAGGATGTGAGCACAGATGCCGAAGCCTATGCCAGCAGATCCGCCTGTTACAACGAAGACCTGGGAGAATCAATTGAATGTCTGATATAATATCATCAAGAACGATACCTTGCCCGAAAGATCGGGGACATCCTCCGTAGGATCGAAGGTATTGCTGCTTCTAAATAAAGTAGTCATGATGTTGATTGATGTTGCTGCTGATGGTAGCTCAATACGTTTATGCTGAATGGTTGATGTTGTCTAGTTATGATCAAAATGAGTTCGCGGAAAGACCACATGCTAGGTTTTGTCCACACAGGTAGGTAGGTCGATAGCTCTTGCCGTCGAGTTGCTCCGCATGTCGTTTGATCAGGCTGACGTCAATGATAGTGATGACGAGGTGACCAGATTATGTTGACATGCACATGAGGAAACAGTCCCCAAAGACACGATGATCAAGAGATAGGTTTACGTCTTGTAGAATACATCGGAGATCTTGTGTATCTCGTCTTCCTTTCAATATGGAACGTGGTGAACGTGTTACCGTGCACGAGGACCTTGTGGCAAGGAAGGAGATATACACCTGCCCTGATCACGCTGCCAAATGTGAGCGACTAGAGCCCTGAAGAACAACGGGCAACTCGGATCGAAGTCATGTATTACGAAAGGATGCAGAAACCAGTGTACTTGGATAAAGATGATAGCTTCGGTGACGGCAATGCCCCAGATTTCGGCAGGTGCACGTTCGGACCGCGTTGCGGAAAAGCAGCAGCGTGATCGGGGCTCTGCAACTCTTGTAGCTTCTCATACGACTTGATTCTTGATTCTTGTCGCAGACACCGACGACAATGGCGATAGACATGGAGACGGCACGAGAGTGGCTGACGTGGAGCTTCAGCCCGAGCATCGGCGCCATCCTCTTCACCCTGCTCTTGTCGCTCGCGTTGCCCATCATCTTCCACTTGTTCCTGTACCGCCAGCGCGCCGCTGTCGTTGTACCGTCTTTCGTCCTGCTCGGCCCTAGTGGTGCTGGCAAGACCACCCTCCTCACTCTAGTACGCGCCATTTGTTTGGCCTCCAAGCACATGACCCAGACACTAACGACATGTCTAGTTTGAACGCGGCACCCCGAGCGCTACCCACACTTCGCAGACACCTCAGACCGTCACCTGCACACTTCCTACTGGCATCAGGGCCGAGTCTCACAAATATCGCGCTTCCGACGACCCTTCGAACAAGAAAGAGCGTGAAGTTCATGTCACCGACACACCCGGCCACGGCAAGCTACGCCAGCACGCTTACGACGCCATGGCTCCCGCCAGTCCCCTCAAGGGCTTGATCTTCGTCGTTGATGCAGCCGCTCTCTCCAGTCCTCAAGGTCTATCCGAGGCTGCCACATACCTTCACGACATTCTACTGCTTTTGCAAAAGAGACACACGGGAGCAAAGACTAGCAAAGGTCCTACCGGAATTCCTGTCCTGATTGCGGCCAACAAGCTGGATCTGTTCACGGCCTTGCCCGCTCAGTTGGTCAAGAAGCGCTTGGAAGACGAAATCACAAAGATCAGATCGACCAGGGCAAAGGGATTGCTTGACAGCGCGGTCGATATTGAGGGAGATGATGAGGACAGAGACTGGCTAGGCGAAGGCGGTGAGGGCGACTTTAACTTTGGGCAGATGAAAGAGGCCGAGATTGAGGTCAGCGTACTTGGAGGAAACGCAAGCGCAAAGGGCGACGGAAAGAGCAAGGTCGAGCCGTGGTGGGCTTGGATCGCACAGCAAATGTGAGGCGTAGGTATGTATTGAGAATCGTACGACATCAGGTAATTATGCGATGGCGAGACTGATGTGTATGGCGTTTTGCGTAGGATTCAGTGCGTCTCGGCGTTACTAAAAGAAATGCCAAACAAGCTTTGAAGGGTCCAAAGCTCGCCCTCTCCCACAGGGCGTCGACCTGGGCGTCCATCAAAGACAGTGTTTTTCTCTGCCTCCCGCTCTCATACCTCTCTGCTTTTGCTCTTCCCGTTCATTCTCCCCTTCATCCCCCAAATACCACAACACATAGGTCAACATCCACCATGTCGATCAAGTCGCACCCCAGACACCCGCCGGTCGTCATGTCGACCATCACCGAGCAGATCGGCAACACTCCTCTTGTTCGCCTTAACAAGATCCCGCAAGCGCTCGGCCTCAAGCCCACCATCTATGCCAAGCTCGAGTTCTTCAACGCCGGTGGCAGTGTCAAGGACCGCATCGCTCTTCGCATGATCGAAGCCGCAGAGGCCTCAGGCCGCATCCACCCTTCAAAGACCACACTGATCGAGCCCACCTCTGGAAACACTGGTATCGGTCTTGCTCTTGTAGGAGCCGTCAAGGGTTACAAAGTCATCATCACTCTGCCCGAGAAGATGTCCCAAGAGAAGGTCGCCGTCCTCAAGGCTCTCGGTGCTGAGATCATCAGAACCCCGACTCAGGCCGCCTACGACAGCCCTGAGAGTCACATTGGTGTTGCCAGAAGACTGGAAAAGGAAATCCCTGGTGCCGTCATCCTGGACCAGTACATCAACCCGGACAACCCAAGAGCTCACGAGCTCGGCACTGCCGAAGAGATCTGGGCTCAGACCGACGGCAAGATCACTGCCCTCGTCGCCGGTGCTGGTACCGGTGGCACCATCACTGGTCTGGCAAGAGGTATTAGAAAGCACAACAAGGATGTCAAGATCATCGCTGCCGATCCTCAAGGCAGTATCCTTGCTCTACCTGCCACTTTGAACGACGACCACAAGGACAAGCCCTACAAGGTTGAGGGCATTGGCTACGATTTCATTCCTGACGTTCTGGATCAGCAAGGCGTCGACCACTGGTTCAAGACCGATGACCGCACAAGTTTCGAGTACTCGAGAAAGTTGATCAGAGAAGAGGGTCTCTTGGTCGGAGGAAGCAGTGGCAGTGCCATGGCCGCCTGTGTCAAGGCCTGTGTAGACCTTGACCTGACTGAAGATGATGTTGTCGTTGTTGTCCTGCCCGACAGCATCAGAAGTTACTTGAGCAAGGTTCGTTTGTCCCGTAGTTGTCACACCTTTGGCGTGTTATTAATCTTGTTTACAGTTCGTTGACGATGATTGGTTGGCCGCAAACGACCTTCTCCCCGCTGCTCCTCCATTCTCCACCCCGACCGCACCGATCGCCAAGTCAGAAGACAGCAAGAGCAAGGATGGCTACGGTGATGCTACAATTCGGGATCTGCGCCTGAAGCCTGTCACAACCATCTCGGGAGACTCTGCCTGTGGTGAGGCCATCGAGACCATGCGTGAGAAGGGCTTTGATCAGCTTCCCGTCTCTAAGGGTACTGGCTCGCGCCTTGTGGGTCTCGTCACACTCGGAAACCTTCTGTCGTACCTGTCGTCTGGTCGTGCATCTGGCCACTCTCGCGTCAGCGATGTCATGTTCGACTTCACCAAAATCAACGAGGTCGTGACAAATACTCAGGACATCAGCATCAAGACTCCCGAGGAACGCAAGAAGGCAGCTACAAGCAGCGAGACCGAGAGCCATCCCCAGCGTAGACAGTTTGTCGAGATCACAAAAGATACCAAGTTGAGTGCGTTGAGCCGCTTCTTCGAGTACAACAGCGCGGCCATTGTCACCGAAAAAATATCAGACAAGGGTGGGTACAAGGCTGTGGGTGTTGTGACGAAAGTCGATCTCCTCACCTGGTTGGTAAAGTCGTCGAACAAGGATGGAAGCAACTAAGATGAGGCTGTCTATTCAATGAGGCGTTCTGGGATGGATTGAGATAGAGTTCTAGCTTCAAACTAGGGACAGTTTGAAGATGCAGATAGGATTTAGATAAGTATACCCATGCATTTTTCCTTGACCACTGGAGTCTCGATGGCTCTTTCTTGATTTGTGGGTGACGTCGAAGCACATGGCAGTTAATCGTGCTTGCCGATTTGAGGATATGAATACTTTCCTGTTCCAGGCAGTAGACATTGACTTTTCGTGTCAAGCATTCCTCCGAAAGACATTCGACTTATGACCTCAGCTGATCCTCCAAGCACGATTGAGTCTTCCAGAAGCAGAAAGCAGTGATAGGGTAATTGTTGAACAGGTACGTCCGAGACCTCATGATGCCTCGTGTGGGAGGCCGATGGATTGACTAGAAGCAGCTTCATGGACCACTCTCGAGCAGCACATGGGCTTCGCCAACTCCAGAACCGTCGTCGCCCTCTCCTGACGCTACGCAGCATCGGTGAGCTCTTTCAACGCATCAAACAAAGCGTTCGTTCGCGCATCCACTTGGCTCGTCTGAGCCCTCGTCGTGTGCAAGAAGACCGAAGCACCCATCATCCCGTCGTGCCCCGTGCATCTAGAAACAATCCTCCAGACACGTCAGTACTGCAGCCTTTTGCCGTCGGTACATTCATCATGTCGTCTTGTAGAAGCACAAGACGTGCAACTGGGCAGTTGCGTACTCTCGACCAAAGCCCGCTCGAACATGCTCTTCGAAGATCTCGTCGTGTGGCTGGAGAGTCTCCGGAATCCGGACCCTACTACCCTCCGCCTCGTCGATCGCCGCGCCGACACGTAACAGAACGACACGATGCATCTCCCGAGTCACTGTCTCATCCACCTCCTCCATCGTCGCCTTTCACTTTCGAGCAGCCTCACCCTCTTGTGCCCGAGCCTGGTTTCACCTCTGCCAGACCTTCTATTGCAGACGTTCTATATCTTCAGACCCAGCCTCCACGCCTCGATCAACCATTGCACGTGATCATGGCGCAACCTCACCCTCTCCCTCCTCAGCTGTCTCCCCATGCTGCGCTTCCTTGCCCTGTGGAGCCAGACGCTTCCCCAGAAACACATCCGCAGACACTGCCCACTCATATCAAGGTTGAAGAAGTGCCTCCAGCCAAAGACGTCAAACCAGAATGCCAAGTCTGTTTTGATGCCAACGGAGCTCCCGTCGTCCAACCGTGCCGCCACTGCACTCTCTCATACTGCGCAGATTGCCTGAGAAGGATGTTCCTGAGTGCTACCCGCGACTCGGATTGCATGCCCCCGAGATGCTGTGCCATTCTTCCAATCACCATTGCACTGGACTTTCTCTCTACCATCGAAGCCGACGAATATCGCCTAAAGTTCGAAGAATGGCTTTCTGTCAGGAAGACTTACTGCCCTGTTCCCAAGTGCTCACGCTTCATCCCGGACGGTGCTGTTCTCCTGCCACCCCCTACAAACGCTATCAACCTTTGGGGTCTTATTAAACAGGAGCTTCCTGCTATCTTGATAAGGCTCAAGCACGCTCCCTGTTCTCGTTTTTTCAGGGGACCTACCGATCCTGCTCATATCAAGGTTGAGGATTGGAAGCTTCCAAAGCGGCATATGCTCTGGTTGAACGACATTTACGCAAAATCGCCGCGTTACGCCAATATCGACGAGTTCACTACCGACTTCAATCGACTCGTCAACAGCGTTCGCTCGATGCCTGCGCATTTCCCACTTGCTTTGAGCGCCGAAGAGATGCGCAAGCGCTTGTGGCAGGAAATCAGCAGCATCAGATCTCGACCCAACAGTAAATTCACAGCTCTACCTACTGGTGCTTGCTTCTCTTGTCCAGGTTGTCATATCGGTATATGCCCTAGCTGTAAGCAGGTTGCTCACTTCGGAGAACCATGCGATACCACTGCTCAAGATCACGAGTTGGCAATGCTTAAGACGTACGGCTACAAGAAATGTCCTCGTTGCGGTCATGGAGTGAAGAAAATGTATGGTTGTCGTCACATGCAATGTCGTTGTGGCGCTCATTGGTGCTGGGGCTGTCTCTCGCCTATAGATCAGTGTGACGGGGGTTGCACGCCACCTGATCCCGACAGTGAGGACGGTGAGGACTACAACGATGATGAGGTTGAAACTCCTCCTGCCGGACCCCTTCTACAGGAAGCCCAGAGTACTGATGAAGCTGTTCCGGCCGCTGTCTTGACATCACCAGCCATCACTGCACCAGCAGACAACACCTCCAACGTCCGAATGGAAGCCGTTGCGCCGGCAGCTTTCACTGAGCGTCCAGTCAACCTTGACGCTGGCGGTCGACGTGTTTGGGAAAACAATGGTGCTTTCTTTGGCGAAGAACCTGACGATGAACGCCATGCTCCGATCTGGTCATGCCTACATGAGTTCAGACCTGCAAAACTCCCTGATCATGCGTACAGCAGGGGTGTGCCACTTGGCACCGAATGCTTCCGTTGTTTCTCCAGGACGTATGCAACAATTCAGAAGACCAACGTCAACTCCTCATCAAGAAGTCCGAGTCCTCCAGACAGATACAAGCATACCGCCACAGGAGACGTAGCATGGGAGTGTGACAAGTGCGATATGTCACTTTGTGGTATATGCAAGAACGATGTCATGGCAGAGCGAGGCATTTGAGTTGATTCATCCTCATCTGGTGCGGGTAGCATTCGTATGGAATTAGGGATTCATGGCCGAGGAAGTTTGAGGGCACAGAGCAAGAGGAGGCTTTTCTAAGGCGAAGCTTTGATCAATGGCTTCTTGCTATTCAATGTATTCTCTTTTCTTTCTCAATATATTTTCTTCTCAAACGACCAAGCGCTGTCATTTCTTGTATCACCCTGGTTTCACATTTCTCCCGTCACGTAGCAACCACCCTTATAATCTCCTGTCACCTAAGTCTTGTCACATGCTATGTGGCTAGTGCCGATACTACTCTATCATCTATCACTGCCCTAGGGTATGCCGTCTACCGCTTTCTAAAAATGCTCTATTTTTAAATTAACATAGTTATTATAACGCAGCTCCGGAAGGATTTAATGATTAGTTTAATGTAACTGATAGTAGACTCGAATAGTAGCTAGATTATATTATAATGCCGTAGAGTGTATATAAAAGGTAATATAGGCCAAACACGTAATAACCTTAGTATATCGAGGATGTGGTCGTTGGCGATTGTGCCTTTGGATTTAGACAGACAGGGTTGTCCCGCATACATGGACTTTTCCAAACTTCGATCCGCACTGATCCAGCAAAGTGTTGCTTCTTATTCGTTTCAGCTATCTACAAAGCACCTTTCCGGCGCCTGCCAGGTATTAAGCTACAAGGGGAGAAGCACTGCCGAGGAACAAGGAGCTAGGAGGGGAGAAGCACTGCCGAGGAACAAGGAGCTAGGAGGGGAATCGAATCCATGTACCTGAATTAGCACCGATCAAGACATGTAATGGGTACACGAGATATGACTATTCCTTCTGTCGGAACAGGTAATTAGCGTGTCTGATTGACAGACATTTGAGGAACGATCGAAGCTGGTATGCTTCGAGAGCAGCAGACTGGTTGACCTTGACGTAGATATGCGACGCGGAAGTAAAGACAGCACATGCCATGAAGAAGATGAAGATGACACAAGCAGAAGAGGCAAAGAGTTACAAGATTGTTGAATTGTAAGAAAACGAAGACAGCACAGGACCGCTGCGCCTGTACCGTCGTCGCAGCCTTTCAAAAGAAAAAGCCGCATAAAAACTTAAAGTGTCGTCTCGTAATCATAGCGTAGCAAAGAAGGGTAGTCGGTGTCGGGTGAAGTTCAAAGCAGCGAAAGGCGACTTTACATCTTTCCCTTGACCTCCGCAATCTTTCCCTTTGCCTGACCGGAAAGCTGGTTGGCCTTTCCCTTGACCATACCCTCGGCCTCTGCTACGGAGTCGGGAGAGGTCTTGCTGAGCTCGGCGGCCTTGCCCTTTGCTGCGCCAGTGAGTTCAGAGGCTTTTCCGGAGGCTTCGCCAGCGACTTCGTAGGCCTTGCCCTTTACTTCGCCGGCGGAGAGGTTTGTGGCTTGCTTGATGGTGGCGGCTGCTTGTTCTGGGAGGGAGGAAAGTGTTAGTGGGATGGTTGGAAGAAAGTGGAGAGCAGGAAGAGTGGAGGAGAGATGGACGAGGGCAAACGGGGAAAAGATACATACCACCCTTCTCGATACCCTTGACGGCGGCATCGGAAATTGTCCTGTCGACTGCTTGGGCGGTCTCCTTGACGGTCTCGGTGACGGACTTTTGGAAGCGCGCGTTGGTGCTGAAGAGGCGAGCGTTGCGGATGATGGTGGAGCGGAACATTTTGGCAGTAGTGATTATGTGTAGTTGGTTCCTGGTGTTTGAAAGTGGTTCGAAGAGATTGAAAAGTTGATTGGAAGATGAAGACTGTCAAGAGGTACGAGCGATCCAAGTGTTTATAGCTTCCTTTACTCGCCTTGAGTGGAGACGACAGCTGAGGTAGCCATGACATCACACTTTCACTTTCGCGCACCTTCGTGGGGGAAGGTGGAAGCTTGGGCCACCTCTTCGTTCAAGCTTGCAACTCGTCTCGAGACGGACGCTTGTGTGAGGACATTCATCACGATTTCGCTTTGGATAGAGACTCAGGATTGGTCATCTTGACTCGGAGCGATTATGGCTCCTTGGACAATCGCAATACAGACTCGCATCTACCAGCTTGTAAGATTATCATGAGCTTGCTATTGGAACTTGCCAGTAGGCTTTTGCAGTCTCGATACGCGTGGAAAGCCACACAAAAGTAGAGGTGAGCTTCCAACGGGCACTTGCTGCATCCGACCACGTCCGGAAACTCTGCCATGGAAACAGGTTCTTGCGAATTGCGACAGCTTTACCTATTTGATGAGGCCATGAGTTTGCCAAGTAAAGATGAACAGTAGTACTGCTCGGAAGCATGTATACCCGAATCTTCTAGTGCTCTATTCTGATTCTTCTCCGGAGTTGCCTGCACTCCTACTGTAATGAACTCGACTTTTTACATATGAAAAGTACCATGTTTTGTCTACTCAAGAAGACTTCTTCACCTCCACCTGCTTTGCTCTGTCCTTGGCAAGCTTCTCTTGCTTAGAAAGCTGTGCTTCAACAAAGACACCGCCAAATACCAGGCCAACACCAACCCATTGCATGGGGCTGAGACGATGACCGAACCAGACCACTGACAGAATCATGGTGAGCATCTTTCTGGTGACTGTGACGGTGACCAAAAGGAGCGATCCAAAGGTTGAAAGAGTGTAGACTGTGCACATCAATTAGCTTCCGGGTCTCGAATCGCGCAAACATGGCAGAAAACTCACAGATAAACATTTGACCCAAAGCACCACAGGCTGCAAACGCGAAAATGTCCCAACCAACACTTGGGTGTCTTGTGATGAAGTCGATGGCATAATTCAATTCACCTCCCGAACTGGCACTCATACCGAGATATGCTCCGACCGGTGTAGAAGCAATGTATGGAGAAACAAATAGATACACCGATGTCAGCACGGTGCTGATCATGTTGAGTGCACACATCATCTGTTGTCCGGTGTAAGGTCTGTACGACTTGTAAATGTGGTCCTGAGTCGAGTTGGTCAGGCCGTCGAAAAGCAAGTTGATGCCGAGAAGAAGAAGTCCCCATGCACTGCTACCATCTGCTCCCTTCTTCTTGGAAGAGGTAGGATGATGCAGAGTGAACACAGCTACACCTGCTGTCACAAGTGCCACAACGCAGTACTTGTAAAGAGGGTACTTGCGGCGGAAGAGTGTTACATGCAGAGCCATGACTGGGAGAAGCTTGCATGACTTGGCCAGGATGAAAGTAATGTAGTCGACATGCTTCAGAGATGCATATCCAAAAGGAGAAGCCAGAGAGGACGTGATTGCAACCAAGAACATGGGAAACACGATGCTGCGGCTTGGGAAAATAGGAAGGTCGTGTGGCTGCTTGCGTGTGAATAGCACGTAAAGATATCCAAGTAATGCCGCGAATGTCGATTGTATTGTGTTGATGAACACTGGAGAGTTGAACTTTTCCGGAGCCAGAGAATTACCATACTCGGTTGTTGTGATGCGTTCTTGAAGAACACCCCATGTGAGACTGATTTGTTAGTTTCTTGTATACACATGTTTCTCAGGGGCATGATACTCACAAAGACGCATAAATTCCTCCGACGCAAAACAAGAGGTTCTTCGTCGTCTGGGCACTTCCTGACGAGGACCGATCCGTCGCAAGACCGTCGACCTGCCTTTGTAGTAAGGCCTTCTCATCCAGTACTTCGCCCTCACTTCTCTGTTTCAATTCGCCATTGCTCGCCATGATGGTTAAGGTTTTATGCAACGTCCAAAAGTACAGTCACAAGTCCGGTGTTGTCCTGCAAGAGAGTTGTCCGTTTTCTCAGAGTCGAAGGGAAAGGAAAGAGAAGGGATATGAAGTCGAAGATTTTTGGCGGGTCAATTTTCTATCGAATGGTTTCAAAAGAATGCTCAGGGTCAAGATCCAGCTGTCCTTCTCAATATCACTCGAAGCTAAACTTGGAAAAAGCTAATCCGGATTTGGCTACAAATTAGCCTCGGCCTCACCACACCCATGACGAATCTCAGCACTTGACGAACAACGAGCGAAATATTTACTGCTTGAAACATTATGCATTCTAAAACCTACGTCTATCAACCAAAATTTGACACTACCAAGGTACCCAACATCCATAATCATAAATCATCAACCACAACGACCACCGCCAACCTCAAAGCTCAGTAAGGTACAACCTTGGTATCAGGCTTCTTTCCATCCTTCGACATCTCACCCATGGCTTCCTCATCGTACTGTCCATCGTACGCCAAGCTGTTGGGCTCACCATCATCATCGACCTCAAGCCAAGTCTCACTTGTCGCAGGAATGGGAGAGACCTTGCACAAGATCCAGTACGTGATTGCTGCAATGAAGAAGCCGCAGAAGTAGTTGAGGTTGTAGATGTAAGTTGCGCCCTTGGGAACCTTTTGACCCACTGCACCAGCGAAACCGACAACGTTGATGAGGATACCAGCGATGTAGGCAGCGTATGCTCTCCAGTGTACACCGTAGGTGAAGTAGTATGGTCCAGTCTTGTCTGCGGAGTACAGGTTTCTGACTTGAAGGTATCCTTTACGAACAAAGTAATAGTCGCAGACCATAACACCAGCGATTGAAGACAGGAACACACTGTAGGCGGAGAGGTAGGTGGTGAAGTTGTTGCTCGAGCTCATCAAGTTCCATGGGCACATGCAGAGACCAATAATGGCGCAGATGTATGATCCTCTTCTGATGGACAGGAAGCGAGGGAACAAAGCTGTCATATCTGTACCAGCCGAAACGGAGTTGGCAGCGATGTTGGTACCGAGTTGAGCGAGCGAGAAGGCGGCAGCGATGACAAAGACACCGAAGCGTGTTGCTCCACCGACATTGGCGTCGTTGAGGAAGTTTTCGAGTAGCGTCAGGGGTGACCAGACGGGTTGACCGTAGATGACAGCTGACGAGGAAGAGACGATGATGCCGATGAAGGAGGTGACAGCGAAACCAACAGGGATGGTGATGAGCTGGGGCAGCATGGCGCTCTCGGGACGCTTTGCAAATCTGCTGAAGTCGGGGTTGTTCATGATCAGAGCTGTTATAGGGTCAGTATGTGTTTCTCTGACAAGGATTTGTCTCTAGACTTACCAGCAAAGTTGGCAACAGCGCTCATGATGCCCTTGACGATAGCCCAGCCAAGCTCACCACCCTCGAGCTTAGCAGGCTGACGAACGATGGGACCGAGACCGTGTGCTCTGACAATAGCCCAGATGAAGAAGGCAATACCAGCTGCGGGTGCAACAACGGACTTTACTGCGAAGAGGTGGCGGATCTTGTGGACAGGGAACCACAGTGCGGGCAGAGAGCATAGCCAGAAAAGGAAGAAGGAGACGAAGTCGCGAGTGTTGGTACCAGAAGACTCTGACAATGTGTTCTTGGGTCCGCCGAGGCCGTACTTGTCCCAGCTAGGCCAGATACTGCGAATCATGAGGTACACGCAAGTACCTCCAATCCAACTTTGGACTCCATACCAGACACAGGCCATGGCTGCACGGTTGAAGACGGGCCAAAGACCTCCCCAGATACCGAAACTGGAACGGGAGACGACTGGGAAAGAGATGTGATATTTTGCTCCAATGCGACCAGTGAGAACGACGAAGATGGCAGCGATTGTGTATCCTATCCAGACACAGATCCAGGATTGCCACCATGAGAGGCCATCCTGAACACTGGCACTCGAGATCATCCATGTGTTGATGTTGAAGGAGTCGGCCATCCAGAAGGCGACGAAGTGCCATGCACCCCATTGTCTACGTTCTGGCTCCACAGGCTTCAGGTCGTCGTTGTTGAGCATGAGTTGGACATCGGTGAGACCGGGTTCGTGGCGGACCTCAAGTGCCTTCAAGGCACGAGAGACTTTCGTTCGTTGTGCCATTGTAGATTGTGCGTATGGACGATGTATACGGAAGGAAAAAATGTTATAGGCGTTGTATAAGGTATGTAAACAAGACACCCTCTGATGTTGACCTAATATGTGGTCGTCGTAATGAATGTATCAAAGTCAATGATATCCATTACAAAATGGAGCGGATCAGAGGTCTCTTATGTATGTCAATCATCCTGAACAACCCGAGGCAGAATCAGTCTTATCTCTGAGACTCTATCCATGATGTGCCGTCCATGTTTGGCGATATCTGCCATCTGAGAAGCAAAAACGTGTGGTTGCTCGATCACATCGAGTAAGAAAGGAGGATAAGCTCGACGGATATGCATAATCTGCACAAGAAACGCACAATTGCTCGATAGTATCGAGTAACAAACCTGGATAGCGACCCCGGTCTCGCCCCCGCGCAAGATTTCGATTGGTCGGGCGACAACGTTATTGCTATAGTTGCCAGATTTGGCAAGGCGTCGCGCTGTCTGCGCACGAATCGGCGTGCAGCACCTTCGTCGGGACCACTTGCTATTGTGGCCATGCACCTCGCTGCCCTTTTCGCATTCACGCAGCAGCCGAGGAAATGATGATGACAAGGCAAGCCCTATGCAACTTTTTCGAAGGATCTATCTAGACTCCCAATTGATGGTTCCATGGCTGCACGAGAAGAAAAATCTCTGCATCTTCTGCATGTGAAGGCTAGATTTGATGGCGGTTTGCATCGGCCGACGGGCAGGTCCGAAAAACACGGCAATTACAGAGAATCGATAATCGCTTCATGAAGCTTTTGCAAGTACGAGTTGCGAGCCTCAGGCCAATATTTACGGGAGATCTGCCGGTTGGGAGTTCTCTCTTATGGTTCAAGCAGTCATGCTCGAATGGCTGGAGTCGGCAAAGCATGTGCGATACCGGCCGGAGAGGTTGGGGTGAGGCCGTGCTTGCTGTTTCTGATCGGCTTGAGAAGCCGGACAGCACTTTGCATCTACACGCGTTATGTGCGCTGGGACGTCTCGGCCATAATGGAGTCTCTCCGCTCTTCTATTGAAGGTTCGCAGCCTCCCAGCAAACGTCAGAAAAGAAAGACGGTCGCGTGCGCACAACCATAGATCTTGAAGGCTCGTGTACGAAGACTGACTGCAGACACAGATGTCGACGCTGTCATGACCAAAAGACCAAATGTGATGGCGAGAAGCCTTGCAAGAACTGCTTACAGTCTGACAAGACGTGTGAGTACCCTATGCGAGATCGTAAAGTGACTGTGAATGAAAGGTGAATCAGTACTGAGCAGGCAGTGAAAACACGATTCTGATCTTCCCTAGTTACATACAGCAATTACTGGCCGAGAACGATCGCCTCAAACGAAGCGTGAATGATGAAGAAAGCCATGAGGACACTACAGACATCACAAACACAGACGATGAGAAGCGAGGAGATAATCCTCTCATTGAGAAAGAAGCATGGTTCTTGCCATATGATCCCAGTCCTATCTATATAGGCGAGGCTGCTTGTACTGGCTTTTCGACAAGAGTACGTCAGCTGTTGGTGAGCGTTGAGGCCGAGAACCATATTCCGAGAACTTCATTCATCAAAGGTAGGTGCGACTACTGCTAAGCTGGAACCGTGATCTAACGTAAGTCAGACCCCCAACTGGATGCCGCTCTCAACACAACTGCGCAATGGCCCAGCAGACCTCAGGCTTTCCTCTTAGTAAACACTGCTCTCAACACGATTGGCAAGTGCTACCACTTGTGTCCTGCCTCTGCAGTACGAGCCACGCTTGACCGCGCTTATCAAGACTTGCGATCTCTCGACCAGCTAGCAGTATGCAAGTTGTTCGTGCTCTTTGCACTGGGAGAAGCGTACTCTATCAGATCACCGTTGGACAATACAGGTGCACTTCCTGGACTGCACTACTTCGCAAGAGCCAAGACTATCCTGCGCGTCATTCCGGAACGGCCCAAGATTGACCATATCGAGATTCTTGTAATGTTTGCTCTCTACAACTCGGTCATGAACAGAAGGCATAGCGCATTCCGTTACATCGGTTCCGCTATAAGGTTAGGCTTGACAATAGGTCTATATCAAAACATGGCAGAACGACAGCTACCAGACAAAGCAGCCAGACAACGAAGAGTACGTCTGTGGTGGACGATGTATGTTCTGGACAGAATGATGAGCAGCAAAGTCGGTTACCCAACTTCACTGAAAGACGAGGATGTCGAAACAGACCTTCCGACCGACGAAGGTCTGACGCAATCACAAAAGGACGACTTCATAGACGCCGACTACCTTACTGCTAGTATCAGTCTAGCTCGTATCGCTGGCGGCATCATCGGTAGTCTATACAGTCGAAGAAAGCTTCCGGACACCTTCTCGCAACGAGTACAAGCCATTTTCCGCAAGCTTCGAGACTGGGTCGAAGCGTTACCACCGAGCATGCAGTTGCGGCAGGAAGATGCTTCGAGTCAGATTGCACGACACATTGTGATGCTACATTTGTCATTCAACCAGTGCGTCATCTTAGCCACTCGACCAATATTACTCCACGTCTTCAGGATTTCGAACAGGATCGGTGGCGCGACAGAAGAGATATCTCAGGCTACTCTAGCATTGGCATCTACATGCTCCCACTCGGCAGGCCACAGCTACCGCCTACTGATGCGTAGCTGGGTGAATGGGTCCTTTTTCACCCTTGATTATTTATCTGCGCAGTATCTCTTCGCTTCAGCCACCGTTCTAGCAATATCAAGCCTAGCACCCGACAGCCATGCCAAGGCGCACCAGAACGACTTGGAATCTGCGACTCACCTCCTACGCCAATTGAGTATGCTAGGTAACTTAGCAGCATCAGAGTTCTGCGGTCACCTAGATGCTGTTCTACGGTCTATTGTTACCTTCAAGGCCTCAAGAGGAGAATCTAGCGAAGCTTCTACCATGGTTCAGGCTAGTCCCGCGGCCAGTCGTCCCGATACTGTTACCACGGAAATGGCCCTTTTTGGTCCTTTGGTAGGAGACTTCTTGACGCAGACAGATACTGAGCTAGGTATGCCTCTGCTTCTCGATGATAGCGCTTTGGACTGGAGTGCATGGGCTGGGGTTCTAGCTGACCAGGAACCCACACCTGGACATATCAATATAGGTCTATGAATGCCTGTACATGATTTGCGAGATTTAAGCATAATGTAAGAGCAATCCTCGTTATCCACTTCTTTGTCCCCCTACTGTAAGCGGTGCTAAACTGGGCGTATAATGGTCTTTCTCTTCAGAATCGAGGCCAGCAATGCTCGAAAATCAACAATTATCGATTTTACCATGTTGTCATTAGTGGTGAGAACACTCCCCAGCATCTATCTTTGCTTGTAAATTTGCTGGCAATGCTTTCCTCGTTCCAAATCTTCACGTTGGAGACTCAGAGAAGTCTCAGGTAGCGCAGTTGGCCATCCACCCATGTATGACTTTGAACCACTACAGGCTTCACTATTGGACCCGTAGCTCAGCCTCCAGGCATGCCTTTTGTTCAAATACGACACATGAGACGTGACGCCAAGCCGCGGGAAGCAACACAGGGAATCCCACAGTCCAGGAGGGCGCTTCCAAAATTCAGGCTTCAAAATTGCTTTGCATTTCTAATAATTGAGCGATGTGATTTGTGACGGTCACAAATCGTCAGAAAAAAAAAGGTTACGACGGTACTCGAAACCGCAACTTTTGCCTTAGGAGGGCAACGCGCTACTAATTCTCAGTTAGTTTGGGAATTCGTTACACGGTTATGTCTGTTCAAAGGGCACTTACCCATTGCGCCACGCAACCGGAGTTTTGGGGGTGTGCGAGCTTCAAGCTTTATTGAGTCTGACAAAATCGCGATCGAACGCTGCGCTTCTGCCTCCTTGGCGTGCAACGCTCGCGCATGCGCAAGTCAACTTCACCTCATGCAACACTTGCCGCAGCATATATATGACAACCTGACATGTGACGATAAGCTATATCACCGACTGTTCTCGACATCCAATCCCTAACCTTTACATCTACATCAGCCGATTGTGGTGTCGAGATCGCTACAGGGAAGGAAGCCACGGCGGGCGACGCTCACACAAGATGTCGGACGTCTCAACGTTACCTCCGTGGGCAGGAACAGACGTAACTCATTTCGCCGCAAATGGAAAGAGGTGCCTTTCTCAAGAGAGGCTTCAACGCAAGAGGCCTTCGTCATCGACTTCCGTGCAGAGCGTTTGACCTTTCCCTCTTTCAACCAGGTCTGCTGGCGAGCTATTGTCCACCTCTTCAAACCCGTCGGACCAACTTCTGTAACTCTTCCGTTCATCATCCCTGGCAAGCCTCCATCCTCCTCTCGATATCATGTCGAAATGGAAGGCTGAAGATCGCCCAATTGCACCGGCTGCGAAGGTAAATGTCAACCTGCCATGGCCGGATATCCCTGGCTTGAAGAGCGAAGAAGAGGTTACGACCGACCGTTCGCAATCCGAATACCGGAAGATGGTCGATAATTCACGGCAAGTCAAGACATTCACCAAAGCCGCTCCAACGATCGTCGATGCAAAGCTTCGTGACATGACTCAAGTACTATCAGTACATGGCTTGGGTCTTTACAGACACAATCGCAACGAAGGCAGACATTCAAAAGATCCAAGACATGGAAGCTCAGACGTTCGGTAGCACCAGAAAAGGTGAGTCGCAGAGAACTGCATTCATGATATGGAGCTAACCTCAATGTAGCTCGGAGAGGAGTTTACAGAGGTCAGCCCATGTTCATGCTTGTCGACGTGCAGATCCTTCAATACATCCAAATATGCAAGGCCGTCAGAGACGATTTGGGCGTGTGGTTACCAAAGGTGATGATTCAATCGCCAAATGCCGCCAGAGCATTGCCAGCCATAAATGCAGCAGCAGCATGCTATATTGAAACTGGTGATGTGAGACAGGCGCTATTGGTATTAGCCGAAGCTGCAGATATCATCAACCAAGAGATCGGTTCGGGAAAGCCTCCAAGCAACACTTGTCATTGCAACGCTTCTTTGAAGAAGACCTCGTTCCATGCATGTGGCAATTGTCTCGAGATGCTAGTCTACGAGAGCCGGCAACAGGACTGGCGCGGAGTCTGGATCTGCTTGTTCTGCCAAATCAGAGAACGCAATGTGACGCCACGAAACATGGTGAGCTTCATCCTCGAGAAGAGTCTCAAGGGAGCGTTCAAAAATGAGTGCGGGAACCTCGACTTAGATTTCAAAACGCCAGAGCAGCAGAAGATCTACTAAGAAGCATGGCAAGATTTGCAGCGGTATAATCACAAACTCGACGGCTTACTTTGACGATTACCGGTCGAAGAACATCAACCCAGCAGCTGACGCCCACCTGGAGGGTCACACCAAGTACAGCCCCAACCTTCCTTCGGTTGATGGTATCTTCGCCTTTTACGAGTGCAACGGTCGACTGAGATACCATTGCAAGGGTAACGTCGCAGTAACTACAGTAGCTTTGAACTACATGAAACATATCCACGACCCAGCACTTCAATCACATCTTTCAGAGTTCTTCAACGGCCCCCAGACAAAAGAAGCTCGCCTCAAAGTGTTGGAAAAAGCGACCAACAGTACCCTTATTCGTATGAAGGTGCCATACAAACTCAAGGCCAGGACTGCAAAGTCATCCAAATGGTCATGTGTCGACGCTGACATCCTGGAATGGACATCGGATAGGCTGAGCAGGTCACTATCCAAGATCTTCTCGACCAAGCGTCTCTGCATACATGGCTACATCAAGACTGGAAACGCGGAAAGATGGGTTGCGCGTGACCGGGAACGTCTCCTCAAGATCGTCCGCCAAATCGAGCTTCGATTCAATGTCTCTTTACCGTCTCATCTCGTAATAGAGCGAGAACTCCCGAGAGCAGCTATCTTATCATCCCTCCGTGAGGACTCTCTCGTACCAGAACACGACTGTGCCTTTTTACTGCTGCTTGTTGCTCTGATCTATCGTAGATGAAAGTGGCTACTGAATGCTGCTGTCTCGTCGTCTCTCCATGGAGGCTCACTCATACCAGAAAATAACTGTGCGTTTCCACGGCCCTTTTTCACTCTCATGAAATCATCATGGAGAGTTGCATAACAGAGAAAAGCGATATGCTTGCGAAAGTCCTTCGACTTCAGTAGTCAGAGATGCAAGTGACTGTAGATATGCACATTTCATTGCCAAAACCGAAGGCTATTAAGGGAGAGCCTATTCGTAGATCTATCTCCGCTGTAACGCCATGTGTTCAAAAAAGATCATGCCTTTTCACAGTAATGTTATTATTATTCTCTATCGTCAAGGAGAGCAGATATGTCGAGAGAAAAAATACGATCAACCCAATGTCACTCTCCCGTGTCAGTGATAATAAACGTGAGGGGCTGTGGAAATGCACAGTACGTTTCCATCCCCTACGGTCGTTCTGGAGAGCTGACTTGAGATCGTATCTCCACTGCAAAGGACTTTATGCGGAAAAGATTGTGCATTTTTACAGCTGCCTATTACACTTGGCTACCGTGAAGGAGAGTGGGTATGACGAAAATGGGTGACACACCCGGGATCATCCTTCGATACCAGTCTTCGGAAAATGTGGGGGGCTGTGCGAAGATGCACAGTTTCTTTTCTGATAGCATGAGTTGTTGCTATCATGGGAGACGGTACAAACCTATACTCCAACTGCTTTAGATGTCATCTCAAAAAAGATTGTGCGTTTTGACAGTTCAAGGTGTTGTCGACGCCGACGCAGAAGATGAGATGGAACGGGTTGTACTGTGATCGCCTAGCGACTGAGTGTTGATGATGCTGTTGTATTGACAAGCCCGAAGCCATGAATCCGTATATCCACCTTTTGATACAAACCCGAAATATATGTACAATGCCGAAAAGTCTAACAAGAGATGAGAAGTCCGTATTACTTCTCTTCATCGCTCGTAATAACCGCTCAAGATACGCTCACGATGCATCACCAAATTCTGGAACGTAGCCAACTGCTCAGCCAACGGATTATTCCTCCACCCCATCTCTTCATGCAGCAAAAGATGGGTATAAGCAAACACACTCGCATCAAACAACCCAGGCTTCTCTTGACCAAAGAACCAAGTATCTCCGCCCAGCAGCGTCGACAAGGCGGAAAAGGCATCCACGGCTTCCTTCAATATGTCCTCTGCTTTCACAACAGGTGTAATTTTCAATAGCTCTTGATTTGCGGCATTGCGCAATTGGTGTGAGATTGCTAGAGCGACAAAAGTGTTTGAAGAGGAGGGAGTAACGTAGAGGCGACGAGCGACGTTGTCAAAGTTGTCGGGGTCGAGGTAGAGGAGGTAGAGCCATGCTCTTCTCACAGCGTGGTCGAGTAGTGATGCATACACATCTTGACGCGGCGTTTGTATGTCCGAACTTTTACTCGTGCTATTCGTGTGTGACCAGGCTTCGAGTTTACTGGATGCGACAGGATTCTGCGAATCGGCTGGGAGGAGGAAGGGTAGAGAGCCAGAGGGGGAGGCGTGGTTGTTGGAGGATCGGGTGCGAAAGGCAATGCCTTGGAAGAGGAGGTAGGTCTGCCATTTCAGACATGTCGGGTTGAAGGAGATGTTGTGTGTGGCGGAGCCTTCTGTCGTCGTCCAGGTGTAGAGCGTGTGTTCGTCTCGATGCGTCGGCGAGCGCGTCGGTAGCGCATTTGGCGTGTAGCTTGTAAGAGGAAACTTTGCAAACACCTGCTTGATGACTATGGGCACCGCAAACATGTCCCGCCAGTCGCGACGACTGCTATTGCTTTCTTGTGTCATGGTCTGTATGTCGTGATTCTCGTGGCTCCGGAAGTTCGTCATGCTTGAACGTGGCTCACTTTCTTATTAAACTTCCTTATCTTATCGCAGCATGACAGGGTTGCCCGGCTCACCAATATTATACGCTCTATCAATTCACATCTCTTGCAACCCAGTGTCTTGCGGCAAAGGCAAAGCAAATTCTCGACATCATCTTCCGAACATGTTCCGTCACTCCAAGACTTCCGAGATGACAAGTTTACCAACCTTGCTACTCCACCAGAATCGCAGCGTGATACGAGCGTGAAGCATTCGATGTTCCACGTGTTTCAGCTCACTCGCACTGCTGTGAATCAGATCCTCGGCCGTTCTTCCTAGAAGTCGTGTCCACGAGTAATCTGACAGCATGAGTTTGCCAGTACCGATACATCCACTCTCGTCAACCAGCTTGCCGATCTGCTAGAGTTAGCATTCACACTAGGCTTATCTGATTTGATCACACGTACAAGTCGTGGGTTGATCCGGAGCGGCACCTGCTTATCACAATGCTTGCACTTAAAAGTGGTCGAGTTTGCGTACAAAGGGATGCCGCAGCTACTATTCTGTCAATAAACTGATCGATCTCGAATAGTGTCTTCCATCCAATCCGTACCATTCATTGCACATAAGCATGTTCTGCTGCCTTAGCGTGGTCATGTTGAGCTCGACGATGATCATGCTCAGATAGCCTTCAAACTCATCTCCTGGTCTTTCGCGAGCGCTTTTCACTTCAGGTTAGAATTGCTGCACACTGAGATAATCTCAACATACCGATCATCTACGTCTGCGAGCGTATATAGGACATGCTCATTGGGTCTGGTCATAACCCATGCATCGTACTCTGATAGAACATGAGATGAAGCTCGAGAAGAATAGGACATGTATCAAGCCGTACCTTCGTGAGGAAAGACAGAATTGACACTCTGTCTTCTGATCATGCGTCCAGCGAACGTTCGAAGTGTTGTGGCTCCAGAAATATCCGGATCGACGTCGATGAACGTATCGGACGCCAGTGCTAGCCAGTTCTTGTGCGAGACATTCAGTCCGGGGCTTGTGATCAGTAATACGGTCTGCGATGGTCGCCATTGATTCGAACTGGTCGAAGCAATACCCCAGAGTGAGAGTACTGCTCCATCAGTGTCATCCATAAGACCAACCTCTACGAGATGCACTTGGGTTCCATCCTTCTTTGTTTCTAATCTCGTCAGCTTTGGATATACCAAAATTTCGATACTCTGCTTACTTTTCCTACGTGCACTGATACTTTTCACAACAACAAGTACCTTCGAATCTTTCACTTCAAAGCCACCTTGTATGAAGTTCTTGAGTGACATCAGGCCATATTCATGATCGATTGGCTTCCTGCAAAGGAGATCAGTGGACTCATCGACGTCCAAGATCCGAATGTGTGAACTCTTGTCTTTTTCGGGGAAGATTTTGATGTAGAGTGGCGCGACTGCGCAAGGGAAGGAGCCCTTGTCTCCATTTGCGATATAAGTGGCCCAGATTGCAACGAGTTGACCAAGTTGTGGCTCGTATAGAAGCATGGTGTCGGACAATTTGATCTAGTCATGATTCAGTTGAAGCCAGTGGAACAATGCCAAGTACTACACTTACAGTGACAACACCTGTATCGTCCTTGACTACGAGGTGGAGGGATCCCTTTGCTCCGGCAGACAATTTTGTCTTGGGCGAGCTTTCGAACAAATTCACAATTCGACCCATGATCTTGATTCGACTTGGTCCGGGGACAAGAGAGTCGATATCAAACTCGTCATAGTTTGCAGACGGAACCCAATTGTCTTGCTGTAGGGGAGTCAGAGAAGTGTCAAGTTCTTCCTGGGTGAATCCGTCGCCTGGGTTTGGTGACAAGGCTCGAAGTTGGCCTTTAGAAGGTGGCGCCCGAGAAGGGAAGAAGGATTGGATACTGGGACCTCCTCTGGCCATTTCGCCTCGTCTTGTTTGAGGTGAGAATAGTTAGGTAGTCAAATCAGATCGCAGAAGATACATTCCAGCATCGAGGGCTTTTGCCTGGGAAAATCCAGCTAGCATAGCAGATTAGGAAAGTGTGACCAGCGCTCCTTCCAAAATCGCGCTGTTCTCAACTCGGCCACTCACGATACACGCACCCGGAGAAGACGAAAGAACGAGGAGATCAGTATGATGGGCTACTGGTGGTTGTGAAGTAATTCGGTCGCGACAACAATCGAAGATTTACTTAGCCTTGTGCATCAAAGTCTCTAGCGATTCTCTCGCTTTCTGCCTCTCCAACCCATTGGCAGATCCTATCTCCCACGTCACCGATCAGCTTCTCATATCTGCCATCGTGGTCATCTGGCGTGAAGAGACCACAGTGCGCTTCGACCAAGTCAACGTCCTTCATCAGCACACGCACCCAAGTGGGGTCTCTGTTGCCAGAGCCATCCTTGGGTGGAAGAGTGCAGAATGTGCGATCTTTGAAAGGCTTCTGCTCCTCGCCGTAACGTGGTTCAGTGCCTTGAGTGGACATGACGGTAGACTGCATCGACGAAGTATGCTTCGAGAGCGGCTCAATCGTGGAATCGTCGTCGTTCCAAGAATGATCCAGAGCAGCTTTCCACTCTTTCTTAGCGTCTTTTTGCTCTGTCGCCATGATCGACTCTTGATCGGTTTCCCTCCTCTCGATAGTTTTCTTACGCTCCTTCTCCTTGTTCTTGTCGCCCTTCATGACTTCCTTCTCTGCCTTCTTACCTTCCTTAATTGCTTGACGTTCGCGCTTCTTTTCTAGCTTTTCACGATCCTTGAGTGCCTTTTCGCGATCCTTGACTGCTCGGAAGTACAGTTTCAGTACCCTCTCATACTCTTTCTCTGCGAGTTTTCTGGAGTCTTTGTCCGAAAAGAATGGTGGTTTCTCAGGTTTTGCAGGTGGATCAGGTATAGGCGGTAGTTCCTGCAGAGTAGATGTTGCAGCTTCAGGCGATTTGTCTGACGAGGCTGTATGTGTGTCTACGTCTTCTTCAAGCTTGTCCGAAGCAGTGCCTTGTTGGTCCGCGATTGTCGTTGAATTGGCTTGGGCAATTTCAATATGTTCTGTCGCATCGATCCAAGACTCGATATCCGAAGTATCATTGCCCGCATCCGACATGGGGGCAGGGTCCAGATGGTCCATCGCCGACATGCCATTCATTTCTGCAGCCTCGAAGTCCTTGATGTCATCATCTGTTTCGAGCAATTCGTTGTCTCTTGGGGCGAACTCCTCGGAGTACTTTTCTTCGTCCTCTTGCATTATCTTATGATCTCCGTCGATTACTCCGCCTGTCATCGTTGGAGTTTCAACAGATATCTCAGGCGACATTGGTGTTTTAGGTTCCTTTGGCCGACCTGTGCTGGAAGTGTAGTAGTTCACGAAGCGGACTCTTGGAGGAGCGACAGAGCTACCTATGACTGCTTTTCTCGTTCGCTCACCCTGCTCCTCGAGACCTCGAATTCGGGTATATCGGAGTTTCAAGCCGCTGTAATCTGCCATGGCACCTCCAAACTCGAGATGTGACTTCACCAATTGCTTGGTAGCTGTTCTGAGATCACTAGAATGCTTGTTGAGAAAGTACCAAGCTCCTTCCCAGCCTTTCCTAACAGGAAGAACCACATCATTCTTGAAGGCTGGATTGTAGTTGGGGTCGAGCTGAGAGGGCGAGAATGGGCTTGACGCAAGTTTTAGGTTTGACGTAGAAGCACTTGCGGTTGATCTGTCATCGAAATAGTCCCCACCAGTCTGCATACTCGAGACAGATGGCGTGTGTTCATCATCATGCGGCGACTTTTGAGGACCTGGAGCTGGACTGAAGATGCTAGCCAAGCCGACCTTGATGACCCTTGGATGCATACCCAGAAAAGGAACATCGAAGTTGACAGTACCGATCAGACGGTGGCGTAGAGAGCCATCTGCAAGGGATGGAATCAAGACCACCTCGGCGCAAAGCAAGCCACCCATACTGTGACCTAACAATATCACATCTGTAGTCGGTCCTTCGTGAGGTTTCAGCCTGAGAATCAGTCAGATGAGTGCTGGACGAGTTATTGCATCAATCTTACCAACGACTAAAGTCATCTCGCGCGAAATCGATCTTCTTCTTTGACCTATACCTCGGATAAATCTTTGTATGAACAGTGTGTGTTTCCGACAGTAATGCAGCTACAAGACTATGTACATGAGCCGGGAAGCTCTGGAAGCTGGTCTCATCACCCATGAATCCATGGATAAATACAAGGAGTAATTTCCTTCTATCACCTTGTTCATCTGACGGCGAAGGCAACAACGATTGTGTTGACTTCAAACGTGGATCGTTCTGCGCAAGTGAGAGATAGTCGTTTCCATACGACGTGGTCGTCAGAGATTCGTAAGATGGCGGGGGCAAGTCGTCGTCTTCAAAGTCCTCTGACACCAAGAGGTCTGCGCCTGACGCTTGTCGCGGCGGTAGAGGTGGAGGTCCACCAGTCCTCTGATGATTGCCTTCTTTTGACATGCCGAGTGAAGTTGTCTGGAGCTTGGCAAATCCAGAAGTCAAACATGCAACTAGTTTCAGTGTAGTCACAGGGTAAATGCGGCTCTCAGGAGGTGTTGTTTAGGGATGGTACCACTGGCGGTGAGAATGTTGTGACGTCGGGCACAGCAGAAGCTTGGATCTTTAGCGCGCTTTTGCAGGTTCAACGGAACTATTTCCCGGAAATAGATACAGATAGATAGGCGTTAAAGTTTCTCGGCAATGCTCAAATATTGACACCAGCCGTATGAGATCGATCTTGAATCGTGAGAATACGAGATGTAACACAAGCTTGACGGCAGAGCGAAGTGGCAGATTTTGATGCAGGGAATATGACTACAGCACCCTCGCATACGGTGGACATTGTTGCGCACGCGATGATGCCATAACAAGCAACTATTCCTTGCGTGTCATGTAGTGGAAACTTGAAACGAGGACCATGAAGACTCCCTTACAGCTGCAGGGCTTTGTTGTACTTCTGGGCGGCGATTCGACGTCAGACGGCGAGATGCATATTGGCTAGGCCACAGAAAAAAGAGCAAGTGGAGCAGATGGAGTGGAAAATAGCCACGACTTGCGGCAGTACCTGCAGGGATAGTGATGGATCATAGGAACAGACGATCGAGCCGTGGGCACACGCATACAGGCTAAGAACAAGAGGAAACAGCAGCGGACGGCGACATGATGGAAATAGAGGCGAACGAGGATGAAGTAATCTCGTTGGCTTGCGCAACCCTAGCAAACTACCCATGTCGCAAGCGATGATGGCGGTATCGATCAGGGCAGCGGAGATTTGGGTTGAATGGATGGTGGCCCATGTTTGGCGGCGGCGGGACCGTTTGAGAGCCAGAGGGTCTCGTGGGCCGAAGTTAGTGAAAGTCGTGCAACCTTGAAGCACAGGCTTCTGCTTCTGCCGCTTCTTCGCTTTGCTTTCGTCTGTCGTCGGAGACTTTCAAGCTGGAAGTAGTCGTCGTTGTTGCTGTTGTTTTTTTGTTCATCACGTCCCTGCCCAACTCGACGCATTCCCTCCCCATCCCGGACGTTTCCTCGCACACGCTGTCGTGTGCTCTTCCTTGTATTTCGACATACCGACTGCTGGCTGGTACTTGACCCCGCTCAGCGGCGTGGTCTCTCTAGTCGTCGTCGTCGTTACATAGGCAGTAAATCAAAGTACTCGTAGACGGCGCGAAAGATTAACATCAAGAAATCTGACCTGCACCCGGAGCGTTGCTCACACGCTTTCGCTTCCAAGACATCCGTACATACAGACTTCTGTCTGATTGTATTTTGAGCTTGCGCCAAGCATCAATTACACACTGTAAGACGCCATTCTTGACAAGCTGCTCTGCATATTCCTCTCGACTGCCGTTATAAAGGTGCGTATACTGACATGTCGCGACAGAGGCAGTTTGCTGGTTCGATTACCGGCGTCCATTCGTTTCCCAGCACCCTTGTGACTTCAAGAGCTCGTCCGCTCCCATGGTCCCATCTCAATCATAAGTCACAAGCACAATTACCACCACCATCACCTACCACGGCTCTTTGATAGCAGCCACATCCTACTTGCTACAGCCCAGTCTGGACCGGGCTCTATTACTGTCGTTCCTGTCAAGAGCATTCGCTGCTCTCATTTCCTGTATCGATAACCGCCCCAAACCATGGAGCGCCTCTTCAAACGGCGCAAATTGTCCGCCTCGGCTGCCAGTCCACCCGCCCCATCTCCGACTGCCTTTTCGCATGGACTGCAGGACATCCGTCCGGTCGAACGAGTTGAAGAAGTTCATGTTCACATAAGAAACCACAGTCCTGGACGGGCTACAGCGCAGCACGTCGACGAGGTGCACCAACGGCTACACAAACGCCAGACGCCGCTCAACGGCACCGCCGAATCCACAACGTCTTCACGTTCGACACCCACTTTGCTGACTGACGCCGAATCCTCCCTTTCTGCGACTTCTGCAAACACTGTTGCCGACGCTCCTTCGTCCTCTGCCCCGGAAGCACCGTCGTCGTTGTCAGACTATTCTTCCACCCTTGCTGGTATATCGCCATCCATCGCAGCTACCGATCCTACTTTGATTGACTCGACCTCGTCTTTGGCTGTGTCCACAACAACAGCTGAAGCTCTGCCAACAACAGAGGCCGCTCCCACCTCGACACCTTCAGATCCTTCCTCGGCCGTCTCTGCAACCGAACCATCTTCTGCTACCACAGTCTCCGACACAGCATCAGCCGCCCCGTCAATCGACGCATCGTCCACTACGACACCATCCTCTGCATCAATCCCTCTGGCTGCTTATTCAGGTCCTGGAACCGTGAGCTCGTCTCTCCCTACAAGCCCATCTCTGGACGTGACCGACACGGCTGCCTCATCTTCACTTGCTGCACCAACAGCCGCCCAAACCTCATCCGAAATTTCTGGCGACGACACAGTACCATCAACCGCCGCGACCACTCTCCTCTCGGGTATTTCTTTGTCGGGTGTAATTGGAACCACTGCTACGAACACTGCTTCCGGGACGTCTGGACTTCCAAGCTTGTCTGACTCGTCGCTTGCTTCATACACATCTGCACTAAACACTGTCATTTCAGCTAACCCCACCACCATTGCTTCTGGAATATCTCTGCCTGGCGTAGCTGGAACTGCGCCTACCGCTTCCGTCATTTCCTCGAACACTGCGTCACAGACTACCAACACACTCAGCGATGCGAATACAACCTTGAGCTCTTTTGCTTCGCTTTTGACGAATGCGCCTGCCTCTGCTGGTATCTCGGACCCAACCTCTCTATCTGCAGATGAGTCAAGCTCAATGCTTAGCTCGTTGCTTGCAAATGGGTCGACAGTGAACCCAGTCTCTGCGACGAGTGGTGCTGTCACCGGTTCAATTATCTCATACACTTCCTCAGGCGTTCCTCTTGCTAGTACCATATTCCCCACCGGATCAAACGCGACCATCAAGTCTTCAGCCTCATCTGCTCTCGTCTCAGGCAGCGCCATCCTGTCCGGATCGAGCTCTGCAACCGCCTCTAGATCAACTGTATTGTCGCCATCTTTCGCCAGGAACCTGACGACATCTTCGACAACAATCACGAGTTCTTCCACAACTTACACCTCATTCACCACCTTCCAACGCAATAGCGCAACTGTGTCTACATCTGCTGATAGATCTGCATCAAGTAGCTCTAGCGCTTTGACTGCTGTACTAGGCTTTTTCACTGCATCCTCGTCCACAGTCGAAACATTGTCGGACGGTTCTCGGACTACTGCTGCTCTCATTGCTCAAGCATTTGCAACGACCTTGTCTAATGGGCAAACGACCACGTCCTATGGCTCCTTCCAACCCGTCTCGTCCTCTGCCACGAACTACGCTCTTTCCTCCCAAAATGCCGACGTAAGCTCTCGTCTTAGTTCGCTTCTCGCTGCTGCATCAACTGCCACAGGATCCGCAAGGATCTCGTATTCGTCGCAAGCAGTCGTTCTCCAAAGCTCTGCGTCTTCGGCTCTACGATCAGCCAGCAGTGCACTAAGTAGTGCTGCATCGCGAATATCTTCAGACTCCTCTTCCGACAGCTCTTCTCCTTCTGCCACATCCACTGTTGCACAAAGCTCTGGTGCTAGCGCCATTGGTGGACCTGCAACAAGTACCGCTCCTAGTTCTGCCAGCAGCACTGCATCGTCGGACAACAACAGCGACAATACCCCGCCTCCTTCCGTGCTTGCAGGAGGTATCGTTGGCGGCGTCGCAGGACTTGCTGTTTTGGTTCTGACTGCGATGATTCTACTGCGCTGGTACCGAAATCGCATGGCTAATCTCAACGCATTAACTGGAGCCGAAGCTGCTGCTGCTGGTGGAGGTGGTGGCGCTCGGGGTATGTCCGAGGCCGGCAGAACAGCCCCGGTATTAGCGCCACTTTTGGGAGGGGTCTTCAAAAATAGAAAATCCCGAGCCGTGGACGACACTGGAGAACGAGGCTTTCAGCGCATCAGTGGTCGCAAACTGCCTAGTGCTTTCTCAGCTGGCATGACTTCCGCACCGCCGATGCTCATGCCATCGGCCTTCGACACTGACCGAAATATGAGCACCAGTTCGGTGTATCGCGACAGCACTTACTACGGCGCAGGCGGATCGCCCTTTGATGATCCCAACAATGAAGTCGGTATCAACGAGACTATTATGCCTGGACCAGCCCGCCAAGCGAGAGTCCACCCTCCTTATGCCATGAGCCCGACAAGCGCGCTGTCAGAAAACACATCGCCCACCAGTCCCACATTCCCCATCAACAGGAGCAACATGTTGACACCGGAACCTGGCCAAGATGCTCCTCTTATGACCCCACTTCACCCGCAAGGCATGGCCAACAGAAGCGTCACTCCTGGTACTCTTTCAAGCTTCGATGGAAGCAGAGGCAGCAGGTTCACCGAGGAGGTCTGATTCTGCATGATCACTAACTTTACTCCCAACACCAAAATTGTGTTCTTTTTCTTGTTCCGTCATGTCCAACCAACGCGGGATGGAGTTTGAGACTCTCCCATCTTTCCTACAAGACTTTTGGTTTCTCATTCTCCACTACTTCACTTCTCTACCCAACCTTTTTTCTCTTCTTCTTCTTCTCCATCTTGGAAGCCCGATACCCCCTTTTTGTACTTCAGTTACGCTTTACACTTTGTAAAACTTTTGCCACGAAGGTACCTTATGTAATGTTTGTATAGCGGTCATGAATGAGCCATGACCGAGAAAGAAATTCAATTCACGTCCGATATTTACATCAGTTTAAGCACTTGTTGAGTGATTATATCTGACGTGAAACATGAAGGTGTCGAATTTTGAGATTGGTTATTAACGACGTCCAATATGGATAGTCATGACGCTCTTTTAGACGCTTGTATGCTTTCAAAGACGCTCTTCTGTATGCTTGTGTGCTTTCAAAGGTTTATCTCGACATCAGGCGTCCTTTGAATAATTCCCAGAATCTCAAACATGCACGATGCATATTTGTCCCATCGACCCAAAACTCTCCAAAACTATCCTCAACCGCAACATCCACCTTCATCACCCTTTCCTCTCTCTTCAACCCACAGAGCGCACAAGCTTGAGTACTAGTAATAGCACCTTCATCGGCTTTTGCAACACGTACAGCAAGCACACTCCCCAGCTCCGGCACCGTAAGTTTACTCCCATGCACAGAAGCCCCCGTAATCGCAGACTTTAATCTCCCCACCTGCTCACGGTAAACAGAAAGCACGACTTCCACTTCTGTATCTTCACGGCTGGTTTCTGATTTATCGACGCCGGTGAGTTTCATACCGCCGCGAGCTGCAGCGGGGCCGATACGCATGCTTTGGGCGAGGTGTTTGTCGCGCTTCCATCGGGATTTGCGGCCTGCGATTATGTGGCCGAGGATGTGTGTTAGGATTACATAGGAGCCGAGAAAGGCTTTTGTGGTTGGAGAGGAGAGGAAGGTGGATTTTTGGGAGGGGGAGAGGGTGCTGAGGGGGTGGAGGAATTGCTGGGCGAGGGAGGTAAGGACTGGAGGGAAGATTGTTAGGAGAAGAGAGGGAGGGGGGATGTTGGATGGTGCGACGCCTGTGGTTGATGGGAGGATGGTGAGGTCGCCTAAGATGTTGGTTGGGAGCTTGATTTGTGGTGCTTGGTCTGCTGTATTTGTCTGTCGAGACGAGGATGGAAGTCCTGCGGGTTCTGGTGACTCAAAATCATCCCAAGCATCGTCGTTTGATAATGTAGACTCTTGACGAGGTGCAGCAGCGGGATGTGTGGACGAAGTCTTCGAAGCCGAAACCGCTTTCTTTGGTGCACTCAGCGGGCCTGATGGTTTGCTTGCCCTACTCGTCGTCTCTGGTGGGTCGTCCAGACCTAGAAGGTCCACAGCGGCTGAAGGTACCGTCGCTGCCGATGGCTTCGTAGTCTTCGGCTGAGCTGGTGGAGCCGTAGGTTTTTGGTTACCGCCGCTGCCGACAGTCGGCGTTGCGCTCGTCTCGAAATCTCCAAAGTCGTCTTCATCACCCCAAGAGCCAACAACATCTGCATCTTCAAACTCGTCGTACTCGTCTGCATCAAAAAGGATGTCTGCATGTCCTGCAAATGGGTGATTGCTTGGTAATTGACTCGCCTTTGCTGCTTTCTTCAAAATGACTGGTGGACCAGATGTCTTTTTCGCAGGCTGCGGTGTAGGCTTTGGTGTAGGTTTGATCTCTTTTGCAGATTGCACTACTGGTTTGGGCACTGCTGGAGGTTCTGGTTTTCGTTGTGGTATTGGCTGTGGTGTTGGTTCTGGTTCCTCGAAATCACCAAAATCGTCATCTTCTTCATCCCATGGATTATCGTTCTGATTGTTTGCCTGTATGTTTAATCCTTGTACAGTGGCTAAACTTGAGTTGTGATTCGACTGTATTTGATGCGGAAAGTTGTTTTGGCTGGAGTTGTCTTTAAGGGTGAAATCACCAAATTCGGCCAATAGATCTTGTGACATTGCTACGCAATCTGCTGGAGATCAGATGTCAAGGCCATGTAACCAGCTCTTCGAATCCAGTGATCACTTCCGAGTTTTCAAGAGTGTCGTTCAGATGTTCTTTGCGGAACACTCGGGAGCGCCTCGTGGTTGCTCAGCAATCGTGTATATCTCGAAATGTTTGCTTTGTTTGCTTGTGACGTCGGCCAACCTCCAACGGTCATGCACCGACTCAGTGACTCTATCTGTAAACAACAATATCAGTGTTATTGAGATTATCGTGTCTCGAGTATGCGGTCTCTTGTCGAAGCAAGAGAGTCGTGGCAAACTCTGCAAACATGTGAATCACTTGCCGACCTGAAGGACGCCATTCGCAACGAGAACGATCCCAGCTCTCTGGCCAAATCTAGATCACTTCTTTGGAAGGTGAGAGTTGTGCCGCGACTTGAAAGGATCCAAACTCACGATTTATACAGATCTTCCTCTTATTCGAAGGACTTGATCATTCGCAATGGATACAAATATCAGCAGATTCACGCTCGGCATACGCTTCAGTTCGCTCGCATCTCTTACGTGGACTCGAACACCCAGAAGAAATTTTGGGCTCTAATCTGGATCCGCTAAGCGAAGACTCCGAGGTAAACTATCATGAACAAGACGAGCAAATCTCCCATCTCACTGATAGCTAAGTCTTGAAAGTCTCCTTGGGCCGTTCTTCGAAAAGATGAAGAACTACGTGCTGAAATAATGCAAGATGTCGACCGATGCATGCCAGACATTATATATTTCCGTCAACCGCAGACTCAAACCATGCTATTGGATGTTTTGTTTGTGTTTTGCAAATTGAACCCGGATGTTGGCTATAGACAGGGCATGCATGAGCTACTAGCACCCATCCTCTGGGTCGTCGAGAAAGACGCAGTGTCGAGCAAAGCTACCGACGACTCTAGCGCAGACGACAAGATGCTGTGTCATGTTTTTGATTCCGACTTCATCGAGCACGACACCTTCACCCTGTTCGGTATCGTCATGCAAGGAGCAAAGTCGTTCTATGAGCAAACAGCACACAAAGCAGCTTCAAAGCTGACTGCCAGCACGGCGAAGCCTACTGCCACATTGGAGAATCCCATCCTTACTCGGATACACAGAATCTTCGACGAATATTTACCTCACGTTGATCCGACACTCGCACAACATCTGCAGGAGATTGATCTGATACCTCAAGTCTTCCTTATGTGGGTCAGAATACAATGGATTGAATAAGACCAATACTGATGAGCGACAGGCGATGGATAAGACTATTGTTTGGGCGAGAATTCAAGTTTGATGATGTCTTGAGCATGTGGGATGCCATATTCGCAGATGACCCAAGTCTTGAGATTGTTGACCTGGTCTGCCTAAACATGCTTCTCAGACTCCACTGGGATTGTGAGTAGCCCATCAGGATCCCGTAACATAAGAAGACTAATCAATAGCAGTGATGGACGCAGACTACAACACAGCACTGACCCTGCTTCTGAGATATCCTGAGCTGGAAGACGGCAAAACTCCACAAGAATTCGTAACAAACGCAGTCTACCTTCGAAACAACTTCAATTATGAAGGTGCCAGCACACTAGTCGAGAAATACTCGGGGAGGTCCCTCCCACAACCCACAGAAGTTCCCTCCGCAACGCTCCAACCTTCCATGCCTGGAAAACTACGCATGCAAATGCCTGGCCGAGCATCTAGCAACTTCGAAGATATTCTGCAAGGAGCGGCCAAAGGCGTACTACAACGAGGCGAAAAATGGGGCATTAACAAGGCTTTCCGTGACGCTATGGATGAAGTACGGAAAGGCGTGCGAGAAATTCAGGCTGTGCAGACTCCTCAGGCGCCGAGACACACGCGTGGTTTATCGAGACAGAGCGGGACTTCTGACAGATCGACAAATCCGAGTCTGCAGCTTATGGCTTTGGAGCAGCGTAATACGGCTCTATCGAAGATGCTGAAGAAGGCTATCGATGATCTTTGGACTTATCACGAGACTGCTGTGGCTGGCAAAGGTGGAGAGGAAGATTCACTGAGTGGTCTGAGCATGGCTATTGCCAAGGTGCAATTCATCCAAGTATATCTTGACGACGCGACAGTGCCATTATCTGCAGAAGAGGAAGCCATTGAAGCAAGCAAAGAAGATGCCGTCGAGGTCACCGAAGTCCAACCGCAAATCAAAGAACCGACAACCGCTCACTCTGACTCCAAGCCTGCGTTGAAAGACACAGAGGAGCCAGCACAGACAACGACGACAAAGGAAGATCCAAAACAATCCCTCGAAGTGCCCTCACAACAGCCCGTCCAAGCCGCACCATCCAAGACCCCAAAAACCACCGACATCCCCCTTGACTTCCACACACCCCGACCCACACTAGCACAATCCTCCTTCTCCTGGATGCTAGGTCAATCCCCCGAAACCAGCGCCAGCAACTTTGCCCAAGCAAAAGCCCTCGCACCCTCAGACATACGACGAAGAAGCAAAGGGTTTCTATTCGGCGACGATGAAGATGCGAGAGCAGGAAGTCCAGAGAAGAAAAAGGACAGTAAGAGGGGCAAGGATAGGAAGAAACAGGTCAAGAAGGAGGTTTTGTTTGAGCAGGATTCTGTCGAGGAGGAGTTTGATTTGGGCGCCTTGGAAGAGGAAAAGAGGGCTGGGAAGGAGAAGGAGGAGAGGGCGAAAGCTGGAGCTGGTGGTGTCAAGAGCAAGTAGGGAAGGGCTACAGTGGTGGTTCAGGATGAAATCATGTCTTTTCTCATTATGCTTTCACTCATAAAATGGGATGGTGTGTAAATATGCTTGGCGACCAAGGTATGGTAGAGTGCTTTGGCCTGGGTACACCGCTATGACGCTATGCAATGCAGATAGTATAGAGCTTCTCAAGGCCTTCTTACTTCTTCTTGGGGGCCTTCTTCTGTGCCTCCAGGTACTCAGCCCAACCAGAACCAGTGAGCTTGGGCAAGAACTTGCCGACTCTTTGCTGGTAGATCTTGTATTCGGGGTACTTCTCAGCGCTCAGCTTCTCGGTAAGCCAAGTGCTGGATTGGAAGAGGATCAGATACGACATGGCGCCAATGCCGGTCCAGTTGTACAGGGAACCAGTCTCGGTGCATCCCCACTGGTACAGGGTGACCCAAATGAGCTGTTCGCCGAGGAAGTTGGGGTGTCTCGAGTAGCGGAACAGACCAGTGGTGTTGAAGCCTGGCTCGAGGTCTTCGCGAGTCCAGCCAGCAGGGACCTTTGCGGTCTTTTGGTAGGCATGCTTGGCCTTGTGGAAGTTCCACTGCGAACCGTCGGCAAAAAATTCGAGAAGAACGAGGGCCATGAGGACGCGTGCGAAGACGATGTCGGCCGTGTTCATGCCCTGGCCAGTGACGCGAGAGGCAAGCATGAGGACGTAGGTAGGGGTGGTGACCATGAAGAGGAGAAGGCTCTGGGCGATGCAGATGAACAAGACGTTGAAGACGAAGAAGAGCGGGCGATTGACCCAGCTGCGGACAGTCTCCCAGCGATAGTCTTCTGAGCCAATGCTGTAGCCACCCCTGCGCCAGTAGTTGAAGGTCAAACGGATGGACCAGCAGACACTAAAGGCGAGGATGTTGTCGAGTCTCTGGGAAGGCAGGCCGTTCAAGCGAGCCCAGACATCGTAGTGGAGATTGTAGACGGTGGGCAGCAGACTCCAGCAGCGATCGACTTGGGAGTAGTTCTTGTTGATCTCGGAGACGATGAGGAAGATGGGCGTAATGGCGAGAGCGAAGGCGAGGCCAGAGATCAGAGGGTTCGTGGACAGGTACAGGTGCTTGAGGGCTTGCGTGTCGGCGCCTGCTTGCACGAGCTGCTGAGGGAGAGCATAGAGCTGGTCGACGAAGGGTAGCACGGTCTTGCTGAAGTCGACGGTGTCGGCGAGCGTCTTGACGAGTGGCAGCGCCGTGCCAACTGGTGGAGGAAGCAGCATCTTGTTGTTCGTGGGATTGAGGTCAATCTGCTGTGGATCGAGTGGTGAGAAGTTGGAAGTTGACTTGGACACGCGTAGGAAGCTCAATGCGATCTGCCATCTGCGAGAACATCAAGTCGTCATCGCCAAGCATCATCAGAGGGTTCATGGCCAAAGCTCTCGTCATCTTGTCCAGATCAGGCACTGACGCGTCTTCCATTCTGCTTCACGCGTTTCCACTTTTTGCCGCTACTCAAGGACTCGACCATTCACAACACCATGGTCTGAAGACGTCACGAGTGCCCGCAGAGATGGTGACCAAAGTCCTCTGTGTGGCAGAAAAGCCTTCCATTGCCAAAGCTGTCGCTGGCCATTTATCTGGAGGCTCACATCGTGTTGTAAGCTCTCCCAGCCATTCCGCCTCTTGCATATATTTGTGCACCTGCATGTTGACCAGTCATCCAGTCCAATACACGCACGCAATGGGTCAAGAACTACATCTTCTCGTACACCTTTCCCGCATGGGGCGCCTGCGAGGTAACCATGACGAGCGTTGCTGGTCATCTCCAAAGCACGGATTTTGTGCAGAATTTCAGAAACTGGAAGGCATGCGATCCGGAACATCTCTTTGATGCCCCATTGGTAACCTATGTCGACGAGGACAAGAAGGGTATTGCTGCGAACATCGAGTCACAAGCTCGTAACACGCACATCCTGTTCATCTGGACCGACTGTGACCGAGAAGGCGAACACATCGGCAGTGAAATCAGGGACGTAGCACTATCAACCAACGCTCGCTTGAGACAGCCTGGAAAGATTGTTCGCGCGAGATTCTCAAACATCGAGAAGGCGCATATCGTACAGGCTGCTCGTAATCCCATCCTGCTTGACGATAACCAAGCCAACGCTGTCGCTGCAAGAATCGAACTTGATCTTCGTATTGGTGCTAGCTTTACACGTTGGCAGACAATGGAAATTGTTGAATACCTCAAGGCTCGTGGTGTCTTTGCTGCAGATGAGAGGAAGCTCATCAGTTACGGTAGCTGTCAATTTCCCACACTTGGCTTCGTCGTCGACCGATATTTCGTAGTCAAGAACTTTGTACCTGAGCCCTACTGGGCCATCAAGGTGACACACATCAAGGAAGACATCACTGTCAACTTCAGGTGGGCTCGGACCAATCTATTCGACCGCATGGCCGTGATCATTCTGTTTGAGAGGTGCTTGACGGCAAGATACGCCAAAGTCATCAAAGTACAGACTAAACCTGCCAGTAAGTGGAAGCCATTACCACTCACTACAGTTGAGTTGCAGAAGATGGGCAGCAGATTCCTGCGCATGGACAGTCAAAGGGTCATGAAGATTGCAGAAGATCTCTACAACAGAGGCTTCATAAGCTATCCCAGAACGGAAACCGATCAGTTCGATAAAGGCATGGATCTGATGGCTTTGGTTCGGAAGCAAACGCAATCACATGCTTGGGGACCGTTTGCTCAGAAGTATGATATCCACGCTCTTGCTGAAACAACAATTACTGACTGACTGCAGTCTTGTTAGCGGAGGCTTCAACCAGCCAAGACAAGGTCGTAACAACGACAAAGCCCATCCTCCCATTCACCCGGTCAATTTCGTTACCCCGAATGCACTTAGCAACGAAGACGAACGCAAAGTATACGAATTCGTGGTCCGGAGATTCCTCGCCTGCTGCAGTGAGGATGCAAGAGGTTCTCGCGACGAAGTGGGAATAATTTATGGCACCGAGACTTTCAACGCATCAGGACTCTCGGTGCTTGCGAGAAACTATTTAGATGTTTATCCCTACGACAAGTGGACTAGCACGGAACAGCTTCCGCAGTTTCAGGTCGGAGAAACATTCGAGCCTACCGAAGCCAGAATGACGGAAGGCAAGACCAGCCCACCTGGATTCTTGACCGAGCCAGACCTTATTGCCCTCATGGACGCAAATGGCATTGGTACTGATGCTACAATGGCCGAGCACATTGCCAAGGTCAAACAACGTGAGTACGTCATGACTCGACCTCGAGCTCAGAGAGCGCCTACGCAAGATGGCGACGAGAGAGAAGAGGGTGAAGCACCGCCAGTCCTACCAGATGACGATGGAGGTGGAGGCAGGGGCCGTGGTCGAGGTAGAGGAAGAGGCGGCCGAGGTGGTGGAGCAGGCGGACGTGGCGGAGGCCAGCAAGGTGGTGTGCAGGAGTTCATACCAACGACACTAGGTGTGGCCCTTGTCAAAGGCTACGAGGACATGGGGTTCGAGATGAACCTGAGCAAGCCCTTTCTCCGAAAAGAGGTGAGTCTGCTCGAACCCACTATGAGTCACTACGACTGACTACGAGACAGATGGAGAACAAGATGAGAGCAATATGTGCCGGCACTACAACCAGAGGTGATGTGGTTCACGAGAGCTTGGACATGTATAGAGATGTCTATATCAGGACCCGGCGAGGCATCAACATCTTGAAAGCGGTGAGCAATATCGAACGCACTTTACAACTTGACGATTGCTGATGAGTGGCGTGACAGTCGGTCGACAAATATGTGCCGGGCGCAAGAGGTAACAGGTGATCATGGCAGGGACAATCCCTCCATCCCTCGATAAATATGGGGAAGGAACGAGCAAACGTGGTCGGAAGTCATAAAATGACCTGCCTGTGGATCATGTCTACGGACTTGAATCATTGTGCTTGCTATGCTTTGACGTGTTGATAAAAACAACGAATGCAGCGAAGTTTATGTGTCGCTGTGGATGGAACAGCAATTCTTGATGACCAAAAACAATGGACCACGACTATCAAATGCATGAGCTTTCAGCCACTTCTGTTCCAAAGCGAAGGACGATCAATTTGTCATTAAAGTGACATGCATCTCAGTAGGGTTCATCCACGACCTCGGTCCGCATTGTAGACTCAGCCAAGAAATACCCCAATCGAATCAGCCGTAGGCAATTATCACAAGGGTATGTCGAGCAGACTGTTGAGAGGTTGAGGGTGGACAGGCGGTGGTGATGGATCGCTACATGGTAGCACTGTCAAAAGATGAGACAGGTTGCGCGTGGTGAACTACGGCTGTTTTAGAAACCGTTTGATCCCTCGGAACGTTTCCAGCTAGGCATTGTGAAAAGGTATCCCCACATGAAAGGGGAAAAGAGGGTCGACTTGTTGATACAGACAAGACGTCGTCGACTGAGCACTGCCCATCATATCGGTTCACGCATACCATCCCCTCATTATTTTGTTTTTGACAGGTCTCGCCGAGCACGCATCATCGGTTGTCCAAATTGCGGGTCTCAGATCAGGCTAGAGTGCATCTTGCCAGGGTATCAAATCATCCGAGATTTTGGCTCTGGACCGCAGCCTCGACGACACTCTTCAAGCACGAGCCCGCAGGTCACACTGCCCTCTGTTGTTGACGCTCTGCTGATCTCTCCACGTGCGCCGACGTGTAGAGGATACATTTGACGCTTTCCAGTGTCGTCGCATCAGAGCCAGTCTGTCATCAGAGTTGAGCGGGTGGCGGGTCGAGCATGAGTTCGCCGGTATGCAATAATCATGGCAAGTGCTTTGGATGAAAACTCTCGGGTGCGCCGTCTGACCGCGCAGAAGGCTTCCAACCATCGCCCGTCCAGCATGACGAAGAACTTCGCATCCTCTCGCGCATCCAGAGTACAGGTAGTCTCTTGTCCATGCCGCCTCGCGGATCCATGTCAGCCGAAGCTCAACGACCGAGAATGTCGTTTGACGCGGCGGCCATCGAGGCGGCCGACCTGCGCAGCATGACCAGGTCAGACTCGGTCCACGCACATGGCAAGCACGCACGCGCTGATGAATCCTCGATATCAAGGTCTCCGACTCTGCCTGAACGTGAAAGTGGTCTGCGTCGCATCAGACAGTCCAACCACCGCCAGCCCACATCGCCCCAGCTGCAGACCTCACGCTCTCCCTCGCTCAACCTAAGCATACCGGCCCAACCGTTGGCCGCTTCCTTGCCCTCGGGCCCGTCGTCGCCTACCCTGCCCTTTGGCGAAGACCTCAGCCGCTTCCCTTCCGAGTCTCTGCATTCCTTCTCCTTCGCACACCAGTCCGAGACGTCGCTGCACGACCGCCAGATGATACTCAAGAGATCCGTGGACTTTATGAAGGACAGACCGGGGTGGGGCTCTTCGAATCCTGCAATCCTGAATGCTCAAGCAAAAATTACTGGGGATTCAGAAGCACAGAGCATGATCGAATTGCTACAGCGCGCGAACCTGCTAGGACCCGACGGCACCTCATTACAAGCTCCGGGACTAGGCATAATAGGAGCACCCCTCAGCGGGCCAGCCGACCCGTCGGCTGACAACATCTTCGAGAAGAGCTTTGCCCCGCTGGTGCTGAGTGAGAGCCCGAAAGACTTTGACGACGACTTGGTCATGTCTCCCACATCTGCAAAGTCTGTCAAGTCATCAGAAGAGAAGGACTCGCTACAGCCCGAGCCAAAGCGCATCTCATTGAAGCGCACATATACCGACACGAGCGGATTGAGCTTACAACATCGACTCGCAGATGCTCTGGCCAAGCCCTACCACGCTGCCGATGTGCCTCGCCGTGCTGAACCTCTCACTCCTAGCCAGGTCCCGTCAGGATTGCACACTTCAAAGTCGACCACTTCGCTACCTGTGACTGGATCTGCTTCTCATGGCCACGGTCACGGTCATGGGCGGCAATCTGCTGCCGCCCAGGCCATCTTCACCACCGATGCGCGCGCTCCCTGGACAATCACCGCTGCAAATGACCTGGCATGTTTGGTCTTTGGAGTCACTCGTGCAGAAGTGCGCAAGATGGGCATCATGGAAGTCATCCGTCCGGAGCGACGCAAGTGGCTCGAGAACAAACTGAGACACCCAGAGTCAGATCTCTACAACCAAAACAAATCTCCCAATCACAGCTCGTCACCCTCTGCTTTGGCAAAAGGTAGCGGCGTAACAGCCAAGCTATTAAGCAAGCCTCCTGCTCGTCAAACTTACCAAAGCAGACGTTCCAAGACAACCAACGGCATTGACGCAGATTCGACAACTCGCCGTGTATCCAACCCTTCACAAAAGTCGCGCGGCGTGCTTCTATGCGGAGATGTCGTGCCCATACAGAAACGCAATGGTGACATTGGCTCGGCCAGTCTATGGGTCAAGGAGAAGCAGAGTGGCTTGATTTGGGTCCTTGAGGAGATCGCCGAAGACGTTGCCTACATCACGGTCGACGAGATTGGATGTGTCGAGAAGGGCGTTGGTGCCCTTGAGTCAATCTGGGGCATCGAAAGAGTACGAAGGGGCACAGATATTAGGAAGCTGATTCCCGAACTGCCAAAATTGGCCGGCACAAATACTGGCATGCTGGATTTCGATCAGATTGCCTCGCTCCGTCGTTACACTGCGCGCACCGCAAACAGTATCAGTGTTCCTATCACTGTCGATCAGCTCTCCGGCCAGTCGACACTCCGCGTCTCCAGCTTCCCTCACATTGCTGGTATTCTCGTTCTGAATCCGGACACACTCAAAGTGGCTAGCTCGAACAATGTCTTTTCCGCTTCTCTCTTCGGCCATGACGATCCAGACGGCCTTCCCATTACTGAGTTGATCCCCTATTTCGATAGTATACTCCACCTTTTGACCGACGAAGACAAAATTCGCTTGGTAGACGGACTTGTCATCCCGGAGCACAGTTTCAGAAAGGCTCGAGCTCTCCTTGCTCTACGTGAAGGACGCGCAGATGCTGCATCCATATTCTTGAAGCCTAGTGGCTTGCCCGCAAAGCACAGAGACGGCTCTGATATCATGATCGATGTTCAGATGCGCGTCGTCAAGAGCGACCGCCATAGCTTTGACAGTATTCCAGAGCACAATCGCATAGACGCTGACAAACTTCCCGCATCCGAGGTTGTATACGCTTTGTGGATCACGTACTCAAGACAACTACATGCGGTCAATCATGGTGTTGGTCCCGTTATCCCTGTGGTGTCCAGACCAGTCACTCCTCCGCGACAACCGGTACCTATACGCTCGGGCTCGAGCGTAGACCAGGATAGCGAGGACTCTAGCAGCGACAAAGGCGGTACAGCCAAGGCCAAGATCGATACCCCCTCACTTCTAACCCAGCAACTACAACAATCACCGACACAATCACATGCATCAGGAACACCACTGCTTACGAGCGAGCCCTTCGAACATCCCTCTCCAGCTGCGATTGAAGCTGGTGCAACTACGATCAAGAAAAAGTCCATTGCCGACTTCCTCATCTTGGAAGAGATGGGCCAAGGTGCATATGGACAAGTCAAGCTTGCGAGATACAAGAAAGCAAATGCGCAAAAAATGTGCATCAAATACGTAACGAAACGACGCATCCTGGTCGACACATGGACCAGAGACAGACGCCTCGGCACAGTACCATTGGAAATCCACGTTTTGGACTATTTACGACGAGACGATTTACAACATCCGAATATCGTAGAAATGGCCGACTTCTTCGAAGACGACATCAACTACTACATTGAAATGATTCCCCACGGCCTACCCGGCATGGACTTGTTCGACTACATAGAACTTCGCGTAAACATGGAGGAGAAAGAATGTCGCAAGATTTTCGTCCAAGTCGCAAACGCACTGCACCATCTCCACATCAAAGCCAAAGTCGTCCACCGCGACATCAAGGACGAAAATGTCATTCTCGATGGCGACGGCGCGGTCAAACTGGTCGACTTTGGCAGTGCCGCATACATCAAATCCGGACCCTTTGACGTGTTCGTCGGCACAATAGACTATGCAGCTCCCGAAGTGCTTCGAGGTAGCCCGTATCGAGGAAAAGAGCAAGATGTGTGGGCATTGGGCATTTTGCTCTACACGATTGTGTACAAGGAAAATCCATTCTACAGTATCGACGAGATTATGGATCACGATTTACGGGTTCCGTATGTCATGAGTGAGGATTGCATTGATTTGATTCGGAAAATGTTGGATCGGGATGTTGAGAGGAGGATTGGGATTCAAGCCGTTCTCGATCATCCTTGGTGTACGTATGTGGACCCTGAGGATGAGTGATGATCGTGGTTTGTTTCCTCTATCCTTATGCCTGTCTTTGGTTGTTGTTTTTGTGTTTTTTCTCGTTTACTTTCGCTTTCTGTTTGATTGTTATCTACTACGATTCCCTTTTTTCTTTCTTTTCTGGTTGGATTGCATTTTAATATTCTTTCTACGCTTTTTTCTGCAAATACGAAAACACCCGAATACCATACAATGAGAGAGATGATGGCAGAGCGACAGAGAGGAGAACACCAAGCAGAAGGGGAAGTGATGGAAAGGAATGTGATACAGTGGAGGAAAGAATGGTATCACTACTAAGATAAGAGCAAGAAGTACAAGAAGACTAAATGAGCCGATTAAACAAGATGTTCAGACTGGTCAGATTCATGTTGCGAGTGAATATCTTGGGCGTAATTGAGGATCAATTCTTTGTTTGTGCAAGTACTGCGGCGATGTGTGCACAACTTCTTCCTTTGATACAACAATCTCATCGATGCTTTTGCTTTCCTTGGGCTTGGACTTGAGCAAGGAATTGATGTCCTTGTTCATGCGCACTTCGACGTGCTTTCCTCCGTTACTGCTCTCTCGCTCCTGCCTAGAACGCTCAAGTGACCTTCCTTTCCTCGCTGAGCTCCGTGATGACTGTTCACTCTTCGTGCTCTTCTCGGAAGCATGTAGAAGTTAATTCTGCCTCTTCAAGTCTCAGTCTCGGTCACGGAATGCTCCTTCTCTCCAGTCCCGGTAGCCACAATCTCCACCTCAACATCCAAAGCCTTCCACTCGCCAACCTCTGCAATCTTCTCAGGTTGAACACGTCTGGTGTTCTTGTTCTTGTCCTTCCAACCACCGACTTCGGCAATCTTTTCGGACTGGACACGCTTGAGGATCTTTTCGCCAGTGTTGGAGGTGTTGGCGTCTTTGATGGGGGTTCTGGGGTCGAGAAGTCCTTCCTTTTTTTGAACTTTGTTAGTTCTTTTTTGTGATAGGGGGAGGAGTGCTTTGTGTGTGCAGGTGGAGGGGTGGTTAACCTCGTCTTCGGTGGGGAGGGGGATTTGAGATGGGTCTTTGGGCTTTGTGAGGGGGGAGCCGGTGTAGAAGCTGACGTGCGACATGGTTGGGATGGTGCAGGTGGATAAGGTGGGTTGGTTGGAGTGGAAGAGAGTTGTTTGGCGTGGTTGATGTCTTTGTAGAGAAGGTAGTGGGTTGTGCGCAGGGTCGGGGCCGGGGTTAGAGGAGATGAGTGAAGCTAGTGGACAAGTGAAGGTTGGTTTGCTGACTTGTCGTTTGCAAGAAGTCGTTCTTGTTGTTGTTTGGGCAATCAAATGACTTGCTTGGTTGGAAGACTGTTGGCTATCTGGTTTTATCTTGGTCAGAGTCGTGTTGTTGCTTCACCGCGCTTCACTGTCTACAGTCGGCTAAAGCGTGTTGCACATTACTTTGTTGTCTTTGAATCTTTGGTCCTCTTTGGTCCGTTTCTTAGCGATCTGATATCTACATCTCCAGCCATCGCGGAGGCATCAATGCGATTCTGATCAATACGACATCTATTCTTGACCTTGTGCAGTGGCCTGTTCAGCTTTCTCCTTTTCTCGTCGTGCGGCCTTCTCTGCCTTTGCACGCTTCTTCAACTCTGCGCCTGAGGGCTTGCCATCCCCTTCTGCGGCTGGCGGCTGTTGAGCTCCCTCGGCCTTTCTGACCTCACTCTTTGGCTTTTCCGTCTTCTTGGGCTTTGTCCATGATTCGGGAGCTTCCTTCAGAATCTTACCATCTTCGACCAAGACACCTTGTCCACCAGTGCGATCTTCGACTTTGTTGAAGAACTGTAGTCCTATGACACCATTCTCATCTCCTTCACTTAGGATGACACCATTTTCAGACTTCCAGAATTTCACTCCAGCTTCCATGGCTTTCTTGATATCCACATAGACGAGTACTGAGGACGAGTTACGCATACCAGAGATGACAGGAGCAGCACTTCCGTCTGCGTCCTCTGACTTGAACCCTGCAGGAAGACCAGAGGCAAAGTGAACATGGGTACGAGCCATCCTCTTGAGACCACTGGTAGCTACAATCTGAGGCCATGCAGCATGAGTAGTTCCATGTACTACGGTGGAAGGAAGATTCTCCTCGGTGATCGCGGTGAGGAGATTTTCTGATGCAATTTCCAGAGAATGTCCTTGGTTCGCGCGGATGAGATAGTCGGCTGGGTCATCGGATTCAAGGGCCTGACTAGGGATTTCTGAGGTTGTGGATGTCGCTGCATCGTCAGCTGGTACGCTTGCTGCTGAAGCGGCAGCAGATCTGTGGATCAGAGAAAAGCGTTGTTTGTCGTTTTCTGCTACGATTTGTTTGACTTCGTCGAGTGTAGCTTTGAGACCACGAATTCTTTGGTTGTTCAGCTGCGGTCATCAACATTAGTATATGGACAAAACGGTGTGACAAGAGTAATGATAGAGTTGGACTGAGAGCTAGCAAGATCGACATGTGAGGAAGTATTGTGACAACATTATCGAAAACCTACCACATCCTTGAGGTTGATATAACCTGCGTCGTCTAATTGAAGACCTTCCTTTTCGGCACTATGACGAAGAAGCTTGCTCAGGGCCTTTGAAACTTGAACTTCTCGTGGCATGGGACCACCGCGACCGCGTCCAGGCATTCTGATTAGTTTACGTAGGATCTTTGCAAGTGTGTACGATGAGTTTCTTGAGATTGAACACGAGGTGGTGTCTGTCGAGAGTGCACGAATTGGACCAGATAGTAGAGTCAAAAATTGTCAACGAGAAGTCGCTATGAAGATTTAGAATGTCCTCAGAAGGCAACGCGTTGACGTGTGTTGGAGAGCTGCTGTAGGCAACAGATTATTTCGTTCCCTTCGAAGCTTGTGTAGAACGTTCTCCCCGCTATAACCCTTGTGGCGTTAGAGACGCGGCTGTTGTGCAAATGCATTAACCATCGAAGCATCGATCACCATCGGTGTCTACTTTGGATGCACAGATCTGGTCACCACTTGCTATATGCTTTGCTTGATTGAGGATATCGCATATAGTTGTCTCCGTTCTGAGGATGGCACGGAAGCCGGAGACGACTTGCTCCGGCATCCGGACCCCAAGGGCCTCTCAAGTTCCAGCCCTGATGACAATCGCGACTTGCGACTCGCAAATTCGCTGACTTCTTACATTCGATTACCAAGATTTTGATTAAAGGAAGACAGCAACTGCATGTGAAGAAGCGCATGGAATCATATGAAACTCGAATGATTCGCATCCATTACCCAAGCAGGATGAAGTGGTACCATATGCAAGGCCTGCAGAGCGGAGGGTCTACAGAATAGGCTTCGTATCATTTCGTATGTGGAATTAGGCGCTTTTAAGCTCCGATGGCCGTCTATGACCTAGCCAGCAGTCCAGTAAGCAAAAGTAAACGGGCGCCGCAGCGACGGTGCATCAGAGACCTGTTCAGCATCGTCAGGCATCGAATGCGCATCTGCCATACCGCGCGACCCGTCTCTCTGTGCTGTCGCAGCTCTAGGCGGTCCCCGGTGTGCCATACCGCACCTGCCTCGAATGCGCCATGAACCCTCACAATCCCCACCAACAGCAATTTTCATCAATACCATACGGTACCACTCCACCGGGAGTCACGGGTGCTAACCAAGCCATGCGAATCTTCAACAATCCGTATACGAATTCAGACTCTCCCACCAATGCGACCTTCCAGCAGGCTGCGGCTTATCTAGACGGCAACTACGATGACGATGGAGACGACCGCGGTAACGACCATGATCACGATCATGATGGCGACAATGGTCAGGGCGACCCAAAACGCCGTCGCATAGCACGCGCCTGTGATATGTGTCGAAAGAAAAAGATCAAGTGTGATGGCAAGATGCCCAAATGTTCGCATTGTCAAAACTACAAGACCGAGTGCATCTTCACCCAGGTGGAAAAGAAGCGTCAACCTCCGAAAGGCGCCAAATACATCGAAGGACTAGAAAACAGACTTGCCCGTATGGAGGGATTGCTCAAGATGTCAGGCTTGCTGGGCGAAGACGACGGTGGTAAGACCGATCTCGGTACACTGGAGAAACGATTGGCAGACAGACACGCTGCTGGTTCGTCTTTTGCGTCGCCAATCTCTCCCCACGTCGCTGGCGACGGCTCCACTTCTACTCACCCAACTCCTCCCACCGGACTTACTAGTCCTCAGTCTGGTGCGCCGCTTCGAGATGGTCAAGCTCAGTCGTCTGAAGATAAGGACGCCGAGGGATTGGCAGATCAGATGTGCTCATTAGTCACGAACAATGCTGGAGAAACACGATATATCGGCTCTTCCTCTGGATTCTCGATCTTCTCGCCGAAAGGAATTCAATGGGTTAATGAGAAAACTGGAGATTCCTCATTCCGCGACATGATCTCCCAGGCAGCTACTGATGATAGAGCATGGGCAACCTGGAAACCAGAAATCTTTGACGACATTTTCACTCGCAAAATCTACAAGCCTCTACCTCCAAAACCCGAGGCTCTGGCCTTGTTACGAGACTTTTTTGAGAATTTCAACTGTGTGTTCCCATTGTTTCACGAACCAACTTTCATGCATCTGGTCGACAAACACTACTCGCTTGATCCATACGAAGGCTCTGGGTGGTGGGCTAGTTTGAATGTTGCCCTTGCAATTTCTCACAGGCTTCGTGTGATGGGTGAAGCTGATGCGCGAGTCGAGGATGCCAAAGCTTGGGGCTATCTGAAGAACGCTCTTGCTGTTTTCTCAGAGCTGACCATGAGGAACAACGATCTGCTCAGCGTGCAAGCTTTATTGGGCATGGCGCTCTTCATGCAGGGCACGCCAAACCCACAACCAGGCTTCTTCCTTGTTGCTGCAGCAATCCGTTTGGCACACAGCATCGGCCTGCACAAGCGTGGGTCTGACTTCAATCTCAATGAGGTTGAGTCCGAGCAACGTAAACGTGTATTCTGGATCGGCTATCTTATGGACAAAGACATCTGCCTTCGTTCTGGCAGACCTCCAATACAAGATGACGATGACATGAATGTTGAGCTGCCTAGCGAGAATCCACCAGATAATATCGGCGTCGTACCGATAGAGAATGGTAAGGGCAAGGTCAATCTCTTCCGGATACAATGCGTCTTCGCCATGATCGAATCCAAGGTGTACAAATTACTCTACTCGGTCAAAGCTGCTCGCCAGACAGACGGCGAATTGCTGAATACGATTGGAGACCTCGATCAGGAGCTAGAGGAGTGGAAAGATTCTATACCTCTAGAGTTCCGTCCTGAGCATGAGATCAAGATGGTTGACCAATCACCACTTATGCTGCACATTGTCGTCATGCACTTTGCGTACTACAACTGCCTGACTACCATTCATAGGATGTCGGTTCACCATGGATATTGGACATCGCGGCTGTCGAATTATGCCATCGCTGGCTTAAACGCGAGACCGCTAAATCCTCGTGTCTTCATGTCCGCTGCCCTTTGTGTCAATGCAGCGCGAACGTCTATCTCGTTGGTCAAATTCATCCCTAGTCAAGACCATGCTTGTGTTTGGTAAGTCATTATTTGAGTCGAACTCGTGGATCCGTGCTGACATCTGCTTAGGCTGCTGGTCTACTATCCTGTATCTGCACTTGTCACCTTGTTCGCCAACATTCTACAGAACCCGCAAGATACTCGGGCGCGCTCTGATCTGAAGCTCATGAACTCGATGACTGAGTTCTTGCAGATGCTGTGTAACGAAGATGGCAATGTACATTGCCGCAGGATGGCATCGATCTGCAAAGAGTTCGAACGTATCGCAAGAGTTGTTCTTGACAAAGCTGAGAGAGATATCAAAGGTAGAAGCAAGAGAAAGAATCGTGACAGCGATTCGACTGGACAGCCCGCACAACCTGTACGATCAGAAAGCCGATCAGTATCTCAGCCTATACCGCCACAACGGACACCGAACCTGCCTCCATCCACGCTACCTGGAGCACGAACAACAGCATCGCCTTCTGTCCGAACAGATGGACAACTGCAGCACCAACCCTTCCATCCGTCTCCCATGGGACAGATACCATTCACAACATCCTCAACTACATCGTCCTACCAAGCAACTACCATGGCACCAGAACCATGGATGCAGAGTGTTCCACCAGCACCTGACATGTTTGCCCAACCTGACGGCCGATTCCCTCCAACATCGTTCCCGCAAGAAGACTTCAATATGCAAGGCTATGGTATGGGTCAGCTTGGAGGAGACATGGGCGGCAGCTTCCAACAGCCTTTCGTGCCGCAAGATCTATGGCAGATGCCAATGACATTGGAGTGGGATTGGGCTGATTTCTTCGGTACGGGTCCTGGATTTGATCTCAATGATCCTACTCAAGGTGGACCTCGATGAGCGATGTTTCTTTCATGGGATGGTATCATGTGATGTATAATTATTTGTGCTCGACTGGCATGTCGATGGTCCATAAAGGAGTTTGGTGTTTGTAAAGAGGTTTAACCTTCACTCTTCTGCGGTCATAGATAATAGAATCGTGACAGACTTGTCTCCCAATCATATTGAACGCAATAATGATTGTGAATTGTGTACGTGCTACAAGATATAATAACCACCTGCGTTTCCGTGGCCGACTAGCCAAAGACCCTTCTCCGTAGGTAAAGACTTTGATTCTGATGGACCGAATTGGCCTCCCCATGTCCGAAAGACTGTCACACTTGTAGCTGTCTCAAGGTACGAAATTCTCTGGATCTGGAGCGATAGAATCGAGATACATCCTTTGAGTGACTCCCTACGTTGGGTGTGTCGATAAGAGATATTACTGTGCCTTTCTATAGCTTGTCGTTGCTCTGCTTTGATGGTTGTGGAAAGACAAAGTGACAGTATTCTGTACACGGGGAGGGGTACGTTCATCTTGTGCACAAAGATAGCATGGCTGCAAGTCTTTGTTGATACTGGACATGTGCTTGATATTTCAACAAGACGGCTGGTCTTTCATCAAATCCGATATGGTCTAGTGGCTAGGATTTCTCGCTCTCAAACCGTTCCTACAGAGAACAACTAGGTCCGAGGAGGCCGGGGTTCAATTCCCCGTGTCGGAACGTCCTTTTGCTCACCGTTACCATGCATGGTTCACGGTTGTGGAAGTGGAAAAGACTCTTTCTCTCAACTGAAGCCTGATTCTTTTTTCGTCTCACAAGCCTACTTCTGATACTTGCGTTCGAGGCTTGGCATCTGAGACACCGTGCTGGGCTTGGCAGTCCCTCACAGCACTTCTGTCGATATCTATTGTTGCACTAGGACGCCATAAAAACTTCTTCTGTTGGAGTGGTGAATGTTCAAGACTCAGGCAGTTTTCTTGGGTCTCTTTATAGCAGCTATTGATCATAGTTCCCGATGTTCGGACTTTGAAGCGTCGTGCTGGCTGCATGAGCACTCCATCCTCAATTTTGCTGACTGACGGCTTACAGGCAAAGTATATTCCATATAGAGAAGGTACAGGTGGAGGATGGTGGCCATGACGAGGTCTATTTTTCCAGCAAGTGGCAGTAGATCAATGTTTGGGTAAGTTCCTGGCCTGCATATCGGATTGACATGTGACAGTGGGGAAGCTTGGAAGGAGCAAGCAAGGTGACGCGCTTGCTTTGTATCGCTCAAACACACCCCTTGATCTCTTCTTCGACTTTTGTTCAATTGGAAGCAACACAACAAGAAACCACACATCAACATGAACTCAATCCCCATCTCGGCCACCAGGCCTACAACCGGCATCCGCGTCGCTCAAGTCGTCGGCCTTACTGCTTCGGCCTACCTTGCTGGTAAGACTTGGTCGAAGTGTCCGCTAAAGACAGCCTTCTGATTGAACAATCATATAGGTTCTCTCGGAAGCTTCAGCTTCATGAGCGTCCCTGCACTGATGGATGCACCTGCTCCGCTGTTGGCCAAACAATGGAAGAAAATCTTCGACATTGGCAAAGTGACACTTCCACCATTGGCCCTTGTCTCAGGAGCCATCTTCGGCTACCTTGCCTACAGAGGTGTGTCCATAATTATCTCTGCTTGAGAAAACATATTGACCACTGGTAGAACCTACCGACTCATCCAGCTTCAACCTCTACACCGCTGCGGCCATTCTGGTTCCCAGCATTGTACCTTACACAATCTTCGCCATGTCAGCTGTCAACAACAAGCTTCAGGACAAGGCTGCCTCGCTCGCCAACGCTTCTCTCACTGACGCTGAGGTCGAAGCCGGGGCTGAAGGAGAGACTGCACACCAGCTTCTGGAGAAGTGGGCTACTCTCAACCTGGGTCGCTCGCTACTTCCTCTCATCGGTACTCTGGCAGCTGGATGGGCCATCGCCGACAAGTTCGAGGTTCTGGGACTCGGCGCAGTCCTCAAGACCGGTGCCGACCGCATGGGTTGAAGACAGGAAATTCAGAGGGGGGGTCCACACAATCGCATGACCCAGGATTGAGAAGCTGGGAGCATGTGAGATATTGGACGCAGCTCTCATTCACGACGGGGATGATAAGAGATCAAGATAGGCATATCAGTAGCCAACGAACAACTCGGGAGGAATTTTGCTTTATCTTCTGTGTGCCATCTTCAGCAGTCGCGTGCCATGTTCGATACTACATTTCGTTGTCCAAATTGGCAGGACCAGCGGACAGTATACAGACTCCTACGTTTGGGTCGCTGTGAGATAGGCACTTGAGGCTGGCTTGGCTCTAGGATAAGAAGTGGAGTCTAAAGGAAGAGAGTTGTGGAGACCAGCTCGAGCGTCCAAAGCGAGCCGCTAGCCAACACGGTAAGGCTGTCAGCCGGTGTGGGGGCCGCCATCGGGCCGGGAGTGGACGTGGTTTTTTGCGGCTCACCCAGAAGACACGACTGTTCTACAGTAGACAGGATCTCGAGCGCAAGCCGTAATGCGCTTGATCATACTGTGTCTACCGGTTGGATAGACGTGATGTTCAGTATTACTTGGCTGCGTGGACGCGTTCCATCACGCAACGGACAGACATGGCGGCGCTCAACGAGGGCTGAACACAGCCCCGCCGAGACCTTGTCCCCCGCTTCGACATGGAGGCGATAAGAGGGTTCAGCCTTGGCCAAAAATCGCTCGGACAAGAGGTCGAGTCGACGACGGACGGACAAATTGAGTACGTACCCTGATCTTTTGGTTCGTCTGACCTTTTGACCTCTTGACCTTTGTGCTTCCACGTCTTTTGCTGTCATCTGCATGCCTCCGTCCACTCGTTGACCGACCATTATCTGTCTGTCCAGTCGCGTGCACATCCCCCGCCTTACAACTTCGACCCTCCGCCTTTTTCCACTTCGCCGATAACAGCCCTTAACCCCACCCGCCTTTTTTCTGGAATCAACAAACTCTCTGGAAGAGTCTTGTATATCGGCTTCTCGAAGCCAGTCTGGTTGTACTGCTTGATCCACAATGGCTCAAGCATCTGTCGAATCCGTGGTCCTGGAGACCACGGCTATCGAAATGTCAGCTGCTACTTCTCCCGCCGTAGCGATCCCCAAAGTTAAGGGCAAGAAGAGATTCATACAAAGTCTACAACGCATGTCATCTTCTCCTTCGTTGGCCAAGATGGGCAGGATCCCCTCCTCAGGCTACCGCACCGGAGGAAAGGCTTCGGCTTCATGCATATCGCTCTCCTCGGGATCCTCCTCGTATGGCTCGTATGGAAATTCGCTAGCTTCCGAACTCTCTGTCGGCTTCTCGACAGCTCCAACTTCGGCTGCAAACACCCCCGGCATACCATTCCCTGCCTTCGAAGATAGGACACGTGCTCGTTATCCTTGTTCCGTTCCTGTGCCCGACTTTAGAACCACCACTAGGATTGTGGAAGAAGAGGACTACTTTTCTATACCCGTACAAAAGCCTGTACAGAAGTCAAAGTCTTCTTTCAACTTCTGGAAGGACCTGCCCTCCGAGTTGGCCATAGAGATCCTCTCATACCTTGAGCCTCGAGAGGTTGTACGATGCTCGGCTGTGTCTCACCAATGGCGCCGGAGATGTCTTGATGGTCAGCTTTGGTCCATTCTCGATACCTCTGACTTCTACCGCGATATCCCTGCCAACGCGCTGATCAATATCGTTACCTCTGCTGGTCCTTTCGTTCGCGACCTCAACCTCAGAGGCTGTGTCCAGCTGAGGGAGAAGTGGCACACCAAGGATCTTTCAAAAGCTTGCAGCAATCTCGAAAACTTCTCTTTGGAAGGATGTCGAATTGAGAAGACCGCCATCCACTGCTTCCTATTGCAAAATCCTAGGCTCGTGTACATCAACCTTTCGGGTCTGGCTGGTGCCACGAATTCGGCCATGAAAATCATCGCTGAGAATTGTCCCAAGCTTGAGCATCTAAACGTCTCCTGGTGCAACAATGTCGACACTCGGGGTTTGAGAAAGGTAGTCGAAGCCTGTCCCGATCTGCGCGACCTTCGTGCTGGCGAAGTGCATGGTTGGGATGATACAGAGTTCATGCAGCTTCTATTCGAGCGCAACTCACTAGAACGCCTAATCCTCATGAATTGCGATTCGCTGAACGACGAATCGCTGGCTGTCTTGATGGAAGGTCAAGACAGCGAAATGGACTATCTGACCGGTAGACGCATTGCACCCAGCCGAAAGCTTAAACACCTTGATCTTACTCGTTGCCGTGGCATCAGCGACAAAGGCCTCGAGAAATGTGTCGACAGACTTCCAGAGATGGAAGGCTTGCAACTGAACAAGTGTCATGGCATTACTGATGCTGTCCTGACATCCATGTTGAACGGCATGCCTAAGCTTACACATCTCGATCTGGAGGAGCTCAACGAATTGTCCAACGCTGTACTGCAATCGCTTGCCACAGCTCCCTGCGCAAAGGCTCTGCGACACATCTCCATCTCATACTGTGAGAATCTGGGCGACGTCGGCATGCTGCCTGTGCTCAAGAACTGCACCAATCTTGAGAGTCTCGACATGGACAACACACGTGTATCAGACTTGTCTCTTGCTGAAGCAGCAGCCATGGTACGCGCTCGTGCCCCTCGTATCACTCAGCCCAAGCAAAGACCTACCGTCGGTCTCCGCCTTGCTGCATACGATTGCCAAAACGTCACATGGACCGGTATCCGCGAGGTACTATGGCGCAACGCAGAAGTTGTCCGTAAGACTGTCAAGCCTGAACCGTCATTTGATCCTTCCGCACCACCCCAACCACAGACCGTCCGTACCTACCCCACAGAAATCATCCAGCTCAAGTGCTTCTACAACTACCAGCCTACAGTCGAGGAGCACACCAAGCGAGTAGCTCGTGGTGACTTCTCGGCTGCGACTCGTCTCGAGCGGAAGTGGGCTGAATTCATGATTGCGCAAGAAGAGGCTGGTGCCAGTGGTGCCGGTGCTCGTAGACGTCGTCGTCGTGCTCGTGAAGCTCAGATGATGCACGCAGATGAAGAGGATGGCGGCATCAATGGTGGAGGTGCCGGTGTAGGTGGAGGACGTAGAAGAAGAGCTAGAAGCGGAGGCTGCACCGTCATGTGAGCTTTGCATCTTTACACCTTCTAGCATCTTGCTTTATCATCATCATCATTATCATTTTAGCGTTTCCTTTTGGTTTCGGTATCGGATTTGGTTGGGATGGCGTTTAGCGTTTGGATTCCTTCTGGACTTATACTTGCATTCCCGAGCAATTGGTCAGGCTGGGACCTGGGTTGTTGTTGCCTTTCTACCTCAGACTCTATAGAGCACACAGCATCTCTTCAACGAACTTTATTTTCAATCGTAACTTGTTACACTACACAATGAATGTGACAAATCTCCCAATGTCGTGAGAAGTCATTGTCGCGAGGAGCAAAGCATGAGTAGTTCTTCAGGTTGTTGGTTCGATCGAGCCGCAGATTTGAGCATGCTACAACACACTGTTAATCCTGAGAACAAATGTCATGTCACCAACATGTATTTGCACTACACTCAGTACAGAGTCTATGACTTGAGTGTCACGAAGCTGAACTGTCTGACGTGCTAGCGAAAGACATTCCGTTGCCCAGTGAAGTGACAACGGATTGTTATTTCTTTCTCTATTCCTTCCTGATCCTATACGCCGTCTTGAAGACAGTATCCGTATCGACGATCTTGTAGAACTATGCACAAGCATCCAAAGAGAGAAAGACCAAATCATCGTCCCAAGATGGAAGGAGCGTCAAGAGTTCTCGGGAAGGAAGGAGCGATGAAGATTCCTTCAAGATGGAAGGAGCGATCGACAGTTCTCAAGAGGAAAGAGCGATCAAGATTCTACCAACATGGAAGGGACGCTTTCGATCGTGCTTTCCAACATCACGTCGCAGACCAAGATCAAACAATACGAATGGAAGGAGTCACCCTGTACTCGATCGATCCTGTCTCATCGAGCGTTCGTCGTTCTTTGGACGTCGAGAGTGTTCAATTGCATTTTCATGAGCTTTGCGACGATTGGAATACTACGGTGGGAGTCTCATGGAGGTCAGCTATCCCGATGGTGCGGTTATATGTCAGGGGCTTTTTCGGACAGGACCAAAGCTTGGAATGGCTTCCAATCATGTGTTTGTTGGAAACACATAATGCTCAAGTGAGCCAGCCATAATCAGAGTATGCCTGCCGAGCAAACCCGATCAGAGGGAATTGTTTCGAGCAATCCTGCTCATCCCGGGCATATATTCCGACAATTCCCTCCCTTCACGGGATCATACCACATGGCAGCCTTACTAAGCAGGCGAGCGTTTCCCAAAGGTATAAAAGCAGCCTTTACTCCTTCACCTTTCCTTCCTTCTTTCATACTTGAGTTTACTCAATCTTTGGAACCGTGAGGCGTCCGGGGCTCTTGCTGCAGCAATCCCCAGAGGGCGCCCACAGTGGCAGTCACAGATCGCAGCGGGTTCGTCTCTACCGCTGCGGTGGAAGGGACCTTATTTCCCTTTTATCCTTGAGATGAGGGCGTCTGGTTATCCCTTTGGGAACCCTTTTTTTTTCATTGGTGTGCTGGCTTAAGAGCCGGGCACTGGAGAAGAATGATTTCGGCGCTGGTGTCAGTCTTAGTGTTGAGTGTTGGTGCTGCTGCCTGCTATGGAATATGTCTGTGGTTGTCGTTGTTGTTTTTGTTGTTGTCGTCGTCGTTCCGGTCTTTATCGTCGGTTCCGTTTGTCTTCTGTTCGCGCTTCTAGATCTTGTGTCCCATTGTCATCATCGCTGCTGGTACTTCTTACCATGCGGATTTGCTGCTCCGTTATTCTAGGCTTGTCGCTGACAATCGTCGTCGCATTGCCGTCGCAACGTCTCATGCCCTCCATTTATCTCGGTCTATTCGCGATTTCGTTTTACTTGCTTGTCGACCTCTGCGTAATGATCACTCCAAGTCTTCTGTTGTCTCGTGACTGTCGCCGCTCGCGCTCTACATCTGTGGAATGATGCTCATGATATGTTTTGTCGTCGCTTGCCGTCGTCGCGTTGTTTCACGCTCTTCGTCAACTGTCTAGCCCGGACACTTGCATTCATCTGCGCTGCCAGATTGTTTTCATAGTTGTCGTCATCCGGGCTGCGATTTTAGTCTGTACCATGAATAGTACTCCTTTTGTCCCTCGGCGCCAATGATGTTGAATTCTTTCGTCGTGGCGCTTCGTGGTCAGGATCTCTCATTTCTGTGACAATCGCGCGCATCTGTCTACTGAGCAGTCAATATTATCTTAGCCACGGTCGCGTTGTCCAGAGCATATCGTTTTGCTAGTACTGCCAGTACTGAGGAAACCTTGTGATGGTTTCTGTTGTCGCATCGCTTTGGGTGCCGAGTCTCGTCTCTGATGTGAGTCGCGAGGATGCGTTCACTGGCTCATCGTATCGCTCGGTTACATATTCCGAGGCTCGATGAACGCTCAAGTAACGATTGTAATGATTCGTCAGTCCTACAAAGGCTTCGTAGCTGTATGACCATATATCCTCCAACGCTCACGCGTTGGAGGAGACCGGTATCAAGGTGGGCGTCTGTCAGATATCCACCATCGCTGCACTGCAATACCACTTCTGGGTTGATATGGTGCGTCCTTGGTGCAGTTATCACGAGCATCTAGTGCCAACAATTGCGAGTCTAGCTGGAGGTGGAACGATGCACCACTTGAGGGAAGTCGCGTTCGTGGTGTGTCCGTGGACGCTCGACGCGAGGTCCTTGATGACGTCTTGACGGCGCTCCGTGGATATCTACCTTACAGGCGGTTATTTGTGAGTGAGTAGCTGCAGTCAGTGGATGGCTATTCATCTTAGTCATGCAAAATTGGCTATCGAACACGACCGCACTTGTTTAGTTGCAGATGCTTTGGGGTTGATATGATAACTTGGCCTCGTGTTCCTGCTCGTTGAATTTACTGGGACAAATCGCTGTGACTCTTGGTGACTGGGCACAAACTCAGTCCATGGTCTTTGATACAGTACACGTCGTCTCATGGCGTGAGGGACATATAAGTGGCTGGTCGCGTAATCGGTAGTGTGTTGATGATAGAGCCAGGGTGCTACAACAAACAGGAGACAGGAGCTCTGAGCTACGTCATCGGTCTCGTCACAAAAGTCCTTCCATTGACACGGCGCAGAGAATGTTGTGTTACGCATTGCTATGGCGCAGAGGAGCCTGTTGATGGCAGGCGTCGGATGTCGAGGTTTGTTGATGGTGACTTGCCTTTGAAGGTGTTTGACTTCAAGATGGCCGAGCTTCGTCACAAAGCTTCAAGATTCAAACTCGCTTCTTGATAACGCGCCAGACCCAGCGACTTACTGCTCACTCTTTCGTTAGGACTTGAGCCACTTCCAGTCTACACTTCTTGCCATGTCGAGTTCAGCATCTTCCGATTCGAGTGTGGCACCTCCACAACCACCTTCCGCAACAAGCGGCACTCTACACCATGTAGCCCCAGTCTCGGCCTTTGAAGTCACCACTTCAACCACCTCCTCGAATCTCCTGCTCTGGATCGGCGGCTTAACAGACACATACCATAGCGTCAACTACGTCTACAAACTCGCCCAATCTCTCCCACCCACCTGGTCTCTCGCCCAAACAAACCTCAGCAGCGCCGGCAACGGTTTCGGCATCGCCTCCCTCTCGCAAGATGTAAACGAAATCTCCAGTCTAGTCGCACATTTCAAGGACACCGGCAAGCAAAAGGTCGTCATTATGGGTCACAGCACTGGCTGTCAAGATTCAATGCATTACTTTGCTTCAGAGGACAAGAGGGGTGATCGCGCACAAGTCGATGGAGTCATCTTGCAGGCACCAGTCAGTGATCGCGAGGCCATGGTCAAGGATATGGACGAGAAAGAGTATGAGAATGCATGCAAGACGGCAGAACAATGGTGTAAAGATGCCAAGGGCGAACACATCCTTCCTCTCAATCTTACGGTCAGCATGTTTGGTCGCAACCCCATCACGGCACGCAGATGGGTCGCTCTTGCTTGTGACGGTGGAGAAGACGATTACTTCTCTTCTGATCTGCCCGATCAAAAGTTGCAGACCACGTTTGGCAAGATAAATAAGCCATTGCTGATTCTGTTTGGAGAGGAGGATGAGTACGTGCCTGATCATGTTGACAGAAAGGCTTTGGTGAGCAAGTGGATCCCCTTTGTCAAGGGCAAGGTGGACGAGCAGAGTAAAGAGTTGTTGGGCGGTGCCAGTCATAACTTGAATGGCGACCCGGAAGAGGTTGCTGATGAGTTGGTCAAGCGAGTCGGCAAGTTCTTGGACACCGTCTGAGTACGATGCGTACGAACCATGAGATATAAATATCAATGATGAGAAGATGATCGCTCACATTTTGCGACACTCAAGAAAATCAGACGGGATAGAGCGGAAGTATAGTAGCTAGCATGTGCTGATGGTTGCAAGACACATACAATGGCACGGCAACAATGTTCACATGAGATGAGTAGAGTAAAGATGAGAACGAAAAATCCTTTTCTTTTTGAAGTACGACTGGTAGAGCTGCTTTTAATCCCTTCCCAAGCCTAAATTTTGTCTCAACACGTTCCGACCAACACTTCCACGAACCAACGCTTAGTTCTCGTGGAGGAGGGTCTTGAACTCGGAGGCAACAGCCTTGGGCTTGCCGTCCTGGAACTTCTCGGAACCGAGGCCAGCCTTGGAGAAGGCAGTGGCGTAAGGGTTGAGACGGAGAAGGACCTGCTTGTTGCGGAGAGGGTTCTTCTTCTGGACGTTGGTGCGCTTCTGGATGGCACCACCCTTGGCGGGGCGGAGGACAGACTGGACCTCGGAAGAGTTGATAAGCTTGACAATGTCGGGCTGGGCGACAGAGTTCTGGGGAAGGAGGAAGTCCTTCTTGAGGGCAGAGGCCTCGGTGGTGGAGCCGTAGATCTTGTCAAGGGCCTGGAAAGCGGAAGAGGTCCAGACGATGAAACGACCGAGGTGACCACCAGGGGCGAGCTGGAGGAGGTTCATGCTGAAGACGGGGCAGGTCTCAACACCGGGGATGTTGCGGAAAGCGGTAACGAGCTCCTTGCCATCCTCGCTGGGGTTGTAGACAACGAGGGGACCACGGCGCTGGCGGTGGCGGCGGTTTCTCAGCTTACCCTTACCGGCACGGAGCTTCTTGGAAGCCTTGACCTTCTCGAGGTCGGCACCGGCACCGACAGCCTTGAGGAGGGCGACGGCAGCGGAGGTCTTGGTGATGGCGGCGTTGCTGAAGGCGGTCGAGTTGATGACAAGAGGAACCTCGGGAACGGTAGCGACCTGGTGACCGCGGGCCATCAGGAGGGCGGCGGAAGAAGAGGCAGCAATGGCAGAGGCGGTAGCGAAACGCTTCTGGCCAAGGTTGATCTTCTGCTGCCACTTGCGCCAGACCTTGGTGGGGGCGAACATGCGACCGGAACGGCACATGTTACCGAAGGCGGCCTGACCGGCACGGTGGGTACCACCACCAGAGACACGGGGAATACGGGCAACAGCACGACCTGGACGAGGAAGATGTGTTAGAGGCGGTATTCTTGGCGTTTCGACATTTTCCGAGTATTGAACGTACCAGTACCCCAGGACTCAGCAGAGGTCTGGTGGCCAGCCTTCTCGCTCACGGCGTAGGGCTGTCTCTTGTTCTTGGCCATACCAGTGTGGACAGTCCTGCGCGGTTATATCAGCCAATCGTCCATGGTGTGCCGGGTTTGCGCGGTTCAATCGTACTGGACAATGTCGGGGCGGATGGGGGCCTTGAAGACATTGGGGAGAGGGTGGCTAGCCTCGCCGGCCTTGCCGTCGGCGGAGATGATGGAAACCGTGGGTCTGCTGGTCATTTTGGCGGATGTGGATTGTTCGTCGCTGTCGTCGATTCAAGGAAAGAAGATTCAAAGAGTGAAGACTTTGCAAAAGTCGGGGGGTGCGACTTTCTCGCTTAGCTCAGCCGCAGTAATCTTGGCGCAACATGGCCATAGCTTTGCACATCATCTGAACAGCTCGCACCATCAGCGTCTCTTCACATCTTCCATGCTCATGGCATATATTTGATGAGGCGGTTCACTGCTTGACAAAGTACTAAGGAGGGCTTCAATCATCTTGTGATGACCGTTGGGCTGACACTGAAGTCTGGCTTTACCGAGATTCAAGTGGCCCGCTCTCATGGCTCGCGTCACGCTCATCAATAAGAGAAGTGGATGAGCTTGTAACATGTCCTAGTTCTCGATTTAAGGCTTCGATCCGACTATCATTTTAATCGTCACTGTACGCGCCTTTACGCTCTTGTTCGTGATACTTATCTGGACTGTATCTAATGTCATGCACGCTAGTGTGTGCATGTCTCTGAAGAGTAGGACACTTCCAAGCTTGGGGTTTCGCCTTGCCGCCTGGAACGTGACTGCGGCACAAGGCGTCACCCATTTTGAGTCCTCAGTTCTGGCCTCGCAACTGGTACATGGTGGCGTTGGACGGATACACTGGACAAATCGTGTGGTGTGCAGCCTCATGGGCATATCATTGCCCTAGCCGCGCATGGCGTCTATCTCGGATGGGCACTCGTGATGTCGCTCGAATCATGGCCGGAAGGGTGTTCCGACTCTGGCCATCGAAACAAACTTTGCATACTGTTGCCATGATCAGGTGCTCTCAAGATGAGCGAGTATGAACTGGCAAGGTGGAGTGACGAATTCGAGAGATCCGTTTGCGCTAGTAAGAGTGCAGTGCCTTATAGAGTAGTACATGGGACTGACGATCTCCAGCCTCCAACCCTTACCTTCGTGTTGCTGTACGCATCCGCTCAATGGTCGCTCAGCATTGGCTTCTCCATCAGGCAGACAACCGACACACCTTTCTCGCTTCCAATATCGAAGAGTTGTCCCAGACAGATGACGGCATGTCCCGACAAGTGGAGGCGTGGCTCATGAGGGCGAAAGCAAGGTAACAGCAGTTCCAAATTTTCGTCACGGTGATCGTTCCGACTTTCTTCGCCTCTGGCCCGGTGTATCTCAACCTTGGCCCACGAACAACACAAGTGCCACGTTTAGCAGCTATCTATTTTAGCCGCCCATGTTCGATAACATACATGGCTTCGATGCACGTGTATCTTTGCCGCAGCGATAGCGTCAACCGCGGCGGCTACCCGCAGTATGACTTTGCACCTCCTACCTCAAGATGAAGAGTCATAAAAGGCTCAGGAGATGTACGCACTCAGCTAGAACTATCATATCTTGTTGTTCTGCAGCTTTACGGCACTCCTACTTTCAATTGACAACATGTTGTCGATACCACAGTTGGATAATAGCGACAAAGCTCATTATGGGCATCAATTGCTGTCTACTGTTTCCGAACAATCAATTGAGCTTTCTGTCTGGACGGACGACGATCGAAAAGAGCTGGTCTCGCCAACGAAAGTCAGCAAGCCATGGAAATCAGTGACTCAGAAGGCATACTTTCTTGTGTCTACTATACTGGCTTCTGGAACACTAATTGCTGTTCTGCAAGTATACTTGGAACGGAGTATCCGGGATACAGGCATTCTGTTCGCTCCGAAGATTGATGATCTTCCGTTACACCAAACGTTTTGTTATCTATATCTGCCGACGATTATATTGCTAGCGCTCAGTTTCGTCTGGACTTGGATCGATCTCGATGTCAAAAGGCTTGAGCCATTCGTACACTTTTCTCGTCCAAACGGCGCCCTGGGCAAAGACTCGGTATTACTACATTACCCTTTCGATTTTGTGTTGTTCGTACCGCTGGCCGCCATACGAAAGAGGTACGGCTCTCCCTTGTCTCAGTAATACAGCGCTGACTTTCAAAGACATTGGGCAGCATTCTCAGCTTCTCTGGCTGTAGTGCTCATCTTCTGGGGAATGACTCTCCTGGAATCCAGTATCTTTGCAACGAAGATGATCGAGAAGACTTTGCAAGTTCCTGGGGTCTGGTCTGGGTCACATCTATCGTTGCACGAACAGAAATCTACTCTGACCGGATTGTATGCTCAGTCTGTATACAACATCGCTTGGCTGAACGAGAGTCTACCACCGTTCATGGACCGTGACGGGATGCTCAAGCCCTTTTCTTTAACACAACACAACGACGAGCTACAGATCAACGAAACCTGGACGGGGACTACGACACTATATTCCGTCGATGTAAACTGTGAGCAGGCCACATTCGAGTCAAATTCCATTCTGAGCTCATGGGAATGTCAGTATCCATACAGATATATGAATATCCAAACCTCCTCTCTGGAGCGAGATCAGTACAGTACCATGTACACAGGTCATTGGTATGAAGAAAGTATGGATTCTTACCTAAAGGGCTTGTGTCCCAAGGAGGCAAATCAAACCTTCCTTGTTGGATGGATCTCTGGAGTACCTGATGCCCAGGATGATGAAGAACATCACCAGAACATCAATACTACGATCTGGTGTAGACCTTTCTACTGTATGTGGTTCCAAACAATATCGGAAGTTGATGATCACGATAAACTTACACAACAATCACTTTAGATCAGCAGAAGGTGAAAGCAACAGTAGTTCCGCCAAAGATGACCGTCGTAGACATCATTACCATCGGTCCAAAGGAGTCGCTACCAAGCAAGATACTCAATACCACTGATTTTGAGTGGAGCATGAGTCAAGGTTACGAGGTGAACAATAACCGAGGAAGCTTTCTTACATCTTCGTGGCCAGACCCGAAAGAGAAGATCAGGGCTAGATTTCCAGAGCTGTACTGGGACTCTTTTCTGCCTAACATGGCAAGTTTAGCACTCGGTGCTTACCAGCGACCCACCTCAGACTATCTCAATCGTGAGACACTTGGGAATTCCTACCAGGCTGCTTATCGTTTGTTACTCGCACGGAAGTTGGCCGACGTTTTCTCGACCACGTTTACTGATGCTGATACTATGTTGGCCACACGTCAATATCAAACTCAAACAGTGATTATGGTGCCCTCTTTTGTGTACGCGGTTGAAGGAATACTAGCGGTGACTTTCGTCGTCGCTTTACTTGTTATTGGGATACCTTCCTGGAAGAGGACCCATCTCACATCTGAACCTGCAAGCATAGCGTCAATTATGGCCATGTCGAGCGACGATCCTATACTTGTGTATACAATGGCCAAGGAGGATCGGGCGACTTCTGAAGAGTTAGACGCGCTCTATGGACAGACGCAGTTTGTGCTGAGAGAGGGGGCTGTCGACCGGGGATCGATCTTGTCCTGTGTAGACTCACCGCTGCCGTCCGAAACGATACCCAATCCAGAGACCGTCCTGCCGATCGAACTTTCCTGGATATTTGGTTCAGGATTCTTGAGCCTGCAGATTGTGGTTGCTGCTGCCCTCGTCTACACATATATGCGTACTAATCTAGAAAACGGTAAGTGTGTCTTTACGCTTTTCTACGACATGCTAATTGGCCAGGTTTACCCCTTCCTTCGACCTCTGTTTTCGTGAATCAGATCGTCATAAAGTACCTGCCCATGGTTGTTGGTGCATTTTTTCGAACCAATATTGACATAGCTCACCAGAACCCTATGTATGCTGCAACCTCACAAGCGGCTCCAAAAGGGCAAAACCGCACCATCTCGGGCAATAACGATAGACTACAACTCATTACCGCCACAAGCCGTTGTTTTCAAAGTACTGTGGGAAGGAGATATATCCATCGCCTCAGTCTGTTGTGTGATGACGCTCTTGGCGAATGTTCTCTCAGTAGCCTTCAGTAATGTACTTCATGAGCGGACGACTATGGTGTCGACTCCCCAGAACTTCACAACAAAGTATGACCTCTCAATCAATGGGTCAGGTATACCTCGCTCCACATTTGGTCATTTCTATATCGCCGTGTCAAACTCCACCGCTGGAACTCCTTTGCCTGCCTGGACCGATGAATCATTCTTTTACATCCCTTTTGAGATACCCGATCTGACCAACACTTCAGCAAGACTTTTTCGTGGACGAACGCCAGCTATAAGTGCATCGCTGAGGTGTCTGGAACAGGTGAAAATTAATGGAAGCTCGACCTGGGAAGTGTCTGCTGGGAGTTCCGGATGCGACTCCACAACACTGTCGTATCATAAGGACATCCAATCTCAACACCCAAACGCTACAGAGGTTATGTCTTTTTCGAGTAAACTGTCCGCCAAGAATGCCGACCTAGACCGTGGTCTGACAGTACTAGCCGGATGGGAGAGATCATCAACGAGACCGAGAAACGACTCTTCGACCATATCCAAGGTCGGATGTCAACCTGAAATACACGTTGAGATTCGTGAAGTCACAGTTAACAGTCAAGGGCTCGTCCAGTCGTCATCCACTGTGGACGACATTGCGGGTGACCAGAACACTGACCTCGACCTAAATTCAACAAGCATAATCGATGCGGTTCATGAATTGTTAGACTATAGCAACGTTCCGAGGTATCCGTATGTTATGTCTGCTCACAGCCACAACGATTCGTATCCAGCGACTTCCTCAACTTTCTAATGGTTCAGAGACTGAAGAGCTCTGCGATCCTCGATCCTGGAGTTCCGCCACCATGCTTCGACGTCACAGTTCCGGTGCTGAAAGCATTGTACAGAAGCATCTTCGCGATCATACTTGGTGCGCACATTTCTACCATCCTTTCTGAGTCTAGGCAGACTACCACTATCACCGGCTCGACTCTTGCCCCAGAGGTGCGAGTTTTCGTCTCGAAATCTACGTTCAGCATATCTGCCGCCATTCTAGGATTGTATGTGTTGGTGACTATTGCACTATATGTTCGTCGACTATGGAAGACTCTCCCTCGCATGCCGACGACGATAGCGAGTGAGATCGCGTTCTTCGCTGCCAGTCATGCATTGAATGATTTTACAGACACTTCGAGAATGCCAGAGAGACATCGCAACTTGCATATCGGTGGACTTAGACGGAGATATGGATACGGGAGATTCGTGGATACAGACGGGAAGACGCACATTGGTATAGAGCGAGAGCCGCTTGTACGGGTCCTGTCGAAAGCAGATGTACAGTCCATGCAGAAGACGGCGATGGCGGAGTGAGCTCAGGTCGATCTAGATATCTGTCAAGACCAATGCTTTGTGGCAGACAGTCACATACACAAGTTGGTCTATGTGCAACATATTTTCTGTTGACAGCGTTAATTCGTCGTGACCAGGACGTCTCGAGAGACCACGGGACATTGTATGCTTCCAATGAGAATTCGTGTAACGAATCTGCAATGCATGCAGGTGAATGAGTGGGCGGCTCTTGGGGTGCAGCACTACATGTGGCGCATGAATCGAATACGGAGTGTTACAGGTGCAAAACAGGGCCCAACGTTTCATGTTAGCGACTGAGCCCCATCGGCCCCATGGTGTGGATGCCGGCATATCGTGAGCCCAAGCTTTGGTTTCCAGCAGATGTCTTTGCTATCACGGCGATTCATTCCTCGCTCCCCAAGCCAAAGATCAATTACTTTTGATTAGGCGCACGTCGAAGACTTCGTGTGAGCAGTTATCTGGAAGGTCGGTAGAAGACCAGATGGTATGCGCGACAAAGAAAGCCAGATTATCATCGCGAATGCCGCTTCTTTGTCATATCCGCTGCTGAAGCACAGACGCACCGCCTTCCGAGGCTTGTGCATCTCCTTTTCGACCGCTTTCCCACTTCTGCTTCATGATTGGACAAACTTGAAGGTGTATGCTTAATGCGTGCATGACGAAAAATGGCTCTGGGCGGGTGTCAACATCAGTGTGGCCACGATGTATCTCACGACTTCGCTATGTTGCTGCCACTTGGAGTATCCGACCTGGCCAACCCCTTGGAGTGAATCCTTCAATGGTATTCAGTACGGATTGGCAGGCTGTGCAAGTGTTAGGAGACAAGAGAGACAGATCGATGTCCAAAAGTAGCACGTCCAAGCTGGTGTCAATTGTTGCTGTCTCATGTGAATCTGGAAACTGCTGTGCAACTAGACCAAGCTTTACCGCGATGCAGGGGTGGCCTTGACCGCCATCATCCTTTGCTACGCGCGATCTACCATGCAAACTTGCTCGGATGTTTGTATCAATTCTTCATCCGTCTCTCAGTACTCGAGTACCCTGGCTTCGCGCTTGGAAGCATTTGACAGCTCTAGTACAGTCTCACCAATTCAGCGGTGCCTCCTGAGTGGACCTATCTGGGTTTTTACTGGTCATCCACAAATCGATGGGTCTGTGTACGGTGGCCAATTCCCTTCCAGCGTCCAATGGACAGAACTCCACTATGCGACTTGGCTAGGCCACGCACAGAAGCAGGCATGTGCTCGGCCTGCAGTTCGCATACAAGTGTCGGAAATAGGGATACCCACATTTACAAACAAGATCCGATATAAGAAGCCCGGGCCCAATGGCTCTGGTGTCTCCTGCTCTTCTCCATTGTCCCAATCCTGGTCTGAATCGCCTGGTGCTATTCTATCACATTCTTTACGAACTGCAAGAATTCCACGCGCTTGTCACTCATTTGCTCGACCCTTCTAGATTCCCTCATTGAACTTGATTTAAAAGTCTTGCTGTCAGGTATGTTGATTTCTCTTTGATTCTTGGTAGAGCCTTTTGTTCTTCTACCGCCCCTTGTTATTGCTCTTTGCTCATCCCACGCTCTTCTTTGTTGCATTGTCTCCATTGTCTTTGTTCAAGTTCTTTCATCCATTGTATTCGTCAATCAAGACGTTGTGATGTTTTGGCAGTCCCATTCGTATAAAAGTATCCCTCGAAGATTCCATTCGAGTCTCCGAGACAGACACACAACGCCGAAAAGAACTCACAACCAAAGACATCTAACACATTTTCTACGCAGCTCTACAATATTCAAGCAAGTCGTATAGCCGGTCTATCGATATAAAGCAACTCAAAGCCCGTCTTTCTTCATCACACTCTTTACTACAGTATCAACCACAAAACACAGAATGTACACCTCAACCACTGTTCTGGGCTCCGTCCTCGCCCTCCTCGCAAGCTCCAACGCTCATGTTGTCATGAATACACCAACACCATACGGCTTCAGTACCCTCCAAACATCCCCTCTGAATGGTGAAGGCTACAACTTCCCCTGCCAAAGTGGAAGCCGCGCCAACGCCTTTGACGGCACTGGAGTTTCAAACCCTATGAGGGTTGGAGAAGACAACGATCTCAAGTTCACTGGTAGTGCTGTTCACGGCGGCGGCTCTTGTCAGCTCAGCGTCACTTACGACTACCCCCCTCCTGCCGATAAATCCAAGTGGAAGGTCGTCCACAGCTTCATTGGTAGCTGTCCCGTCCATGCCGAGGGTAACATCGCCGAAGCCGGAGTGGACGCCGATGGGCGACCAACAGGAGCTCAATGCACTGGCGACAACCAAAGCGAGTGCCTCAAAGACTTCAAGTTCCAAATTCCTGAAGGCATGAAGAACGGAAATGCAACCTTGGCTTGGACTTGGTTCAACAAGATTGGCAACCGTGAGATGTACATGAACTGTGCACCCATCTCGATCTCAGGCGGTTCCGACGACGACACTTTCTACAACAGCCTTCCCGAACTTTTCGTTGCCAATATTCCCAACGAATGCAAGTACGACGATGGAAGCTTTGTCATTGGTTTCCCTGACCCTGGCAAGTTCGTCACTTACGGTGAAGCCGTTACTCCCGGAAATCACGTTTGCAGGGACCCTGCCACTGGTTACGGATCGACTCCCTCATCGACTGCTTCCGTATCCTCCAGCGCCATGCCTACATCCTATGCCGCTGCTCCCTCTCCCTACATTTCAGTTCCTACTTTGGCCACACCTGTCAGCGCTGCACCACTTCCCTCAGGAACTGGCTACGCCGGCTCTCACAGCAGCGGTAACAGTACTTCTGGGGTTTGCTCCGGCGACAAGGTCTCATGCCCAACTCCCGGCGAGCTCGTGTGCATCGACGAGGAGACCTTTGGCATCTGCGATATCGACTACTGCGCCGTTCCCCGAGCAGTCTCTCTCGGCACCACATGTTCCAACAACATTGTCAACAAGCGTGATGTGGTAAGAAGGAGGAGCTCAAGAATCCACCGCCATATTCCTGCACATGTTCACCACCAGCACAGCTTCTGAGAAGTGTGTACAGCCTTACGACGAGACTAACAGGATCTGGTATCCTCTGCAACGAATGGGAACGTTTTAGCATCTGGGTGAGACGCAAGTCTCTGAGGGTTATTTTAGCAAGCACTAGCACATATAGTTCTTGCAATCAATGAATTGAGCATGTTGCCTTGATCAAATCATGTTTCTATTTCTTCCAAAGTTATTTCGTGAAAACGTGATATGTCTGTACGTAGATGCTGGACCATATGTCTGGAATAGCTTTTCATGGGGTGCAACAGTGAAGAGAAAGACGTTGCTGGCCTTGTGGCTTTGGCGATGACGGAGTGGAAACGGCAAGACCGAGGCGCACCTCTCCACAAGCTGACCGCCTTCCAGATTCCTTCTAGAAATGCAGATTCCACCTATGAGCCTCCTTGGTTTGTTCTGAGTTCCTGTGATTATCGCGTGCAAAGACGAAGATACTTTTATAATCGAGAGGTGCATTCGGAAGAAAAGACAGCAGTCAGCAAGCTACGTCAGGCATCATTAGCTTGAATCAGCGTCAAGAAACACCGCCACAGAGGCTCACAGGGTCTAGCCGTCTTTGCTGCTCTCGCAACTCTTGCCCCTCAAACACGCGACTGGCCATTGCTGAGCCCTTTCCACCGACAACGTCTTCGACTACCCAGACCTCCCTGCAACAACCAGACTCGCCATAACTATGTCGGGCAATCCCATGGAGCAGGACAACAAGTACATCGACAGCGCCGTGCGCGCTGTCACCAACAAGCGACCCGTCCCCGAGATTGATTTCACTCTCCACACCATGGAGGACAACACCCAGGTCAGCACTCTGGAGAGAGTGTGCAAGGGTACGTACTGTTTACTTGGCCGTTAGCCTATACCGCTTCGGAGCTCGGTCAAGGTGTTCCACTCGTCAATAAACCAAGCTGACCCGCATTTCAACAGACGTACAAGCGCCCGCTTTCCACCCACCCACCGACGAGCAATTCTTCTCTCCTACCGACCCCAACAAGCCCAACCTACAGTTCCTCAAGCAACACTTTTATCGGGAGGGTCGTCTTACAGAAGACCAGGCGCTATGGTTGTTGAGCGAGTGCACAAAGGTTCTCGAGAAGGAGCCCAACCTTCTGGAGATGGACGCCCCCATCACTGTCTGTGGTGACGTCCACGGCCAATACTACGATCTGATGAAGCTCTTTGAAGTCGGCGGTGATCCCGCTGACACGCGCTATCTCTTCTTGGGTGACTACGTTGATCGTGGTTACTTCAGTATCGAGGTATGTCCTCCACATTCTTCTCATGCCGTGCTCCTCTAACCTGACATGCAGTGTGTTCTCTACCTCTGGGCTCTCAAGATCTGGTACCCAAACACCCTCTGGCTCATGCGTGGTAACCACGAGTGTCGCCATTTGACCGACTACTTCACCTTCAAGCTGGAGTGCAAGCACAAGTACTCCGAGGCCGTTTACGAGGCCTGCATGAAGTCCTTCTGCGCCCTTCCCCTCGCTGCTGTTATGAACAAGCAATTCCTGTGTATTCACGGTGGTCTCAGTCCTGAGCTGCACACGCTCGAGGATCTCAAGAGCGTACGTTTCGCTGCGACCCATTCGCTCTCGCTCGTGCTAACTTAGCGCACAGATCGACCGTTTCCGCGAGCCCCCCACCCACGGTCTTATGTGCGACATCCTCTGGGCCGACCCGCTGGAGGACTTTGGTCAAGAAAAGACGCAAGAGTACTTTGTGCACAACCATGTCAGAGGTTGCTCATACTTCTTCTCATACCCTGCTGCATGTGCTTTCTTGGAGAAGAACAACCTGCTATCCATCATTCGCGCACACGAGGCCCAAGACGCTGGATACCGCATGTACCGCAAGACCAGGACCACTGGATTCCCTAGTGTCATGACCATCTTCAGTGCACCCAACTACCTCGACGTTTATAACAACAAGGCCGCCGTCCTCAAGTACGAGAACAATGTCATGAACATTCGTCAATTCAGTGAGTGCTACCGATATACAATAGTCACTATACCACGAGCTAACAACCAAACAGACTGCACGCCTCACCCTTACTGGTTGCCCAACTTCATGGACGTCTTTACCTGGTCGCTTCCTTTCGTTGGCGAGAAGATTACCGACATGCTCATTGCCATTCTTAACACTTGTAGCAAGGAAGAGCTTGAAGATGAGACACCTCTCTCATCAGGACCTCACTCGCCTCCTCTCCCATCAGGCACTGTTGCAAACATGGACCCGGAGAGCACCGAGTACAAGCGTCGCGCCATCAAGAACAAGATTTTGGCCATCGGACGTCTGTCAAGAGTGTTCCAAGTATTGCGCGAGGAGTCTGAGCGTGTCACCGAGTTGAAGACGGCTAGTGGAGGAAAGCTGCCTGCTGGTACTTTGATGCTGGGTGCCGAGGGTATCAAGCAAGCCATCACCAACTTTGAGGATGCTCGCAAGGTCGACTTGCAGAACGAGAGGCTTCCTCCATCTGGTGAGGAGGTCAGAAGAAACAGCGACGCGGCTAGAGAGGTGGCATTGATGCGCGCGGCGCAGGAAGCCGAGAGCGATCAGAAGCTGGCCGGTGTTGCCAGAAGGATAAGCATGTGAGTTCTGAAGGTGCCAGAGGGTTCACGAGAATGATGCTAATAATCTTTACAGGTCTTCGGGCTCAGGCCGCAGTCAGCCTAGAAAGTAAAACGGCCAAAGGCATGTCCTAGGAGTTCGAGAAGAGAGTATTTTTCCAGTCATCATGACGGCGTGAAGCGGGCGTGTAAATTACAGCTGCAAGTGACAGCAAGCGATGCATTGATTGCATGAAATGAAAAGATGATTCGAAACGCCAACCATGTCCACGTCTTTTGTACCAAAGTGAAAGCAAGTTGATGTGATGGAATTGACTTTATGATTGGAGCTTTGACGACGCTTGGCGGACAGGATGGCCATTGTCGAGTTGCGGAAGGACGGAGGAGACAGTACGTCTTGAGAAAGTCATTATGCTTCTTCGAGTGCCATTGGCACGGAGGCCGCTGTCGCCAAAGAGATGCGCTCGCTTGGTCCAATCTGTATATACGCCGTCGTCAACATGGCGGTCTGCATCGTCGTGCCTTCGCAAGCAACCCTCAGCTGTCGCATCCACGCGCCTTGTACATGATCAATCTGTCGCCCACACATCTGCCGCTACTCCCTACGCACCAGAGCGCACACGAGTCAGACACGCGACCAACTTGGCTTCAAGGACAGCCATCAATCCTCCATCCAACATACCTGCCGAGAACCAACAACTACATGCTTCTTTAAACCGGCTCAAGGACATCGCCAGCGACTATGTGAACCAGAGCAGACTACAGCTGGCTTTGAGGGGACTGGAAACATCAAGACCTACCGTGAGGATCGGACTGCTTGGACTAGGACAAGATGGAGATGTGGCTGCCAGAAAGCTCGCCCGCGTCTTGCTAGCCGATGCGCTGGCTGATGAGGCTCAATGGGAGAAGATGCTGAAGCTGCCGTCGCAAGATGGCAAGCCTCTTCTTCTGAGGTATCTTTGACCTCTGCCTTGTATCGGGACCATCACTGACGAGCCACAGGTACGGAGCCGAAGACGACATCCTACCGACTAACCCGCTCGTAAACGAGTTGAACATCCCATCGCGTGTGCTGGAAAAGAACAACCTCGAGCTGCTCATCACAACCCTCAACACATCTAGCGGCCCCAGCATCACCGCAGACCCATCAGGACTGGCAGAATCTATCCTAGTACCCCCGTTACAAACACCGGTCGCTTCTTCTGGCCGAGCTGGCTTCGTTCGCTACCCCGTCCACAAGGCAATCGTTGTTGGAGAGGGCATTCAAGGATGCATGGAATTTGGTCGTCTTTCGAGTGCCCTGGAAGCCACAACTTTGGGTGTTACAGGTGCTCAACAAGGACTCATCCAAGTTGCACTGAGCGTGCCGAGAGACAGTCCTCGAACTCAGACCAACGATACTGGATTAATTTCTCCCGTCGATATTGATCAAGCCGCAGCGGCACTCGATCTTTTCCGCCAGGATGTTGCCAACAGCGCTCTTTTTAACACAAAATGGCAAGCAAGCAACATCAAAGCCATAATCAAATTCTTGGCCTCAGATCCTATGGACCCTGTCACTGGTGAAGCAGTGGGTGTGAGGCCGACAGTACAATCACATATTCGCTCCACACTGGACTCTGCCACGGCTGCTATTGCTGCTTCCGAGAAGGCCGCCAGTAAGGCTGTAGTCTCCAACAGTATACCAGATTCTATACGCCAGGAGATGACACAGGCGATAGCAAACTGGTCACAACATGCACACTCTGATCTCCAAGTCTCCATCGCAAATGCGGTTGACTCGCGCTCATGGCGCAGAACTTCTTGGTCGCGCCTTCTCTGGCGTGTGGATGACGTGGGCGTAGCCGCTCAGGAGGTGCTACGCTCACATTGGCTGCTCGATGCCGAGTCGACTCTTGCTTTCCTCTCCGGACGTATTGAACAAGCCGGTTTCTTCAAGAGCAATGTGGGAGCAGCAAACTTCAATCCAGACTATGCTATGCATCCCTCTCACCGCAAAGTCGGCAAGGCCGGTCAGTTCATTTCGGAAGAAAGAGCTTTCCTTGCTACTCCCGCCCTGCCCCCATCAATCCCTGCAACGACGAAGACAGGTCTATTGACTAAATACTTTACCGGTAAAGAACGAGAACTCACTGTAGCAGAACTCCTCGGAATCGATGTTCAAATCAAAAAGGTTAGAGAAGAAGGTGGTATCGACATTCTCCACTCACGACCTTGGCCGCTTGCTATCCACTATACCCGTCAAGGACTACTTCACACTCTCGTCCCTTCTTTGCAAGCGCGTGCGCAAGCACTTCTCGCTCAGTCTCTTACCACTATTGGCGCAACCTCTGCCCTAGGAGTATGGCTTTACATTGCCACCTCCGGCACCATGATGGCTGAATCCGGCGCAATCGCTGCTCTTGGACTCGTCTGGACCCTCCGCCGTCTCCAAAAGAAATGGGAAGGAGAACGTGAGACATGGGAGGCTGAAATCCGCGAAAATGGTCGTGTTGTGCTTGGTGAGGTTGAGGATGTCTTGAGACGGGTCGTCAGAGAAAATGAAAGAGGTGTACTTAGGCAAGCGGACATACAAGATTGGAGTAGAGCTAGGGAAGCATTGAGGGACGTCAAGAGAGCTATGGGAGATGTTGAGGAGGTTGAAGAAAAAGTACAGGAGATTGGTGTTAAAGTATAGGGATGCTCAGGGCATCTTTTTAGAATGACCTTGAAAATCAAAATGCACAGTGCTCTTGACAAGAGATACCTAAGAAACATTGCTTATTGGCGAAGCAACTTCGAATCATTGATTGCATCATGCGAATTGTTTCGGTATCAGACACCGGCCGGACATCCTTTTGTTTGTCAGGCAAGATCAAAGGTCGACATGTTGTTGGTAAGATGGGCGAGAGGCGGATGACTTTGCCGCCGCTTGCCCGTTGCATGCCACTTTCGGCCACCGCCCTGTCGATCTATCAAGCTCCCACCTCACCTTTCTGGCTAAAGGTCATATCGACGACACTGCTTGGCTGACAAACAGGAGTGATCAATACAAGGGCGTGGCTTATCAGTATATAATAAGATTGATATCGGGACGAAGTCGACTTCCACACCTTTTTACACACAAGCCATCTCCACAAATCAGTAGAGACAACAAGCTTCAACATTTCTATACCAAAGAAAGAACACAACGATGGCTAAACTCACCGACTTCAAGGTCCTCTCTTTCGATGTCTACGGCACACTTATAGACTGGGAGACTGGTGTCCTCGACGCTCTCCAACCTCTCCTGGCTCAAAACAACAAAGCAGATGCCTTTACCCGAAAGCACTTGCTACAAACATACCACCACCACGAAGCTTCTCAACAACAAAAGACACCATCAATGACCTACTGCGACCTCCTTACTACAATCCACCCCCTGATAGCCGCAGACCTAGACTGTTCCCCTCCCTCCGAGAACGACAACAAAGCCTTTGGAGAATCCGTAGGCACCTGGCCAGCCTTCCCCGATACAGTCACCGCACTCCACCGTCTCCAAAAGCACTACAAACTCATCGTCCTCTCAAACGTCGACCGAGACTCCTTTGCCCTCACCAATGCCTCTCCACTGCAATCCTTCCCCTTTGACGCTATCCTCACAGCTCAAGATATCGGGAGCTATAAACCCGATGCCAGAAATTTTGACTACATGTTAAAGACTGTGTATGAGAAGTTTGGAGCAGAGAAGGAGCAAGTGTTGCAGACGGCGCAGAGCCAGTTTCATGATCATGTTCCTGCTGAAAAGGCTGGGGTGAAGAGTTGTTGGATTGTGAGGCCTGGGGCGGAGATGGGCAATCTGGAAGATCAGGAGGTTTGGGATTGGAGGTTTGATACGCTGGGGGAGATGGCCGAGGCTGTTGAGAAGGAGGTGGAAGGGTGAAGGTGTGATGGAGAAAGAGTTGAGGATGAGCATGGCAATATCTCTCGTACAGTTAGTTGTTGTAGGCCATTGAATGTGATGATTGGGGTCATGATGCTGTTTATCAGTCATACAGTCGTGCAACTTTTTGTAGACGGAAGCCTCGATTAGAGGAGCCCCTGTTTTGCGACAGCGCTAGTACTCTGCCCACTTCCATGTCATCGATTCACCAGTACAACGGCTCGTTCTTCGACCAAAAGTCACTTTCAGAGTATGTCGGCTCTTCCGAGGATGAAGAGGCACAGTCTGAAGAGCAAAGTCACGACGCAGGCACACACATACAAGACACAAGTCACCATCACAGTCAAGAATGTCATTGGCTCCAACAAGATTTGCATTTTGTGACAAGAAACCATCGCGCATTCGCACAAAGTACTATAACTGCCAAGTACCCGTATCATTGAAGAAACCCAAAGGAAGTAGGAAAAGCTGTCTCCCTATCCCATCAGAGTCATCCCGCTCTCATTGAAAAAACCCTTCGTAGGTAAAAAAAAAAAAGAGTAGTGTGAATCTCAGGCATCACCTGCGACTCTGAGATATGTTTCCCGACGGCGAGGATGACTGTCGTTGGTGTTTGTAAAAACGGTTTCGAGTCGTGAGAGCATGTAGTTTTCTGCGTGTCGGAGGACTTCTTCTCTCGTCATACACCCTGTTGATTTTGGGTGAGAGGACTTTGATGGTGGGTGAGAAGAAGATGATGTTGGTTGCCAGAGAGTGGTGGTAGAGGATGATAAGGAAAAGGAAATCATACTCAATTCATCCCAGGCGTCGCTTGTCCAGCCAAAGACTTCGTTGTGGATGCGACGTTGTTGTGTGGTTTTGCTGCTGCTGCTGCTACTGGTGGAGGAGCAGGAGTTGTTCTTGATGTTTGTGCTGCACGGCGAGATTGCGGTACGCAGCTTGATTTGTTTGGTGAGGAGCCATTTTGTGAGGCTGCAGACCTTTTTGGCCTTGTGACTTGTTGTAGTGGTGGTTGACTTCTTGTTTTGTGCTCTCATGGCAGATAGTTTCTGAGTGGCGGGAAACATGATAGGTTCCATCTTATTTTGTTGGTGGAGAGGTAGATGGGAGAGCAGTGTATATGAGGGAGGAGGTACTTGATGAGGGTGCCTAGCTTTGTTATACTTCTTGCTTGGGTTGCGAATTGATGGTTTGAGGAGGCTTGTCTTGATTTTGTAGCAATTAACAAGGGTTGCGGAAGATGAGAGAGAGGAAACAGAATAGGATCAGAAGGTGGAAGCTTCTTATCATGCGAAACAACTCACAATAGAAGGAAATAGAATACTTGCCTATTGTTCTTACAAGATTGTTCTCATTCGAGCACGTTTGCGCTGCCGTACCTGTGCAACGCATGGCTTCTATACAGTAGACCCTAGAGGAGTGGTACGCCATGTGGCATACTAGAGGCTGCTTCTAGGCAGCAATTCCAGGAAACGTCCACATCCAGTCTACGCGATGCTCAGCGTCGACATCGACATGTGATGTGTGGTGGAAGCATATAGCCGGGTAGCAGGCGACCCGATGTATTACCTTGCTCGGGAGTTTTTGGGCTCGGAAGCGCTCCATGGTTCCTCCCGCAAGTTCAGCCATATGTTGGATTTTTGAGCAATTGTCGCGAAATATCTCAAGCTGTCTCAGGTGCTTGGAGGATGACTGTTTCTTTCCAATATGACAACAATGATAGAGACTGCGCTCATAGTCCGAGACGGTCTCATATACCTTTCTCATGAATGCACTTCTTTGTAATAGCAAAACTCCGAGTTCATACCATCGATACTCTCGAAGGTCAATATGGCAGCCGCAGGTGCTATTTGCCATTTATTCATGTTGGACGCAAAGACAGAAGCGAGAACGGAAGTACGAGGCATCGTACGCGACCCTGTTCCACGCAGTGTAAATTGCAGTCCAGTTTCTACAGACTCAACTATCGAGTCTTCATCGGATGCTGTGTTTGAGTCGCCGCAGTCGCAAGAAGAAGACCCCTTCAAGACAGGCTTCGATACACCGCAGTCCAGCGTGATCGATCTGAGCTTAAGACCAGTAGCTCAGCAGAGACGAGCACCCAAGTTTGTCGAGTGCTTCTGCGTTGGTTGTGGGCCTTGTGTCGGAGTAGGAGGTCAAGCGACATGCAACCGCGGGCCATTTCTCAAAGCATTCATCGAGAGGGGTGGGGTATCGGAGGAATCGAAGCACGATAAGAAGTGGCTCGTAAAGAAGATGCGCAATTGTCTGTCCAACGGGCTGAAGACGGTGTGGAGGAGGGAACAAAGGTCAAGATGGCAGCGGATGGATGGACGGTCGGTGTTTTCGGAACAGCTCAAGCTCAGCGACGTCACTGTTGATCACAGCTCGGGCATCCAGAAAGCTCCCTCGATTTCTCCGTCTGCATTTTGACTTGGACACACCACACACACCATGTCGTTTCGCCTGAGCACACGCAGCACAAGCCTGCGGGCACCTCTCGCTCGCCTGACAACAACTCCCATCACCCGCCGTCACCTGAGCGCATACGGCTACGAGCAAACCAAAGCCCTAGCCTTTACCAACTATGGCGAACCCAAGGACGTCCTCCGACTACACAGCCACAGCATCTCGCCAGCTCACAAGGACCTCGTAACCCTCCGCTTCCTGGCCTCGCCCATCAACCCCGCCGACATCAACCAGATCCAAGGCGTCTATCCCAGCAAACCAAACTTCAGCACCACCCTTGGAGCCCCCGAGCCAACTGCCGTAGGAGGCAATGAAGGTGTCGCCGAGATCATCTCCGCCGGTGGTAGCGTCAAGGGCTTCCAACGAGGCGACTGGGTCATCATGCGCAGCCCTGGCTTTGGAACCTGGCGCACTCACGCCCAAACCACAACAGAGAACCTCCTCAAGATCGAAGACAAGTCCGGACTCACTCCCCTTCAAGCCGGAACCGTCAGCGTAAATCCCTGCACTGCCTATCGCATGCTCAAAGACTTTGTCACTCTCAAAGAAGGAGACTGGTTCATCCAAAACGGCGCAAACTCCGGCGTCGGCAGAGCTGCAATCCAACTAGGCAAGCTCTGGGGCTACCGCAGTATAAATATCATCCGCGACCGCTCAGACCCTGCAGCCACAGAAGCAATGAAGCAAGAATTAAAAGGCTTAGGCGCAGACATTGTTCTCACAGACACAGAAGCAATGGACAAATCCTTCCGCACCGTCATCAAAGAAGCCACAAATGGGGGCCGCGAAGAAATCCACCTCGCTCTCAACTGCGTAGGCGGCAAACTTGTCAACAGCATGGCCAAGATCTTAGCCGAAAACTCGCACATTGTAACCTACGGCGCCATGTCCCGCGAACCCGTCACCGTACCCGCTGGCCTTCAGATCTTCAAAAACATCTCCTACGACGGCTTTTGGGTGAGTAGATGGTCGGATGCAAATCCGGCGGATAAGAAAAAGACGGTCGAACATGTTTTGGATCTTGTGAGGGAGGGCAAGTTCAAGGATACACCGTTTGATGAGGTCAAGTGGGAGTGGGAGACCAAAGGGGAAGAGTTGATTAAAGCTGTTCAAGGCACTCTGCAAGGATTTAGATCTGGCAAGGGTGTCTTTGTGTTTGGAAAGACTTAGAAAAGGGGAAAGAGCCAATGACGAATTAATGCTTTATCTGTACATATACATTGAATTGAACATTCTCCGACTGTCGGACACCTTTGGGAATCTTATGTGCATGTCCCTTCCAAATCTCATGATGCTACAATTCTTTTATTCGGTGATTGAGACACAAAGAGCCATGGCAGGTGCACAATCAGCTTGGTCGTAGGAAACTGCAAAAGACCCAAGATGAAATGCCAATCCAGAAGCAGAACGGTTTTGATGGAAGGAAATTTAATTGATTCTATGCATAAAAAAAACTTTCTAAAGACTACAAAGCCTAATATAATGATGATAACAACCACGCCCGGGCTTCTAGCCACAAGACATGGAAATAGAGGAGAGAACAAGAAGGAAATCATAGCAATCATGATTCAAGAGAACAACTCGACGAGGAGTTCAAAGCCTATGCAGGCAGGCCGGCAGCAATGGCATCCTCCTTCTTGGGACGGGGACGTCCAGAAAGAGTATCCACAATCGACACCAAGTCCATCCAGAACTCGTTCTTAGGGCGACGGTCCTTCCAGTCAGTCTCTTCCTTCTCAACCTTCTCCATACCCGAGAACTGGACTTGAGCGCCAGTGATTCCTATCACTGCGCACGACAGAGGGTCATTGGCAATCTCGTCCTTGCTCTTTCCAGCAAAGGACTCAATGTGCTGCATGCTCTTGACACCGAAACGGACGGCACGAACACGGTCCATGGGCGAAGGAATACCACCCTGCTGCACGTGACCAGGAACCGCGAAACGCGAATCGAACTTGCCACCGCTCTCCTCGCGGATGATGTTGGCAATGATCTCGGTGGTATAAGTCTTTGATGCCTTTTCGTTACGGAGAATGATCTTTCCACTACGATTTTGACCCTTGTCCTTTGCGAATTGCTCTTTCAAGTGCTCAATGTCCGAGGCGATCATCTTGAGGTGGATGCCCTCTTCAGGCGTGTAGACGGCGACGGCTCCGATGGAGAGACCGGCGATGGTGGCAATGTAGCCGGAAGCACCACCCTGTGTCTCGACGACGAAGACACGACGACGCGAGGCAGCAGCGGACTGCTTGATGGCATCGCAGTAGTCGATCAGGGCGTTCAAGCAGGTGTCGCTACCAATGGAGTATTCAGTACCGGGGACGTTATTGGAGACGGTAGCGGGAAGAATGACGATGGGGATCTTGAATGCATCGTAGTCGCGTCTGGCCTTGCGGAGCTCGGAAACGGCAGTGAAGGCCTCGAAACCACCAATGACGAACAGAGCATCAATGTTGTGGTACTTCAGGGCATCAGAGACACCGTCGTAGTCCTCGGAGGGAGTAGCACGGTTGGTTCCAATCTCGGAACCACCCTTGCTGGCCCAGTTCTCGGCGTCGAGCCACTTGATCTCGCGGACCGAGCTTTCCTCATCCTTGTAGTGACGGGCAAGACCGGGGAATCCGTTGTGGAGAGCGATGGGGGTGTGGCCACGGGTAAGGCAATAGGCGGTAGCGGCGCGGGTAGCAGCGTTCATACCACCAGCGGGAGCTCCAACGTGGATGATACCGACACGCAGACGCTATGAATGTGTTAGTTGAAACCGTTTCAAGACCCTCGGATTATCCACTTGCCTTCTCCTTGGGCAAAAGAAGCTCCTGCTTGTCGGTGGAGACAGTGGTGCTGTATGCAGTCCAGTATTCGTCAAACTCGGCACCTCTAAGCTTCATGGCAGACTTGAAGTCCTTGCGTTCGATGGCTTCGGCAACAGATTGGGTCAATTTGACAGCTTCCATCAACGACTTGCGAACGATCTTGTTCTCGACTATGCAGATGACGGGACTGGGTGTTTCAGGGGTAGAGTCGAGGACAGCCTTGACAGCCTCAACACCTTGAAGAGTAGCCAACATACGGTCGTAAGCAACGGCGGTACCACCACGCTGTACGTGACCGAGAGTGGTGACCCTGGTGTCGAGACCGAGCTTGCCAGCAAGCAGATCCTTCACCTTGTTGGGCGAGATGGCATTCAGCTGACGGTCGTGGGCGCCCTCGGCAACGATGACAATCGTCTTTCTCTTTCCAAGCTTGCGGTGGCGCTGGATAACGTCGCACATCTCAGTCTCCCAGTTCTCTGAAGGAGGGTTCTCCGGGAGGAAAACAAAGTCAGCACCAGTGGAAACACCAGCCATCAAGGCGAGCCAACCACAATGTCTACCCATGACCTCGACGACAAAGGCACGCTGATGGGAGAAAGCGGTAGCATCAATGTAGTCGACAGCCTGGCAGATACGCTGGAGCGATGAGTAGCATCCAATAGTGGCATCGGTACCGGCCAAGTCGTTGTCGATTGATCCGACCAGACCGACAATGTTGAGATGTCTGAAAGGCGCGACGGCCTCCTTCTTGAAGGTGCCGTTGGACACCAGTTCTTCAACCAGGCTGGGCCACTCGCCTCTGAACCTGTCTGCGCCGGTCAAACTACCGTCACCACCACAGACGACCAAGGCATCAATGCCCTTGTCAATCATGTTCTTGGCTGCTTGAAGTCTGCCAGGGCGCTCCTTGAAGGACATGCATCTTGCTGTACCGATCAGGGTACCACCTTCTGAAAGCCATCCACGTACGTCTTCCCAACGCATTTGCTTGATCATGTCACCGCCCTGGACGAGACCTTCATAACCTTCGTACACGGCGAAAGCGTCACAGCCAGAGGCGATGGTTTGGCGGACGACAGCACGCACAGCACCAGACATTCCCTGAGAGTCACCTCCGGAAGTCATGACAGCAATCCGCTTCTTGCCCTCGGGCATCGCAGCGGGTGCGAGGTTGACTTGGGCCATGGTGGGGGGCCGCTTGTGTTGTGTTTGTTATGCGGACGGGAGAGGTGTTGTGTTATTTTCGAGGGCGGAGGAAGCTGTACCAGACAGAGAGTTTGGCCAGCTGTGTTTATAGGCTTGTCGTAACACGTGGTGGAGAGATGGTTTGTGAATTTAGAAAAAGAGGCTCAAGCCAAACTCGAAGTGAAATCTTGAAGCGCACCAAGACTCCGGTCATACCGCGCGCAGCCATACGTCACTCTCAACAACACCCCACTGTTGGTCAGTGCCAGTCAACACGACGGTCCGACTGCGGTCTTACAGGCCAAGAATCTCACCATTGTTTGGTGGCACCGGCACCATCTCCATCTTGGAAGCACTCCAGCAAGCAGGAATCTCGTGCTTCGTTCACACTATACATACTGCTCTATCTCACCATTCATCACCTGCTTACTTTGTTTCGACTTCTTGAGAAGAAAAGCCGTTAGACCCTGATTATCGCTGCAGCTAAATGACTTGTTCTTCGGACTCATGCTCCGTCCCAAACATGCTGCTTCACCGTCTCCCAAAATCCATCTTGTTCCATCACGTCCTCGACTTTCCACTCAAATCTCTCCTTGGGCGTGCGCAGTACAAGACTTTTCTGTGCCGCATCTCCTTCTCCGTGAACCACAATGCCGATCTTATCGTTGCTGTTGGCTTTGCCGAGGACGCCGCATCTGTCGTTGAGGCTCCAATTGGATAGCTTGTCCACAATGCCATGGCCCAAGGCATTTGCAATGGCCGTGTTGAAGTAGTCTTTGAGCTCTTGCATCTCCGGTATCTCAACTCGGGGCAACCCTACGGGAGATGTCACCAACATGGCGCTGCCGAAAGCGGGTGCTAATATGGAGGTGCGCACTTCAATGCCGAACTCGAGTGCGTTGGCAAGATGCGGTATCTTGAGTGACAGTCTCATCCGCGAGTGTATAGGTGTGAGACCTCTCTGCATGAGTGAGTCGATTGTTTCGGCTGACCTCAAAAGCGCTGGATCAAATGCAGCCGTCTCGATTGAGGCATCGATAGATGCAGCTTTGAGGAGTTTCTCGACCCCTTCCAGATAAGTGCCAATATCACCAAGTATGGAGCGATGCTGCAACATTGTCAAGACGGGTTTCATGATGTTTGCGACTGGTGTGTCTCGTCTGATGCTCGATATTGGCAAAGGCAATTCAGATCTGCGAGCTAGTCTTTCGCGATGGGTATACGAAAGGAACAAACGAAGAGCTAGTGCAATGGCCTGCGCCCAGGCATCTTCTGGCTGTTTCTCCCGTGCTTTTGTGTCGATCTCAGTCAATGGCATCAAGTCGATCAACACCTCCAGCGATTCCGACGCAGACGCTGAAGCAGTTGGGGACAGTCTTGTTGGGAGGCGGATGATCGAGTCGCGCATGTCAACACCGTACGATGCTAGACTCCGCGACTCTCGAATGATCTCGTGGAAAAGTTCCTCCTCATACAACGAATCCCTGGCGTGACGAATACGGGCTTCGAGGGCGGATTCTGATTCATCAGAAGTATCAGGCATTTGCGAGACGCCAATAATGTCGTCGCCTTGCTTTATGCGTACTCTTACGACTTTGCTGTTGTTTCCGAGCCCTTTGTCGAGTAGGACGTTTCCATCCTCGTCAGATCTTAGAGCAGCAAGTCCGCGGTCCCTGAACTCTCCAAGAGCTTCCAGGAAGCCAAAACGGACGCCCAAGTTGTGTTTTTCGCGAGGCAGACGAGAGATCGACCAACCCTTGTCGCTGACAGACAAGACTTGTTCCCAGTAATGTGTTTCTCTCCTGACATTCTTTTCTAGACGGGCAGCTGCGCCTAACAAGGAATCAGCAGAGGCTTGAAGCGACTGCATCCTCCAACTGCGAGCAATTGTGTCGTCGACCTGCTCTTGCTCCTTGTTGGGCTGGACGTTGTGCCATACATCGGTAGCGAGTGTTCCAGGCTTGATGAATTGCTTCAGATGGGGCGACATTGTGAGGTCGGCTTGTTTTGGGGCGTCTTTGGAGAGTAGTAGGGAGACAAAGTCGAGAGCAATAAGTGCTTCGTTTCGCGCAGAGCTACACGGGCTTAGTAAGAGCATGGTGGCAGGGACGGGCGGCATGGACGACGTACTCGACATGTTGTCTCATCTCAGCTCGTGCTACCCATAGCTGCTCTCGGCGGTCCTTCTCTTCTGCTCCGTCTGCTTCTGCGCCGTCGTCGTCTTCGTCTGTGTCGGAGCTCTCGTCGTCATTCTCGTTGGCAGCTATCTCAGTCTGCAGTCCTTGCTCGGTGATGTGCCGAAAGTGGCCGCGTTCATCGTGGATGCGTCCAAGTATGGACAAGAGTGAGTCGGCTTCATTGTCGTCGCGTGGTTGCAGCAACGACGGGGGCAGAGTGATGTCGGCCATGTTGGTTGCAATCAAAAGCTTCCGGCGTCGGCACAGCGTCAGCGGTTCCTGAGCGCCTCGTGCTTGTGAAAGATCGGCGCCACCGCTTCTGTCCGCTGTTTAGCGCTGTGTGGGGTACCGCATCACATGCGTATCAACACTTGGTCAGTCTTGTCGGCCACCTCCGACTCTCTGCTCTGTCATACATCGCAGCCAGCTCCTATCCTTCTCACTCGCAATCTGTGTTCTTTACCTACGCTTACACAAACACATCCCTCTGGAATCCAATATTCGCTATGACCACAAGATACCGTGTCGAGTGTACGTCTACTATTGACTGTCACATGCTGTGACTCGATGCTGACTATAGCTAGATGCTCTCAAGGTCCGTAAACCGCAAATCCACAATTGCTTCCCTTACTAACAAATCATGTCAGACTCATCGTCGTGACCAATTGGTATGCTCGAGTTGATTCTGACCGTCTCATTCTACTTTGCTAAGTCAGACATAGATTGAATGGGTCAAAGGCCTTTTGGCGGTGCCATTTGTACTTCTTTCCCAGCCTACTGCCTTATTTGGTCAAGACGGTATTCATGGCACGGACGAGATGGCACGTAATGCTCATGAGCGCTATGCCCAGATTATGAGTGATGTCGAAGGACTCATCAACGATCACATATCTCGCCAGAAGGAAGGCACTCATACACATTCGAAGCTCAAACTGCTCGTCCCGACTGTTGGTGTCTTCTTCACTCCTCTTCTCCTGCGTAACGCTTTTGAGTGGCAAGACCAAAGGCGATACATAAGTTCAAGGAGATTCGTTGCTCCAAGTTTCAACGATATTCGTTTGATCTTAAACACTGCTCAAGTCATGTCGTTGGTCAAGCACAGTCGGCTGGATCTCGTCACATTCGATGGTGATGTTACACTATACGACGACGGTCAATCGCTCACAGACGACAATCCAGCCATCCCTCGCATTTTAGAGCTGATGAGAAGTGGCACCCGTATCGGAATCGTGACAGCAGCCGGTTACACCGAGGCTTCCAAGTACTACGGTAGACTTCACGGTCTACTCGATGCCATCGCAACATCTGACCTTCATGACGATGTAAAGAAGAATCTCATCATCCTTGGTGGAGAGGCGAGTTATCTCTTCCAATTCACCGGCGAAAGTCCGGACAGACTACTTCCAATTCCACGCAAGGAATGGTCACTCGAAGAGATGCAATCTTGGACCCAAGATGATGTCACAGAACTGCTTGATATTGCGGAAAAGGCTCTTCGTAGTTGCGTCGACTCGATGAGACTCAAGGCCGATATTCTACGCAAAGAGAGGGCGGTCGGAATCATTCCAGTGGCAGGGTTCAAGCTCTCACGAGAACAGTTGGAAGAGACTGTTCTGGTCTGTCAAAAGACGCTGGTAAGTGTTCTAACATCCTTGGTTCGCCCTGGTTTTACTAACACATACCAGGAAATGACTCCTGTTGGCAAAAGGCTGCCATTCTGTGCTTTCAATGGTGAGTGTTGGTGGGTTCAATACAATGCCAGTAGCTGACGTGTTCGCAGGTGGAAGTGATGTCTTCATCGATATCGGCGACAAGTCTTGGGGTGTTCTGAGTTGCCAAAGATACTTCGGCGGGATCGCAGGAAACAGATCTCTCCATGTTGGCGACCAGTTCCTGTCGATTGGAGCAAATGACTTCAAGGTTGGTGACACTCCCGAGCATCAACGAAACACCTGCTAACGAACATTAGGCTCGTCTTGCATGTACTACGGCGTGGATCGCAAGCCCAACTGAAACCGTTGCACTCCTGGACGAGATTTCCCAGCTTTCGAAAGCGCATAGTCCCCTTGGAACGGAAGCAAACCTCAAGAGCTAAGGGAAGATGCTTCCAGCGGTCCTCTTGTGTTGAGTTTCTGCAAGCATTTATCGTGCATGATGGAATGTCGTCCCTACCTGTGGTCTCTTATTATGCATATATACCATTCTGTAATTTTCAATACAACATTTCGATATGGCTGCTTGAAGAGTTCGAGCCGGTAAATCGGGTCGGGGGTGTAAAAGTATCAAGCGAGACCCTTGATGAAGTGGTGTCTGTGCGTCAAAAGTTCCGAAAGAGAAGATGCATGTCCTCGACCCTTCGCCTCTTCGTTTCTGAGCTCAGCAACCACCAAGATTACGATGGCAGAGTGTAGGAGCAGCTTGCTCAGATGTATTCGTGCAATAGCCGCGGAGGCAAGCACTGGACCTCGGCCATATCTTCAGAGTCGCATAGCGCCGCATGCGCGATCCACCCAGACTGTCCGGGAATACACAACAGATTCTGGGAGAGAATCCAGGTCACGAAACGACGACACACGGGGCGAGGAAGTCTATGAGACCACGCCCACTGGCTCGAGGAGGAACCGCACCGACCTGGTCAGTGGTGTACCACAAAAGACTTACGACCCCACCAAGTCTTGGATCAACAACAACGCACATCGCAAAGTACGCCCGGACCATCAGCGCAGAGACGATGGGAAGATGCCGAACATGAGTGCATCCCTAGAGAAGAAGATTAGAAGAGAATTGCAGTATCTACCGGATCCCCTCAAGCTCGCCGACCGTGTTCGTGGTGTTCTCAGGAAGGGCGATGTCGAGAAGGCACTCGGTCTCACTCGAATTGCTAGTAGAGACATGGAATGTGTCGTCAGCTGGAATCATATCATTGGCCATTTGCTGTCGGAGAAGCAGGTCAGCGCGGCCTTGAAGATATACAATGAGGTAAGTCTCATCGCATTCCCTGGCTGTAGCAATGCTCTGACAATCGATTAGATGAAGAAGCGTGCTCAGTTCCCCGACTCACATACCTATGTCATCCTCCTACGCGGTCTCTCTGAGCCCCCGATCGCCGCAGAAACTGTCGGTAGAGCCCTCGCTATCTACCATTCATTAGGCGCAGAAAACTCGAGAGTAAAGGCCACAACGATACACACAAATGCAGCTCTGAGAGTATGCGCGCGAGCACACGATATGGACTCATTGTGGGGCATAGCCTCAAAAATTCCGGAAAGGGGATCTGGCGCTGCCGATGCCTACACATATACAACAATCCTCAACGCTATCAGAGAGCATGCGCTGCTACAAGGAGGCGACAGAACGGATGACAGTGAGGTTTCTGCTTTGAGAGCGACAGCTATTCAGCAGGGTCGAAGAATCTGGGGAGACATCGTAGGAAGATGGCGATCAGGCGACATCATGGTTAATGAGGAAATGGTCGGCGCGATGGGTCGCCTGCTACTCATTGGTCTGCAGCCACGAGACTGGGATGACGTCCTCTCGCTTATTGAACAGACCATGGGAATCCCTCGACTCGCACCCAAACTGGGCAGTAAGATGAGAAAGGCTCAGCATCTGCCGATCCGCGTCCACAGCGATGTAAAGAAAGCTCATCGGGATGTCGTTGAAGGTGAAGAACCTGAGAGTGAATTCGATCAAGAACTCCTGCTCGATACTCGAGGCAAGAAAGCAGTCTCGTCTATCAAACCTGGAAACAATTCTCTGTCACTCATCTTGGAGGCTTGTAAACAGACATATGCATTCCAAGAGTCGTACGAATACTGGGATCTACTCACCAACAAGTCTACCTACGATCTCCAACCTGACATGGACAACATTCACACCTTCATGCGCATCCTACGACAAACACGCGCGTCCGGTCGCACTCTTGACATAGTGAAAGACACGATCCCAAGTTATGGCTGGACACCACACCGCAAGACTTTCCGCATTGCCATGAGTGCTTGCAGACGCGACAAGAATAATCCTAACGTCATGGAACATGCCAACAAGCTTGTGGACTTGGTAGAGTACTACCAGATGGATCCTGACCCTAAGACGCTATTTCAGTATATGGAGTTGGCTATCTCCACTCAGAACGCAGAAGCTATTCGTGGGGCGATTGACCGTCTGTCTGGTCCTATCACAAAGTTCAAGTCGATGATTTCTTTTGGAAAACTCACCTCTGGCAAGTCGACTTCCGCGGACAAACAGGAAATCATTGGTCTGATAAGGACGACCATTGGTGCTATTGATCAAGTTCTGAACAAGGATCTGATACCTAAAGATCAAGCACAATCATGGTTGCAGCATAGGTCGAAGCTGAACGCTTTTGTCGTGAGATTCATGGACAGAATGGAAGGAAAGAACATCATTCCTAGAGACAAGCTTTTGGAGTTGAGGCAGGATAGCAGACAATTGAGGCATTTCAGAGCGAAGCTGGTGAAGAAGGACAAGAAGGACAACGGCACATGGGTCGAGTCTAAGAAGGACCTCGAGCCAAAGACCTTGCAGGACTTCCCTTTTGACGAGTGATAGATAGTCGGGCTACTGTTTGCCGTGTATAATTAGGACAATCAATATCTCATATCAGCACGACTGGCCCGCAATGCTATGGAAAGACATATCTCGATATCATTGCTACAGCTTCGAAAAGTGTTGCGACTTTAGCCAGCTGGAAATGAGAATATGTTCCGCACACGGACGGCATGCACAAAATCCATCTCATGCCAAACCATGTTTTCACCATGATGTTGAGGCGCTTGGAAAAAAAGTGAAAGGGTCCAACGTCCGGGTGCAGGTCCCAGCGGAAAGGGCGAGAAAATGCAGTCTTGGCGATCAAAGTTCTTCTAGCGTTTGTTAGCGCGGCAGAAAGTCGCCGCCCTGTCGCAAAAACGCAGCAGCAGCCAACCACTTTTATCAAGCCCGCGCGCGCCTTCCTTCAGTTTTTCTCCTCCATCCTCTACACTCTCTCTTCCCATCAACCCCTCTTCTATTTACATCTCCTTTTCCATCTGAACTCTTGTCGCAACACACGAGCGCAAAGTTCACTTCACAACTCTTCGACAACCTCCCCCTCACACCAACACCCATCATGTCTTACGGCGGTGGTGGTTACGGCGGCTCGCGCGGCGGCGGCGGCGGCGGTGGTGGCTACGGCGGTGGCAGCCAAGGCGGCTACTCTGGCGGGTACGTTGACACGAGATCACAGACTTCTACAACACTCGCTGACGTAAATAACAGTGGCAGATCCGGCGGTTACGGCGGTGGCAGCTCCGGTGGCTACTCTGGCGGTGGTCAGGGTGGCTACGGTGGTGGCCAAGGTGGCTACGGCGGCGGCCAGGGCGGCTTCGGTCAGAGCGGCGACAGAATGGGCCAACTCGGCTCCGGCCTCAAGAGCCAGGAGTGGGACATGACTACCCTGCCCAAGTTCGAGAAGTCCTTCTACAAGGAGGCACCCACGGTTGCCGAGCGCTCTCAGGCCGATGTCGACGAGTTCCGCAAGACTCACCAGATCGCCGTCCAGGGAAAGAACGTCCCCAAGCCCGTCGAGACCTTCGACGAGGCTGGTTTCCCCGGCTACGTTATCAACGAGGTCAAGGCCCAGGGCTTTGAAAGACCTACCCCCATCCAGTGCCAAGGTTGGCCCATGGCTCTCTCTGGTCGCGATGTCACTGGTATTGCCGAGACTGGTTCCGGAAAGACCCTCACCTACTGCCTCCCCTCCATCGTCCACATCAACGCCCAGCCTCTCCTCTCGCCCGGAGACGGCCCTATCGTCCTCATCCTCGCCCCCACCCGTGAGCTCGCCGTCCAGATCCAGGCTGAAGTTAACAAGTTCGGCAAATCGTCGCGCATCCGCAACACCTGTGTCTACGGTGGTGTCCCCAAGGGTCAACAAATCAGAGACCTCGCTCGCGGTGTTGAGGTGTGTATTGCCACCCCTGGCCGTCTGATCGATATGCTCGAGTCTGGAAAGACCAACCTTCGCCGCGTCACCTACCTCGTTCTCGATGAGGCCGATCGCATGCTCGACATGGGTTTCGAGCCCCAGATCCGCAAGATTATCGGCCAGATCCGCCCCGACCGTCAGACTTGCATGTGGTCCGCCACTTGGCCCAAGGAGGTCCGCGCCCTCGCCCAGGACTTCCAGCACGACTTCATCCAGGTCAACGTTGGTTCCATGGACCTTTCCGCCAACCACCGCATTACTCAGGTCGTAGAGGTCGTTGCCGAGTTCGAGAAGCGCGACAAGATGATCAAGCACCTCGAGAAGATCATGGAGGACAAGGACAACAAGTGCCTCATCTTCACTGGCACCAAGCGTGTCGCCGACGAGATCACCCGCTTCCTCAGACAGGACGGCTGGCCAGCACTCTCCATCCACGGAGACAAGCAACAACAAGAGCGTGACTGGGTTCTCAACGAATTCAAGCAGGGCAAGAGCCCCATCATGGTTGCCACCGATGTGGCTTCGCGTGGTATTGGTATGATTGATCACCCCTCTCCCTATCACTCACAGCACCTTCCCTTTCCTCATCCTCCGCTACACTGCCAATTCTCCCCTCCCTCATTGTTCGCACTTGCGTGATCTGAAAGTGGTGCTCCTCGTCGAGCACTCCTGCGCCTTTTGCATATGTAACCATGTCCTTATAGGCCGTCCAGTTTACTGGTTCCTTCTACTCCGGATCCTTGGGAGAAACTTGCTCGAGCGAGGCCTTTGTCTTTTCATTATGGCTTCGCATCGTACCTCTCGCACTCTACTTTGCGCTTCATGCGCCTTTTTGCCCAGTAGAGAGTGAGATGCAGGTATTTTCGCCGCGCAGCGCTGCATTGTAGTTTTGTTACGCGCTTCCAAGGCATCCGAGACGGTAGGACCTCGAAGATATCCCGCATGATATCTTCTACGGCCTGTGACATGTGATTGCTATGATTGCTTTCCTGCTTTGATTCAAAGCTTGACTCCTTTGGAGCGCACAGAGTGTTGTCAATATATCATTGCACACCTCTTGATCAGATTACGCGACCGACAAAGGCTCGCTTTTGATACACACTGTTCTCCCAACAGGCATGCTAACCCTTACTTCTAAAGATGTACGCAACATTACCCACGTTCTCAACTACGACTACCCCAACAACTCCGAGGACTACATTCACAGAATCGGCCGTACCGGTCGTGCTGGTGCCCTCGGTACTGCCATCACCTTCTTCACCACCGAGAGTGAGTCTATTCTTTCCCTTTGCGCAACATGGCATCTCGCTAACAATTTTCCTCAGACTCCAAGCAGGCTCGCGACCTTGTTAACGTCTTGGCCGAAGCCAAGCAGAACATTGACCCCCGTCTCGCTGAGATGGTCCGCTACGGTGGTGGCGGCGGTGGCCACGGTCGCTGGGGCGGTGGTCGTGGACGTGGTGGCGGTGGCCGCGGTCGTGGCGGTGGTCACGGCGGTGGTTTCACCAGCTCCAACAACGCTCCCCTTGGTCGTGACTCTCGCTGGTAGACGGTAGATGATACCCCTTTTTGTGTTTTTCCTCTGTTTTTATGCCCCAATCCTCCGGTATTTCACACCGATGGCGTTTCTCTAATGGTTCCCTGGTATGGATTCCAACCCCAAAAGAAAGAATTGTGCTATTAGTTTTCCTCCGCATGCTAATTATGGCGGACATGGAGTTTTCATGATGAGACCGGGACAGTTCTCAGATATTAGGGATTAGATTGCGTTTGATGCCCATTGTGTCTCTTTTATCAATCAAAACGTATAGAAGTTCTATCTGAACAATCCTGCTTCTCATGTGAAACTTGTTGAGGTTAATCGATGATCTCGCAATCACTGGTATCGATGTCTATGTCTTGTACCGCTCTTGACTTGGGTGTTCTTGCGACTTTTGGAGACATCACATCGCATGATTTTTTTCAAGAGTCTAACTCGTCAATGGGTTGCATACTTGTTACATTTGCTTATTCGGCCTCTGTAGAGTACAGCTTATGGTCCAGCGCTTTTTGACACTGCCGTCTGAATGTGGTCCCTGTCGTCATGATTGACGTGATGACTGGCTGTCTGATCAGACCCTTGGTGCGAATTGTGGTACCCAGGATCGTTCAGAAGCCTTCCACGGTGACATCCGCTGAAGTGTTCTCTCCTTGCACCTCCATCTGTTTTGCGACGTCGCTGGCTGTTGATGTTGAAGTCGGGATGGAAACAGTGTTGCAAGTGTGAGCACTCTGAGTGAAGCTGACGTGATATGACCTTTATGACGGTTACTCGACGACAACATATCCTGCCAACCTCAGTATCCATACGCACACTACTAGACATATCAGGTATATCTCTATCGTAGTTACAAGGTTGTCAGACTTCCTGCTGCTTCACGAGATTGACATCAATGCCCGAGATACTGGCCGAGCGTGCAACCCTGGCCATGACCCAAATCGTCAGAGTGAATCGCGACTGTCCAAGGACCGAATCTCGTCTCCAATCACCACAGACTTGAACAGTCACATTGAGACCTACCGTGTAATCATCAAACAACAAAACCACCATCACTCGATTTCGATGTCAGAAAGCAACCACATCCACCCCTTCTCGCCTCTTAGCAACACGTGCCAGCACAGCCATCGCCATCACCAACAATAATGACACGAACATGATAGGCCAAGAACAAAACAACAACACATGTATCAATCAATCAATCCACCTTGCTACATCCCGTGTAATCCTCTATCCAAAAAGCACATTTGCAGATCCATATATACAGGAGCCTAAGTGGATAGATGGATAAAAGCACATACCGTACATAAAACGCGGGAAAGCAGAAGGTGTGGAGGATAGAGTTTGAAGGGAGATGGAAGGGGACCAAAGCCCGCATGGAAATTCACATCCACAATACGGTATCGATTCCTCTCTGCCTCTGCCTCTTCTGTCCGATCTTGATCATTCACTCATCTTCATGTCGCGATCCATAGGCAAAATCAACAAATCGGCGACCCTCTTGCATCCCTTAAAAAAGCAGAATCAAAAGTGGATGATGGATTTGGGAAAAAAAGAGCAAAAGCATTTTTAGAGTTCAGGATTACAGGCAGAGAGCGTGCGTCATGTGAAGAAACAAGGAAATCAACTCTCCGATTCGCTATTTCTCTCTTGGCGAATCCCGCGAGGTGGTTGGGTGTTTGTGGTACTTACTCGGCAAGTGTTGCTTTTTCTTCTTCCTGCGACTTTCTGTTCCAAACATGCTCGCGTCGCTTGACAGGAGTTTACGGGCGTAGGATACAAGGGCTGGAAGGAAGGATGGGCAAAGGGACACGGGCTCATGGAGTTCTTTCCGCGTTCAAAAGCAGGGATGATGACGAGAGAGGATGCGGAAGCCGCGCACAGTCTTGGTATCATTCACCTCTTTTGTTTTTACGGCCGCAAGGGTTTCTTGTCTTCTGAGACATGGCATGGGCACAACAAGAGCCTCGTATTCCCCAATCCACCAAGCATCTCCTCGGGACATGAGTATACATTGGGAAGGTGAATACTTGGTGGTGGCGCGATCTCGAGGGAGCGCAGGAAGCCGCATGCAAGAGTTATCGAAAGACAAGTGGGTTGAGTGCATACAACAGACATGTTTCGTAGGAGGATACGACACGCTGTGTAGAGCAAGTAGAAGCGTGTAAAGGCAAGCACAGGAGCACGACTCCGAAGTGATAGTAGGAGCTGCCTCCTGCGTCACGCGCTTCTGCTGTATGAATTGAATTGATTGGATGATTACGACGGGAAAGTGCAGAGGCGCACTTCGCGACATCGAGACTCGATAGGGGAAGCAAAGGATTGAGGCCTAGGCATCTTTTTCATGTGGTCAGAGGTGCATGAAAGAACACTTTGCAGGAGCGACATTATGTGAGTGTGGTGTAGAGAAGCTTTCCTGATTGGAGAGGCATGTAAGACGGGCTTAAAAGTTTATTTGGTTGCTGGTCCCGCGTACTGCGGCTGTTGGACATCAATGTGTTGTCGAAAGCCTCGCGAAGACGGACCTCAGACACGACGCGTCCTTTTGTCGCGAGATCTGGTATACTTATGCTTGTCAAGAAGATCACGGTCCATGTCAAGTGCGACCACAGCCATGAGTCGTTGGTTAGATACTCGGCATGATCCTGTCGCTCAACATGCAGCGGCTCAAGGCAAGTCGAGCAGAATTATCGGTCATATCATCGGCAGGGGCGTGTTCTTGTCCGAAAGATTAACATATGGAAAGAAATGAAATATGGACCCAGACGCGATCTTGCGCAAAGCGCGGCTCGAAGAGGTTGGACATATGGGAGATTGTTGCTCTCCAACTCGTGAAACGCGTCATATAGAAACTGTACATAAGGATCAGCAGCACTGCGATAGCTGTAAAAGTTGCGGTCCGACGCATGCACGTCTGACTGGCAGTAGTTGTAATAGCAACAACAGTGGTGATACCGTCGCGGCCAGAACCCGCCACGCTATACATGCGATTGATAGCGGACCGAGATGTGTATGCTTGAAGAAGGAGAACCGGTTTCTGGAACATTATGATCGCTACAGCAGGTTACAGGCGGGAGAACGGGTCGGTCATAGAGACAGCTGACCCGGGGAATGCAACTGGGGGACGTAAGCAAGCAGCCTCAGGGTCAAAGACCATGATACGGGATTTTGGTACTTGACAGAAGAGCTTGGCCTGTTCGAAGTTCGTCTATGGTACATGCAATTTGATGATGCAGGTCAAATTGTGTGGTTTCTGCAGGCCGCGGGCAAATTGCGTGTGCACAGTGTCGCGGCTCCAAATTAGGACAATGTGTGACCGTTCTTCGCTGCACTGTAGAAACAATATCGCCGCCATTCGCTGGCTGCTCGTATGTCTAGATATGATACACGATACGCTCATGCACTGCATAGCCTGACCGGTTCGAGTCATAAACTCTGGCATACTCACCAAGTAGATATGGTGCCTACAGTACACACAGTACGGGGCGTTTCGTATCGAATGGTTGAGGTGAACCGTGATGTGGACTTGGGGCGGCACCGTCGGCGAGCGACAGCGTCTGATTGATACGAATGATCAGATCCACCGTGACCAAAGACCGTATGTGGCCCATAGCCTCACAGATACTCAGCTCGCAATGTTGACGGAGTGCCTACTCGAGGATAATCGACCAGGAGAGGGCCTGGAAGCATAACAAGACGAACAAGCCATACCATGGTTTGCTGGTCGTCGTCGATAGTGTTGCTATCGTGCCAAATAGTGGTCTAGGCGCTTAAAAACCACCACTCAAACTGCAATGTGAGCAACAACACTCTCGCACCAATTCATAGCTCGACATCGGGTCTGAGGTGTGGCGTGGTTGTTGTCTGCAATTACGTATGACGACTATCCAACACTGGTCGAGATCGAGGTGGCCGCTTGACATGGCTGGAAGTTGTCAACAACAATTCCGTCGCTGGTCTTTACCTGCATGAACATATTGTGGATCCGTATCCGCCTGCTTGCACATACAGACATCAGAAAGTGGATGATGACGATCTAAAGTCGCGATAGAGTCCGAATCCCTCGGAAACAACAAATAGTAACAGTGCCTATGGTCGCTGTGTAAATAAATTCGAGCTTAGCAAAGGGGTGATCAAACAGGACTCTTCAGATTCGAGGCTCCTTGCATGTTCGTGCATAACGACAGACGCGCCGTCACTGCCATCTCCCGCGTTGCCTATTCCGAAAGACGCCTAGAGGGCGTGGTACTGTAGCACTTGTACTTTGCGCCTAGATGCAATACGTCTCGCGCTATCGTAGGACAATATCCGTAGGGCGGTCGTGCAGAATTCAAGATGCTCTCTGCATCTCTGCATTGCTTGCATGTGCGTAATCAAATAGAGTTTTCTGGGTCTTCGAGTGATGCGCGATCCTCTTAGGCCTTCGCTCCTGATAGCTCGGTGATGATTTCAGTCAGCCTGACGAAAGTCGGTTGTGACTTGGAAGCCGAAGTGTACGGCTCCATTCGCACTCGTGTCCAGGGTCTACAGCCTCTGCTCGGTACTCAATCGTTTGCGTTTGAGGCTCGGCGGAAGATCAGATGGTACTTCTAAGATCAGACTTTGACTTGGAAGAGGGTCGACTCCAGCGAAGTGTCACCACGAGCAGTCACTCAGCCTGCATGACGCCCCTCTTCTGTTGCGAGATTACCATCCCAAGCTGCGCCTGACTATCGTGGTGGAGATGGAGTGGAGAGGCTGAGACAAAATACAGTATCCCACGAGTACCTGCAACGATTATTTCAGATCTCGCGTTAGCCTGCTTGGTGTCGAATAAGTGGTCAGTGTTGTTGCAGATGTTGAGGACACGGCACGCTAGAGGCAAGCTTACTCTGGGCAATGGGCAGTCATTTCGGCGGACGGCTAAGCGGAAGAGGCCAACAACGAGAAGCCCTGACACTTTGCGTCCGGTCGTGCAGGTCCCGGGCGGGCAGATCGATAGGACCGGTCTTTCACGCCGACCTACGCTGGCTATCCCAGATTTCTTCCATGCGGCTGCGAAGACTAGCGTCAAATAGGATAACTAGGCCACACGTGATTCTTCACCACATTTCACCCCTATTTCATCCACTTTCGCGCTGGGGGGAACTTATCCTCTTGTCCAATGACCAATACGATTATTCTTGAAACATGTCAGTGTCAGCTCTCAATCGACTTGTGGCCGAGAGCGCGGCCTGGGCCACATCTCATCCTTAGCCAATGGCGCAGCAACAAAGTAGGAGAACGTTAAAGCCCGAGCGTCTAGGACCAATGGCAGTCAAAATCAACTGTCAAATGCCGTGTTTTTCAAAGAAGGGTGCCGTCGTGAATTACAGCATGGCTCATACAACTATACTAACCGAGTTCCTTCAATCGTGCCAACAGCACGAGCTTATGGACGAACGAGCACTGGCGTTGATTCGTGATACGCTACCTGATTGGGAGAACGCAATTTCACGTCGACCAAGATTGAGCTTCAATAATGGAAATGCAGCCTCCTGGGCCAAATATCCTCATCTGACAAGTCTCTGGACTGCAATTGAGAATAACGCTGTCCCGCATTGCGCTGCTTGAAATTATTGCCGGCCGGTTCGCTTGCACAATGATCGTCCTCAAACACGTCAAGTCCGATGTGGTATATCAGCGAGCTTTGACCGAGCACTGACTGGTTGCAGTGTGTTATTGGCATCTGCTCGTAAGTCGACCGGACGAGACCGGCCGAAGTTGATTGTGCACAACACACTGCAACGACAAGTGTTGATGGAAGTGCAGGAGCTACGGACGCATCATACCTACAAGACTGTCAGACCATAGACCAGCCCACACAGATATTTGAGTTGAGGAATTGCGCAGACCGGAGAAGAGATGATCTGAAGTGGATTCGCGTGGAAGTACTCTGTCAGGGAGGGTCAAAGCATCGGCAGACCAACCCCTCCCATGCCCAGGGCGACTCACGTCTGTCTACACATGTGGGTTAGCGCTACCAGATCATGAAATGTATTCGAGCGCCGTTGATATTTGCAGTGTAACAGTGTAGCTGAGCAATGTATGAGCGACATGGAGACGGCAAGAGTAACGAGAACCATGTGCCGGGTGGTGAGTCGAGACTCAAGACGCAATGATAGATTGGCGAGAGCCGGGCAAGACGAGAAGCGATATAGTGGCAGTCTACGGTGCAGTCGATGCGATTGAGTGCCTATCGCCCGTAAAGCAAGAGAAGCTGATGACAGAAGGTGGGAGCGAGATAGCGAGTGTCTCCTTCTAATTGTTGGCAGATGCATGCAGGGCTGCGCGTGTGCATACTCGCACAATAATTCCCAAGCAAGACGAGTAGACGAGCAAGTGCCCTCGGACACTCTGAAGGGCCTCAGCTTACGTACGGGAGGAGCCGGGTATATGTTGATGCACCAGACCGAGTGAGGAACAGAGTCATCAGAGGAAGCAGGTAGGCACGCGTTCAGAACGCTCAGCCCGGCGGCCAGCCAGAAGGCACGACCAAGCAGTCACTAAAGTCATCAAGTTTCTCTTTTGCAACCTGTCACATTCTGGATCCATCAAGCAGTCGTTCCTTCCCCATCGCCGGCCTTCCAGTGTTCCGGCACCACACACACACACCACCCCTCCTTCTTGCTGCTCTTTTCTTGGCCTCCTGCCGCGAGACTGCACAGTTCTGCTCCCGACGCACGAGCCAGCGTCTTTGTTTCGCAGAGACCATCATCAAATAGAGTTTGACGCCGTCTTACGCATGATTTGTGGCAGGTGGCCCACCCTTGTCGACTAGGCTCACTCTATCGTAACGTTAATTCATCGACACGGGCAGCCCTTCTTGCCCCCTGGTCTTGGTCGTCGTCCGGGCTTCCCGTACTGATCTGTCAAAAACGCGCGCCGTCTCCCGCCGTTTTTTATCGCCCAGCGTCAGGCCAGTACGTCTTCGGGAATCTTTTGTGCACTACACCGCTCCACTGCCGCGCCAGATCATCCTTTAGGTGGAGCTTGTCGGCTTATGCACATCATATTTCCTTGGGCGAAAACACAACCTTTCCTCGGCCGCTCGCTAACTACCTACCTGTCCGCAACGCGCCGCCGCCAGCGTTTTCGTCTACCCTCCAAGTCCCCTCACTAGCAGTAGTGCTTAACCCTCGACCGCGACTCTGCTTTTGGCGTAGCATGTCCCCGACTTACACCACTTCACCAAGCCAGCCCGCTACCGACACGTCTCTCAGCGCGCTACTCGCGTCGCAACAGATGAACGGCCATCCGCATCCGCAGTCAATGGACGCTCGCCAGCAGGATTATTCCCAGCAAGCTCCGCTCAAGCAAGAGTACTCGCAGCAGCAGCAGCAGCAACAGCAGCCAGGTTTGAATTCGCCCTACGCTTCCTCGTCCTATACCGGCAACCTTTCTGAGACTTTGTCCTCCCCAGACCAGAACCAAGCTGCTCAGTACCACCCAGACGTAAGACTCTCCCATCTGACCTCGTTGTCTTGCTTGTTGCTTGCCTGCCGGACCCCGATCACTAACGCGCGCATCAGTCTGCGCGTTCCGCGTCATTCCCCGAGTACCAGCAGCAACCCCAAGGCCAGCAACAACAGCAGCAGCAGCCTCAGCGACCGTATCCCGAGCAGGGCGCCCCGCGATACCAGCAGCCAGGTGGCCATCCACACGCCGCAATGGCTCAATCAAGTCGGTCCTTGCCTCTTGCCAGCGCGCTGCACGACACGCGTTCTGACTCGGTCATTACCATAGATCCCACAATAGCCGCACAGAACCCTCAATACCCTCAGCAACACGCATACTCTCCATACCCTCCCCAGCATGAGATGCACCAATACCCTGGGCAGCCCGGCCAACCCATGTACGCGCCCCGCCCCGAATGGGGTGCCTACCACGCTCAACCTATGCACTACCCCGTGTCAGCCGCCGGTGGACCGCCAGGAATGGCAGCCGCCGTCCCCAGACCTCCAGGTGTAAGTCATGGCTTTGTAAGACTCCTTTGACGCGTCGGAACGCGTTTTTCTAATCATTTACAGGGTGGCCACCCCATGTCTACTGTATACTCGTTTGTCCCGATTCCTGGCGCACAGCAGCACAAGCGTCCGCGCCGACGATATGAGGAAATTGAGCGCATGTACAAGTGCGGATGGAATGGCTGCGAAAAGGCTTATGGCACGCTTAACCATTTGAATGCACACGTTACCATGCAGTCGCACGGCGCAAAGCGCACTCCCGAAGGTATGCAAACACAGCAAAAATCTTTGTTAGAACGCACGCGGTTTGCGTTGCAGTGTCGCATTATTTTCTTAGTGCTTACCCCGACCGCTGGGTTGGTTAAACCACCCTCCTTGTCGCGGAAGCTAGCACGCCAGCCATGCTTAAATCTCCTTAGCGCATGCACCCCGTAACACAAGCCACACGTGGATGAATCGCGCTAACTCATCATGTCTAGAATTCAAAGAAATCCGCAAGGAGTGGAAGGCCAAAAAGAAGGAGGAGGAGAATGCGCGAAAGCAAGATGAGGAGCGCCAGCGCCAGGAGGCCGGTCGCGCTGCACAGGAAGCCGGCACCCCGACCCAACCCGCCCCGGCACAGTACCCGCAACAACATATGATGCCTCCTCAGCCCATGAGCAGTGCCCAGCTACCACCTATCGGTTACGCCCCTGCTGCTCCACCTACTCCTCAGCAATATGCCCCGCCACAGCAGCAAGTAGATGGAGCACAGTCTTACCCGGCTGGCCAGATATATGCCACTAACGGAGGCTATCCTCAGAGCCCATACGCTCAGGGCGGCCCGATGTACCAGCAACGTTAGACTGTCCATCCGATACTAATGGAGCCGAGACTGACAGGATGACAGATCCTGAACAACCCCAGAATCAGGCATACCGACACAACCAGTAATTTTCTTACCCCTCTACGGCACGTCGGTGCTCTTATAGCCCACGGCTTGTATGGTTAATTCTTTCCTTCAACTTGACGCTCGACATTCTGCAAATCGTACGAACCAGGGCGTTGCTGCTCTCCTGCCGTCGGTCATGCGCAGAGTTCCTTCGAAAAAGCGCCATTCCTCTTTGCAATTACAACATTCATCTCGTTCGATGGCTGGAAGCACCACTGTTTCGAGACATCTTCGGCGTCGTTTCTTTGTCGACGACCTCCATTTCCTTACTCCTGGCGGGTCTCGTTTCGGGCGCGTCCGTACTCGTTTTCTGCTTTCGTACTTCATTGCGCATGGGGACAAATTATTCCGGAGAGGTTGAGCATGCGGTTTTGAGTGTAGTTGTATTTCTGGCATGCCCAATTGGGTCCCTCGACCACTGCTTTTCCTGTTCCTGCGAAGCATGAGGTATCTGGGTGGTATTTGTCTCGGTTATGTTTTCCTTGTGGTTTGGTGGAGAGGACGAAATGTTGAAGTGTAACGAGTCCAGATTTTCTACATTGCAAAATGAACAAAAACATACAGAATCAGAGCGAGGTGCATCAAGGCTCCAGCGCGGTTTAAGTACCCAAGGCACGAGAATGGTAGACTAACCAATGGTCAAAGGCACCAGGGGAAGCCGTCGTACGTTTTGGAACCCGCCGTGATTAGCAAACTATCGTGACCTTATGCATTATTAGGCTCCCACGTGTTCATGGCACACTACTCCGACAAGTGATTGACCAGCCGTTTCACAAAGGCCGACCAGCTAGACACGCACGCCGATGCGTCAGCCAGCAGCGGATAGAGTAGTGCTTGATCTAGTCAAAGGCAACCTAACGCGCCGACAGGCAGGCAACCCTGGCGGCAAGAGAGACATGCTGACTTACTTTCGTTGGCGCCGGTTGACCAGCAGTAGGTACTAATCCTTAGTGACCCCCGGATTCTCACATCGTCTCTCGCGCGGTCAGAAGTCAAAAGATTGACATTGGATTTGCGTGGCTAAGATGATTAAGCATGAATATAAGCAGCTGGCAATCGACATTTGGCGGATGTACCGTGCAGCGGTACGGCACGGCGCCAGTGTCTTGCAAAGAGCGAGCTGAGGAGCACGACACTAGGCTCAGCAAACTTCCAATCTACTTGCTCCTAGCACTCCCTCTAGCCTCCGCGACTACGGCACCGTCGTGCCTACTTAACTAAAGACTTCTGAACCCTTGTCCGCGCCGCTTCCTGTCAAACGCCTACCACGATCCTCCCGCCCGGATTCTCAACTACCCCGTTGGCTTCTTCTAGCTGACCACAAATTCTCCTGTTTACAACAGTCCCTGGCGTCTGCGAATCGTGATCTTGGTGATTGCTGCGCCACACGCACCAAGAGCCATTGCAGCAAATGTCGAACGTCCGTTCATGACAGCGACCGACGTTGCGAATGAATACGAAGCCTAGATCAGAGATGATCGCTCTTGTCCAGAATTTTGTCAAGTAGCCTCCCATCTTGCATTGACAGATCCCAAATTTGTTGCCGGTCGTTGGATCGCAAGTTTCACCTTCCTGTCCACGCAAACAATTTGGTGGACAATAAAGCATGGTATGCGAGCAAGCCAGTCATGTTAGAGCGACCATCCAGACGGCACCTTACCTAGCCCTGCACTCGTCAGCCAACCAGACAAAATGCAGGTCTCACAGCAAAGGATCACACCAAGCAGTAGCCTTGCCTCGATTTGGGCGCCAAACCACCCACCACCGACACTTGTGTGTTAGTGCTAGCACTCGCACTTCGATGGCGCCTGTCGATGACCCAGAGGTTTGGCACGCCGTGTGGAGCCGTAGACTGCCGGTGTTTGTACTCGGAGGACGCTCCGGAAGCACCTTCTTGCATCTGGACGTTCTGTTTGCTGTTGCGGAGGCAGTAAAAGGACAAAAAATCGCCAAATTGTACCCCATCAACCACCACAGATGTTGACGTCCAGGGACTTCTACTTCCCAACAGGCAAACTCTGCATCCCTTCCTGATGACTTTAAGATAATTTCAGATCTCGGAAATGCGCGCTCGGCATAGGTACTCTCAAGCTGCTCAGATGAGGCTTCTTCGACTGGCGCGTGAGCTCGAGTCGCATGGAGTAGGTCATTGCTCCAGGAGAGCCTGTTGTATCTGTACCGCACCGCTACTCGTCCCATTGCCATAGCACTACCCTCGTCTCAGACCCGCGCTCACCTCACACTGTGGATACCTGTTTAGTGCTTAGCAACCTTTCTGCCTACCATGCCTGAATCAATCTCATACGGCATGGTTATCGCCTCTGGGCCGTTGCAAAATATCGTACCTCCCTCACAACGTTTTTCATCTTTACTGCCTGAATCGATCGCTCGGTTGCTATTCCACTTGGTAGACAGATGCTACACAGTTACTTCCCCCTCAATCCGGTCGGTCGCTCTTGCCCGATCTCTGCCATCCCCGAATCATTTATCGCTCCTTCTTCTTCTGCTTTGTTGGTCGCTCCTTTTCCTTTTGCTTCGACGAGGGTCCATCCATGCCTGATTTGGTAGTTGAGTGTCCTTCCCTCCCAAATCCCTGACCGCGTCATATCGCACGCCGCTTTCTGTATCTGGGCTTTGGAAATATCATCATTTCCCTCATTTGTACGAAGGTCAATGTCCTTCAAGTCTCAAGCAAGTCGAAGGACTAAATATCAACATGAACAAGCCCAACAATGGCAAAATCTGAGTAAAGAAATTAACGTATCTGGAGAAGAAGATATTAGACAGGGATAGAGTCGAACTCAAGTCCTTGGAAGCAAAAGGATGGTCATCAGCAGACTAAACGACCGAGGATGGAAGATTGGAGAATTGGGCCGAACATCAATCTCTCGTGTCCCCATCTAGCTATCAAGTCATGTGATATGGCGCGTCTTCTACTACTATCTTCTGTATTGCTGCAAAAAGATAGTATGAGTAGTCTAAAGTAAAGAACATAGATGCTCGTCCAATGTTGATTTATTTTCCTGCCACCCTAGAATCTAAGAACCACAAGACCATCTTACTTTACTCGTCATCTCTTCCCGCCCTACTCTCACCTCTGACACATTTCAAGACTCTGAGTTGGTCCAAAAGTGTGAGAGCTTCATGTCTGCTCAACTTCGGAAGCGCAACATTCCTTGTACTAGTCCTGCTGTAACCTTATGTCCAGGATCATCTTGTCAAATGTCAAAAGACAGTGACATGACATTGTTGGATAATCTACGTAGAATATATCCCCTAGCAGAAAGTGATCAGATTGGCTGAACAGTCCTCTGAAATCTTGGAGGTTGCCTGAAGAACTTCTCAGGCTCATCTCTAGCTCCATCTTTCCAGTACTCATATTCCATCCATGCATTTTCAGGCATCTGCGCCTCGGTGGCTTCAAGAAAAGCTCCTAATTCGGGTGCAAGAGGAATGACGCCTGTTTCGATAACATACTGATCCCACATCTTGATCATACGAGCCAGACGTTCAGGCTCTTGTTCAGCAAGATCATGAATTTCGCCAGGATCTTTCGAGAGGTGGTATAATTGCCACCTCTCAGGACCTTTTGGTTTCGGAATGAACACGATCTTCCAATCGCCACAGCGCACGGCCGCACGACCACATGTCTCCCAGCCTGTGATATGATCTTCAGGATGGGTTGAATGAGCACGACCTTCAATAAAAGATAGCATGCTCTGACCACGCATCGCGACAATCTCACGGCCCTTGTACGTAGGTGCCGGATGTAAGACACCTGCCATCTCGAGGATTGTGGGACAGATATCCATGACAGTGGCAAAGTCGTGGGTGATACTGCCTTTCTCGACGCTGACGTGAGAACCAGAGCTAGCGACCTCTACAGGACCGTCAATGAAGCCGTCAGAACGAGTCTCAATATTTGCAGGGAAGCGAGCAACGAAAGGGACACGAACGCCTCCCTCAGTGGTGAAGGCCTTGTACAATCGGCTTGGAGCTGTTGCTGCTTGTGCCCATCGTGGCCCATACCAGACAAAACTGTCTCCTCGACCAATATTTTCAATGGAGTTGTTGTAATATCTCTTCAGGTGCTGCATCATTTCACCCTGGACAATGGGATATGCCTCATAAGCAGCTCCTTCAGCACCATTGTCAGACATGAAACAAACCATCGTGTTGTTGAGTTCTCCAATCTTCTCGAGATAGTCAACAACTTTGCCAACATTGGCGTCGATACATTCAACCATGGCGGCGAAAACTTCCATGGCCTTAGCAGACTTGGCTTTTTCGTCGGACGTCAGGGCCTCCCAAGCTTTGACTTCGTCTGCGATCACTTCGTGCGGCTCAACACCGCGAGCAATAAGACCGATATCTTGCATCCTTTGTAGACGTGTCTGCCTCAAAACTTCTGGTCCGTCATCGTAGACACCTTTGTAGTGAGCGATGTACTTATCCGGAGCTTGGAGAGGCCAGTGAGGCGCAGTGAAGGGCAGGTAGCCAAAAAAAGGTCTTTCGTCCTTCTTCTCATTGCGCTCTTGTAGGTAAGAAAGCATCTTGTCACCGTATCCATCGCTGCTGTACCATCCATCCGGAAGCTTCTTGACATACTCACCATCCTCTGAGTGGAGAGCAATGAATGACATGGTCATGAACTCGGGGATCTTGTCAGGAGTCTGAAGTTGGGGCTCGTAGGCGTAATGGTTAGAACATGCCGGCAAATGTGCAAAACTTCTTTCAAAACCTCTAGCTTTTGGACTGCGTTCAGGTGTCAGACCAAGGTGCCACTTGCCGGACATCAGGGTGGAATAACCAGCGTCTTGCAATATCTCTGGCAGTGTGGCAACTCTTTCATTAAGATATCCCTCATATCCCGGCATGCCGCGCTGAGGAGCTGTATCGAACCGCTTTGCATTGCCTTCTGCTGGCGCATTCTGGCCAGATATGTTGGTCCACTCGATGAGATTACCTAGGCCGGCTATATGGTGGTCAGTTCCAGTCATAATCCTACGTATGTGGTCAGCGCTGGTTTCAATTCCTTTGACCGCGACAATTTTTTTTGAAGAGTTTGCACGTCTGAAGATCAAGTCACGCGTTTGGGATCTGAACCAAGGAAATGACATGAGGCAGACTTACATGGCACGTGAGGGCGAGCATGCTGCTGCCGCGTGGAAATCTGTGAAACGGATCCCGTTGCTTGCTATCTTGTCGATATTTGGAGTCCTTATTTCTCCCCCGAAGCAAGAAAGGTCACTGAATCCAAGGTCATCTGCAACGATGACAAGGAAATTGGGACGCTTCTGAGCGCCACTGGTTGCATTTGCAGCCTGAAATTCGGCCATGCTTGCGAGGTGTTTAAGAGGTGATGGGCATGTAAGGAAGGACTCGCAATCCTGTGTTGTAAAAGGACGAACGAAGAAGATATGCAAGAACAGTCAATGGGAGACAGAGCAGATGATCGATTTCGGACGCGGCAACAAGTAAACAGACCCCTCATCAGATAGCATTGTAGGATCTGCGAGCGGGGATGAGATCCGTTGAAGCTAAAATGAGTCCGCCGACGTAGTCCATCAGCGGACGTCTTGTTGTGGTAAGCTCTCACGAGACCCATGCTGCTTCGAGTCCTTCTGTCAAACGATGTGGTCTTGATGGTGAGTTGTTTGATGTTTTGTCCATCGAAGCTCATTGTACTGCAATAGTTGCTGCCGTGATAGCCGAGACACCAAAGCCATGATGAAGCCGCGTAGAATGGTTAGCAAAGACGGCAGTAGCGCAAGACGGCATAGATCGTCCGCCAGAATAAGAACGCGTCGAGAGACCTCAATGCGGAAGATTGCTTGCTGAGGGTTGACGAAGAACAAAGCCAGCACAAGCAACGAAAGAGTCATGGTGTGAAACGCGTCCGCTGGCTGGACCGCGAATTTACCCGTCAACCAAAATCGCGCTTTCTACGGTTGGAAGTTGCGACTTCTCGCACATTCCCTCGTTGTTCGCTCACTAGCACCTTCCTTGGGCTGATATGCCGCGAGACGATATGTTGCCTGAGAGTGTTCCCGGTCAACATTCGGCTCCCCTGCCTCAACTCCGCCTTGCGACGAGTATGCTGTAATTGCGGATGCAGCGAAGAAAGACTTTTTCTTGGATATCTGGCCGGACGTCTTTCCTTAACGAACCCTCCCGCTCACCGATGCTTGTAGGGTAAAACGAATTGTCCGTTCTGTGCCATGTTACTCGGCCACGTTTTTGGACACTCGAGATCGGAAGTTTTGCAAACACGATCTGACACTGCTTCAAGTAACCTTATACTCTGCTAGCAGGAAACGACCGTGTACCGATCCTTGACTACCGCCGAAGAAGTCCTTCGTCCACCTGAAAACACAGTCGGTCACAATTCGAAGGCAATGACTTGATCTGGGTGATGCAAGTGAAATCATGACCGTCTACTTGTAGCCTGGTTATCGTTTTGAACGACATTCATGATCCCACCATACCCACTATACGCAGTACTCTAACCTGACCTCCTCAAGGACTCGGAATAGATGATTATACCCCGCCGTCGCACAAAAGTCTTCGTGAGGACTGCAGCCCGCCTTGGCACTATGATTGGAAGGTCAACTCCTCGACGACCACATTACAAAACTGCAGAAAATCAAGATTTGCCATGCGAAGACATCGGAATAGACTCGTCAATACGAGCACTCAGACTCTCAACAGTTTTGAATGCAACGAGAACTTTTGCATGACTTTGCTGCCGGTACGGACATGGATGGCTTCGGACTTCTTAGCCTACCGGATCGTTTGAAAGCGCGAGGCGTAGATGACAGTCAGCTCTAGCATCGCTCATGTATAAGATCCTCACGCCTTTCTGTTTTGGTTTACTAATGTGTATCACACTGACCTTCATGGCTGCGTTTCAGCATGAGAGCTCGTATGCTCGAGTCTGGCTTACACCTCGGGCCATCACATCACTTACCGCAATACTGAACGACAGCACGGCAGATCTCTGGACATTGAGACGCGCGTCTGAGATCTGGACGAGCATACTGCCATCCGCCAGACGGCGTCTAGTGGTCTCGCGATTGTGTTGGTCTGACAAAGTCTCATTGGTAGGATCCTCAGAACACCATTGGACCTGCGTTCTTTCGTGGCCCGGGTGTTGATGAAGGCTCGATACATATGCTTCGCGCTCCGTAAGACCACAATCACAAGCGCTAGGCGAACTTCCGTACTTCAAAGCTCTGGCCAACAGGAAAGTCGTGCTTGGATGTGAGCATGGTGACAGCATTATCGGAAGCATTCACAGGGCATCTGGTACACCCGAGATGGGGAGAAACGACATTATGAGTTGAGGAGCACGAGTTCGCACGATGTGCTCAACGAGAACACAGCCGGCCCTACATGCACGCACGACAGGCGATTACCTATTTGCTTGCGACCAGAGAAACATAAATAGCTGATGACTTTCTCAACTCTACCTCATCTTCATAAACTCAAAGACAAAGCATTAAGAGTTCAAGTCTTCTGATCTATCCATTCCCTGCTTCTTACGTCACGATCAAGCAATTTGAGACTATCAAAATGTTCTTCACGAAGTCTTCCCTCCTCTTCGTTGTCTTGGCTTGGACTCTCAACTCTGCGGCTGGTATGCCTGCTGAGAAGAGAAGTACCTCTAACGGATACAGTAAGCAGACGTATGTTCTACATGTATATGACTGAATGCTCACAACTTAAAGACGGTGACCTGGCGGATAACTTCAATTCTTTCTTCCAGAACTTCGGTGGCTACTCCTCCGACGGAAACTATAAAGGTGATCTTGCCAAGGATCTCTCCAAGTTCGCAAGTGGCTTTGGAGGTAAGTTGTCCGACCAGGATGCTCAGTACTGGGCCGAAACCTTGACCAACAAGAAGAACAACGGTGGCTTCGGCGGCTGGTGGGGCGGCAATGGCGGATCTGGATCTGGCCATGGCGGAAACAACAACTGGGGATCTGGACAAGGAGGTTACGGTAACGGCTGGAACAACAACGGCAAAGGTGGCAAGTCTGGAAGAAGCCTGGCTGCACGAGGCTCGCAAGGCAATTCAGGTGGTGACTCGAAGAATGACCAAGCCTGGGGATCTGGCGACTCAAAGGATGACCAAGGTTGGGGATCTGACAAGCATTCCAACGACAAGAACGGTGGATCCAAGGGCAACTCTGGCAAAGGCTCTGGACATGATAGTAGTTCTGAAAAAGAAGATTCTGGAAATCATGGACAATCTGGCGACAAGGGTTCTTCTGACAACTCGAAGGATCAGGTTTGGAGCAACGATCAAGGCTCCGACTCTGGGAAGGGCGGCTCCAGCTATTCTGGAGACCAAAAGGGTTCCTTTGGTGATGACTGGAACTCTGATAAGGGCTCTTCAGGTGGTGGCTGGGGAGTTAAGAACAAGGGCAGAGAAAATGGAAAGGGAGGCAAAAACTCCTCTGGCAGTCACGAAGGCTCTGACAAGGCCTCCGGCGACAACAAGGGACATTCGGGGGATAACAAGGGACACTCGGGCAACAACAAGGGATCTGGCGACAGCAAGGGCTCCGGTGGTAACAAGGGTTCTGGCAGCAACAAGGGCTCCGGCGACAACAAGGGCTCTGGCGGCAACAAGGGGTCCAGCGGTAACAAGGGTGATTGATGGTGATTCCATTCGTGAGCAGTGGTCGCCCTGTCTATGCCACTGATGAATGACACGATGTGGAAACACCTGGTGCTAGACTCACACACTCTTTTGACCTAGGAAATTAGTGCTATGCAGACTGAATAACGATATTGACTATGCTTTTATTGCAAATTCTTCAAAATGATTGAACTTTACATTTGTTTTGGTTAAGCATACACTTCGCAGCTGTTGATGCGGGAAAGTGTCGTCAGCCACTGCAAAACAAGTTTACTGGTCAGTCATTTATCAGGCCTAAGATTAAACACTGCGAGCGGCCTACAAAAGGACAAAACGTACAGCAGCAGGGATTCCCACGTGGTCACCCACCGTAGTACTAATCTGCCGTTCAACTGCTTATGTATGGCAGAGCGGACGGGATGCCCAGTTTTCAGCTGACTATGGCCGTACGTGACTGACATGCAAGTTCATATCAATATATATCACATCTTTATGTCCATGTTGAGTGTGGCAGCCTCGTGAACTGGTAATCGCAGTCGCGGCTCCGATACCATGCTCCGTGGCACGAAACGACAGATGCGAATGGTCCTGACAAGCAATCACGTCGTGATTTGACGAGGAGAACGTTGGACGAATACAATTGCACACAATTCGCGGGAATTTTGGCCATCAGCTGTCAGGGTATACACAGCTTCAATGGCTTGGTTTCGTGACTGTCATTCTATCCTATGTCTATTGTGGTGGACCCGCAATACGTAATGGATGCGCTTCTGTGTTGAAAACCCACGTATTCTTAGTTCCAGCGCGGCTGTCTTGCACGTGGAACTGAGCCGTCTGGGGTCCAGTCGGCATCTCAATAATGGCAGCTAATGTTTACAAACTCACCTCCAGGTGTATGAGATAGATGTACTTCATCACCTCTGCAAAGACAAAGCTCTCCTGTACGTTGCTCTTGCCGCCACCATCTTCAGCGTGTACGTTCTCGAGTGAGCTGAAGCCGGTCTCTGTTCTGCAGTAGAGATTGATAGCCTCGAATGCAGCCCAAGACCAATCTCTATACTTCGGATCCTTCGTAGCCCGGTAGGCGTGATACCAAGTCTCCAGGACCTCAGACCGTAGTCGGAACCTCCCATCAGAGATATGAATGGATTTCTTAGGGTCGCAAGGATTCTCATCGCTCGTTTCACAAGCAGTGGTCCAGGTCACGAACTCACCTCCCAGACCGGTCTTTGTTGACTCGTATATAGCACCTGTCGCATCCGCGATCGAAAGACCATAGTCAACGAGTGTCTGATTGTCGGTGACCATTCCTCCAAGGATGAAGCTACCACCAGCGAACCAGGATAATGACTCCATCGAATTCTGCAGGTTTAATCCATCCCACGATGGTAAAAAGGTCCATTCCGGATGCCCATAAGGATGTGATCCAATGAAGCGAATCGTCGAGTCTGCTGCGACTAACCATCGCTCCACATAGAAACAGTAGAGGTCACTGTTGTAGAGGTATGCCTTGAGTAGATACTCGTAGAATGCTATGCATTGTTAGCCAGCGTTATTAAGACGTTTACTCGTTGATCATACAATCTGCAAGAGCACCCCAGCTACCTTGTGAACCCAAAATTTGTCCAGACTCCACGCTGATGAAAGAACCCAGGAGCCCAGGGTACGGTTCACCAGACGCTGGCTGTGGTCGTAGCAAATATTCTTCTGCTCTCCGAGCCAGTTTGGCGTAAGTCTGGTTTCCAGTAATGTCAGACAATCTTGCAAACTCAAGAATCATGGTGCCGACGCCTGCTAAAGTGTTTTGAACACCTTGGTCCGTCTCACATAGCGCAGGGTCTACCCAATCACGGGGTACGCCACTTCGTGGATCGAATGCACAGCTCAAAATATCCCCTAGTCGGACCATTTGAGCGTATAATGCACTGCGAAGACTCGGACCTGTGGCCATGTAAGAGAATGGACCATTCAGTAAGTCCCAAGCAGAGATCATGGCAGCAAAATGTCGAATAGTGACTTCAAACACTTGGATCCGACGACCTCCTTTCACCTTATTAAGATCCAGAGCAGCGATGAATTCCAAAATCTGGATGACGACATTTTCTTTTTCAAATATGATTGCGGTTGGTAGGGAGTCGATAGCTGTAGCACCCCAGCCACCGAAGTCGTCCTCGCAGGTATTGGTCACGGGGTGCAGAGTATCATGCCCGAAGCAGTGTTTAGAATATCCGTCCCACGCATGTTGAAATGCGGCCACGATGGCATCTGTCCGAGCTATCTGGAGTGGTGAGAGACGCACGGGATATTCTGCTGTAGGTCAGCACACCCACATTTGATCCACTACGAACGTCAAAGGCCTCAAAAGCATACCAGATAAGATTAATCGTGAAGGAGCGAACTGAAGAATGCTCAGCAAGGTAAGAATTGAGAAAGTACAAAAAACGAGCGTGACTTTGAATGCCATGCGCCCTGGACCAAGTCTTCCAAATTTCGCCATGACTTGTGATTTGGTGTGCAAGATGCGAAGTATTAGTAGCAGCGTCCACTTCATCTGAATTCGTGCCTCCATAGTTTGTTGCCTCATTCTTGCAGGCCTAGCTATCTTGGCCGCACTAAATTGATAGAGGTTTCACAGGGTCCAACCATTTCTGTGGCACGGAGTGCCTCTGATTGATTAATTGTGTCGCTTTGTGCTTGCGCGCGCTTAATTTGATTGAGTGCCATTCTACGCTGTCGTCGCTCATCCCGAAAATGAAAAGCTGCAGTGTACGACGGTGAATTTAGAAAAGGTTACTTTCTATTATAATCAGAGTGCTGGAATGCCTTTGGGAAACTCTGGAGGTCTCGACTTCGATGGGTGTGCGCCTTCCTCATAGAGAGTAGGAAGCTCGCCACGCTTACCTGTATGCTTTCAACTTTGCGAAGGAACGTCCGTAGAAAAGAGCCATGATCATGAAGCCAAAGGCTGCCTGACACAGAGACTGCCATCAACACAGGCGTCGACGGTTCTGTTGATGAATCGGCCGAACGGAGTGGATTCGAGGGACTTTAAGAAATGCGATGGAATCAGCCAGTAATCAGAACCTCTGACCTTTCATTTTCCTTGTGTGTATGTCGTGTCGAAGTAGAAGCCAAGCATCTGATGCCTCTGTACGTGCATTGGTTTACGCTCGGGATATCCATGGCAAGGAGACACATCTCAGAATGTCAGTCGATATACACGAGTTTACCGTAGAGCTTTACTGAGTGATGAGGTTGAATTAGGCATCTCAACGATCGAATGCGCTGGTATGTAGAATCATTGGCCCGACGACGATGTGAAAGTCTTGCTTCCGGGCAAAACACACCATTCCTGATCCGTCAGTCAAGATTGCGGGGTCGACTTTGCGTAGACACTTCGAGCAATACTCGTACAGAAGCGACGGCTCTTCGCCCAAATTATTATAGTCTGTGAAACCTGATCAGAAGTGGTTGACGAGAGTGCCAGATTGATTCGTGTCAGAACGATATGCTAGCTACGCCGTACGATGCTGTCCCTCGTCGCTATTTACCTAAGAGACACGTGTGACCCCTCAAGCACACCAACGCCCTAAAAGCTCGCGATATGCAGATCGACAACATCACATGCCAAGACGCATCATCTGCATCCAATCAAGCAAGTGCAAGCCTCGACAAGCTACAGCAACGTCTTATTACTGGAGTAGAAACCTTTGAGCGTCGTTTTGCGAGAAGGAAAGAACGGCGTGTAGCACGGCAAGCAGGCCATCGCCCCTCACTCCCAAAGTTCTGCATGTTGTTCCTGCCTGGTTTCATGCCCGTTTCCACGTGGCTTACGATACTGCCGAGTTGTTTTGCAATCCGTGTAAAATGGACGAGGATGCCGAATTCATGGGCCCTGGAGACGCTCTGTTATCTCGCTCAACTTCAAACATCACAGAGCTAGCTATTCATCGCGAATCCAACATGACGCGGTTGGGTACTTTTCGAGCCTACTGGCTTGGCTGTGTTGTATGTATGGGCGGCTTTCTGTTTGGTTACGATTCGGGAATCATCGGTATGAACTGCTCATGAAGCTCCTCTCTGTTTTTTGCTGAAGTCGCCGTCACGCAGGTGGAGTCCTCACCCTTGCATCATTCGAAAATGACTTTGACTATACAAAGAAAGAAGCGACGCGAAATAGCTCACTGGCTGTCGGTCTCCAGCAACTGGGTGCTTTCCTCGCATGCTTTGCCATCTGGCCGGTCACTCATCGATTCGGTCGTAAATGGGCGTTAGTCTTATGCTCGACTATCTTCATCATCGGAGCTATTATCCAGACGATCAACACGCACTCCTTCAGCGCTTTCTTGGCTGCTCGATTCATCGCTGGTATAGGTCTAGGAGGAAGCAGTGTTGTAGTTCCTATGTTCTCGAGTGAGATGGCTCCCAAGCAATTACGTGGACAGATTGGTAGCTTCTACCAGCTCTTCTACACGCTTGGTGAGCAAACGTTTGTTCTTGTAACCGAACCGCCGTCCCTGACATGGTATTCGCAGGTATCTTCACCAGCTACTGGATCGACTACGGTGTCGGCGAGAACATCTCGACTAGCGAAGCCAAACAATGGCAGATTCCTATTGGTATACAAATCCTGCCTGCCGCTCTACTTGGTCTTGGAATATTCACCCTGAAAGAATCAGTCCGCTGGTTGACTCTCAAGGGCCGTCACAAGGAAGCATGGGAGTCTCTGCAGTGGATCAGAGCCGACAGCGGACCGGATGCCGAACTAGAGATGGACGAAATTCGCCTCGGCATTGAAACGGAATTGCGCGAGAAAGAAGGCTTCCAGCTGAAGGAACTCTACACCCAGCCCGACAATCTGAAGCGTACCGTTACTGCTGCTGTAGTTTTCATCGCCCAGCAATCCACCGGAGCGACTGCCTTTGCAACCTACGGTCCACAGTACTTCAAGCTTTTGGTCGGGAGCAAAGGCAACAATGATCTCTTACTCACAGCCATCTTCGGCGCTATCAAAGTAGCCGCCTGTCTGACTTTCGTCCTCTTCGTCGCCGAGCGAGTCAACCGCAAGATCGTCCTCACTCTCGGAGCACTCTTTATGGCCGCCTGTCAGATTTCTACTGCTGCCGTCGTGAGGTCCAAGCCACCATCTGGAGATGCCACAGTCACGAGCTCTGGTATCGCCACAGTAGCGCTGATCTACCTCTTTGTCATTGCTTACAACTTTTCCTGGGGCCCACTACCTTGGCCATATATTTCAGAAACATTCCCCACTCGCATCAGAGAGCCAGGCATTGGTATAGCCGTATCCTCCCAATGGCTCTGGAACTTTGTCTACTCTGTCAGCACACCTTACATGATCAAGAATATGGGCTGGGGCACATTTCTATTCTGGGGTATTGCTGACCTTGTTATTGCTGGCGGAGCATGGTTCTTCTTGGATGAAACCAGAGGTCGTAGTCTAGAAGACATTACGCGCACTACAGACAGAGTCAAGAGCTTTGGCGAGGACTCTCGTGATGAAGGAGATGAGACCAGTAACACTGGTAAAGGACCTAATGTTGAGATCCGATAGTTCCTCGCGACTGTTTATTGATAACTTATGAATACGCGATATTCTGATTCCGCTTCACCACGCGCCAAAGTCTGTTCTCCATGGACACAAAACTATAGTGCAGTGTCTTGAATCTCAAAGTTCTCTCTCATATACGCATCCGCAACTTGCAATTATGCCTTTCGTGTCAATGGGTTGAGTGTCAGAAGACACTATCAGTGCCTTTACGGGCCCAGATCAGGTCCATGACCAAAGTCTCTTCTTCTGCGCATCTCCTCACAGCTCTCGTTTTCTCAAATCACCGTGATGTGTATCACGAAGATTTAGCAAACTTGAGTGTTTGTGTGCGTCGGAGACACAAGTGTTGGAGGTACCTCAACGGCGACCTGCTACCCTTATTCTATCGGCAGTGTAATGATCAAGATGATGCGAAGGCGTCCTTAAGCAGTGCTGGCTTGATCACCTTCTCGGGGCCAGTTTCTGTAGACGTCGGTGTCCTACGGAGAATGTGCTTCGACGGTCATAGTCTCCGACTCAAGCGACTATTGCAAGGCGATTTGCGTGAGTGATAGGATGGATCCATTTTCACTTGATGCAATGACATGTGATTCGGCGGTCCTGGCCATGATTTGGATAAGGAAGGAAGTATGAAGTATTGCTTTAGATACTGAGTCCTCTGGCCATCAAGGTGTTCATTCTCAATATTTACTGCGAAGATATCAACGACGCGAGGAGCGGTGAGAATCTCTGTCTCTATCCCTTCGGCTCGAAGACTTTTCATCATCATAGTGATCTCTTCGACCAGACGACTTTTCAAAGTCTCTATCCCGGTCTCTGCGATCATAATCGCGGTCTCTCGAGCGATCCCTTCGACTCGAAGACTTTTCATAATCGCGATCCCGCTCTTTCCTGCTATCACGATCCTTTGATCTGTCCCTTCTGTATTCGCGATCTCTGTCCTTGCGGTCGTGATCTTTTGATTTGTCGTGACGGTCATAATCGCGATCTTTACGATCGGAACCCCTTTCTCTGTCGCGTCTTCTCCTTCTTCTCTCTTCGTCATCTGAGTACTCGTCTTTTCGTCGTCGATCCTTGTTTTCATCCTCCCTTCTATCTCGCTTCTTCTCCCTGATTTCCAAGTCATTGACGATAAATCGCTGATTCTCAGCTTCTTCCTTGTCTCGTCGTAGTTTTTCTTTCAATTCGTCTTCTGTCAAAGTCTCGCCCGTCTTTTTGTTCTTCATGGAGACGGGGATGAACATTGTAGGTTCTTTTCTGCCTCTGCTGGAGGTCTTGCCCCAAGCGCCTAGTTCTTCGGCTTGTGCTGCTGCATTGGGATCGGCGCCGATACCGAGGAGGGCTGGTCGCTTTGCGGGTGGGAGGGCTTTCTTGCCGTTTTTTGTGGGTGCTGAAGGAGTGGTGGAGGGGCCTTTCCAACCCATTCCTCGGAGCATCGCGGCGCCGTATTCCTCAACAGGGACGGCTGCATAGTCGGACAGTGATGGCGCTGGTGGAGCAGAGTGGAAGGTGTCGTTGAAGGCATCTTCTTCTGTAACGGCAGAAGCGGGGATTGTGAGAGTAGATGTGGGCGCAGCGCCTGTCAAAGCATCGATAGCAAGTTGGTCTGCCGTCTTCTGCTCTACCTTGTCTTCCTGCTGTCCTTGCTCTTCTTGCTGAGGCTCGTCATCTGCAGACACAGCAGCCGCTGGCGCAAAGACATTCAAACCATATTTGACAGCATCCGTCTCTTTGACCACTTTGTCCGCACCTTCAGCATTCTGGTCACCCTCTCTCCGCGCATCCAGTTGTTCAGTAGTGATGCCGTATTTCTGCGCCCGTTGTCTTTTGGATGCTTCTCTCCAGTCTCGATTCGCAAGTGCTGAGATGACCAATGGTTTCTTTTCCTCCTTTTTCGGTGCTTTGACGTCTACTGCGCCTCCAGCTGCCAAGTTGAAGTGTGTGATGGTCTGTCGTTTTGCGTGGGAGCCATCTTCGTCGTCACTGGCGTCGTCGAGAAGCGCGGCGTGATCGCGTTTCGTGCCGTTAGATCTTCTTGGTGGTGGTGGAGAGCGTCTTTGTGATGATTTAGACGAAGAGACTCCGAGAGAAAAGGAGAGCGAAGCCATACTGTCGCGCGACGTCTGTGGTAGTTGAGGGCAAAGTAATGTTTGAGGGATTGGAAGTTTTGTCCAAGCGGCGTTGACGTCAAGGCAACAGTGACTTTGACCGTCTTTCTTGGCTCGTTCGGGAACCCTGGATTCAACTCTCGCTCGACCGACTGCCACACTCTGGCATATACCACATCACGTCTGACTCAATGCAATGCACAGTCGTCTGCTCGAGAGCGATGATGTGCATCGCAAATCTCAATAGACCTGGACGATCTTGAATCAAGGCCCACACATATGACTACGCTCTCAACGCCAGGCTCTTACAACAGGATCACCGCAACGATGCAGAGTCAATTACCAGTTTGTGGAATTGTCTGTTGAGATCATGAGAGCTGGCTCATCTCAGTGGACCTCCGTACCTTCTCGATGCTCAAAATCACTTTAGGTTGCCTTGCTGCAGCCAATCCTCCACGATCCAGTGGTTGAGAGCTTGGGAGATGGGAAGATAATTATCATTTCCAAGATTGAAAAGACGGCAAGAAAGCAAAGTTTCCGCCATAAATATCACAAGATGATGCTTAAGAGTACATGTCAAGAGAATGGCCTGCCTGTGCATCATCAGAGGCCCCAATTTCAAAGACCATATCTGGGCTGAACAGCCATTGGTCGCAATGCAAGAAATAAAAGCCCTGTCCAGACTTCCCTTTGGGAGTCAAATGCTACCGGTGCTTCCGTCTGGTACCCGCAACCCTTCAAGTGGCAAGGTCTCTACGCAAGAGGTATTTCTTCTCGTCCGCAAGCACGACGACCACAGGAGCCTCTCTGAGACGTTTCATGTTGACACCATGGGTCATCATAGCGAGTGTGATGTGGGCGTCACTGTAGACACGCTCGATGCCATCGATGTTGGCCATACTGATAGCCAGAGCATCCTTCTTCAGGCCACCCAGCTCGCCGAAGATTGCTGCCTCCAGGTCACGGACAGCGGTGTCGTGCTCTAGCTTCATGGTAGCGTCGCGCTGTTCGGCCTGATCAATCAGATGGTGCAGACCGCTGCTGACGGGGAAATCATTCAAGAATGTGTGAGGAAGAGCAGGGTACATCTTGGACAGCTTGGTGCAGTAGATGCAGATGAGCTCATGGTTGACGGTAAATCCACCCTGCTTGCGCATGCACTGGATCGAGAGCTCAATCTCAGCGTCGACGCCGAAGTGAACGATCAGATTCTTGAAAAGAGGTGTATCGTAACCAAGGGGGCTCAGCCACTCCAAGACTGACGAGTGGATCTTGAACTTCGCTTCCTTGGCCCTGCGGTTGATGACAGTAGGGGCTTCTTCAGTCCATAAGCGGAAAGTGTTGACGCCGAGGAAGATTGGCAGAACAATATTGCGTAAACATCTGTTGACGCGGACGAGGGGAGGAGTTCTGGCGTTGTCGAGCATGATAACGTCGTCAGGATCGGTGACAGCATATGTGTAGATCATGTTCTGGAGCTCGGTAGGAAGATCAAATAGACGAAACACTCCAGTGGGAATAAAATCCTCGTCGAGCTCGGGGGTGTTGGACTTGGTGGTCATCTCCACCGCTGAGAAGATGATATGGTGGCTCTTGATATTCTCGATGACTTGGTTGCGGCCTGCAGTCCGTTTCTTGGCCTGGAGGCGTGTATCGCACATGGTGAGATCTAGAAGATCTGTCAACATTGGTGGCGCATTGATGAGGACATATTAGTGTACATACATGATCAGAAAGTGTTCTCGAGAGAAGATCTCAAGGCCATTGTGAGTTGTGGAAGGAGTGGCAGAAGGTTATGCTTAGGAAGGAAGGAAGTCTCGGTTGAAGAAGCACTCAAGATAGGTGATTAGAAGAGAGGCGTAGGTGTGAGTGACGTTGAGAGAGGTATATACAGATGACGTGGGAGTAGACTGTGTATACCCGCTGACTGCCAATTCACTGCAACGCCACCAGCTCGCAGAGTCGCTGTTAGGGACAAGTTTTCCGCTAACAATCAGTTCCGGCAGCACTCTCAAAAGGAAGTCGCCGAGTTGGCGCCGTGTAACAACGACAATCGTGTGTAGCAGATGCCTCGAGATAGGAAACGGATAATGGTTGAGTAGGATAAATTGAACTATTCTGTCGAGCAGCAAGCGCGAGGGCCACCATGCGGAGCAATAAGTTGGAGACGATTCGAGAGAAGCAAATGGCAACGAGTGGCCAGCTGGTCAAGGAACAGTGACGAAATTAAAGAAGACCTTTTGAAGCAATGTTAAACATTACCAGTAGAGGCGACGAACGGAGGAAGGGGATACGGCGCGCGCGGTTGAGGAGAGATTTCCGGGTTGCAGAAGTGACGAGGAGGAAGAGGTGTTGTACTGTTCACTCAGGAACCCGATCTATAAATCGCGACTCGAGCTCAGCGTCCGGCCTTTCCTCTTTTTCCCTTCCGTCACCCAACGATAACTCCATCCAAGATCGTCCAACACTCTCCATCAACCATAATCATCATGTCCGACAACGATTCCACCACAAAGAGCGAGTCGCCAGCCAAGGCCGAGAAGAAGATCGTCACCTTCACCGAAAAGGAAGAGATGGTCCTGAAGGTCGCCTGGCGCTGCCTCAAGTCGGGACCCCCTGAGGTAGAAGAACTACGCACCACGTCGTACGCGGAGCGCTGACAAGTCTAGATCGACATGGATAAGCTCACCAAGGCTGCCGGCTTCAACACCCTGAAGACCGCCACCAACACTTGGGGTCCGTTGTCGACTTCATCTTGTTCATGCGCGGACGGATTATGCTAATTGAGGAGTTCGTTCAGGTGTCATCAAGAAGAAGTTGTTCACCGATGTTGACAACAACACAACCGCACCCGGTAAGTCCGAATATCACGCGATCTCATCGCAAGTCTGACCGAGAACAACAGGATCCCCATCGACTCCCAAAGAACCCAAGACTGTCAAGGCCAAGAAGGGCACCCCTACCCCCAAGAAGCGTAACAAGAAGGCAGCCGACGAAGATGATGACGAAGACGATGACGAGGGCAGATCTGTTCTCGCAAAGAGAAAGAAGCCCTCTCCCGTCAAGAAGATGGTCAAGAGCGAGGACTCTGACGACGAGTAACGAGTCTGTACAAGCTCGAACCGGGAGTTTAGACAAGATCAAGGATTTGAGGATGGCCAGAAGGAAGAACTGGTGGTTAGCAGAGGCTGCAAACCCCTCCGCATATCATGAGAACGAGATTTAATCCCTCCAATTGATCAACGGCTCGTCGGTTCTGAACCTTTGTGTGCAGCTGCTGTCTTTGATGTCGGTCGTCTGACCCATGCGATAAGCGAGCAGACCAGCGTGAGCAATCATGATGCCGTTGTCGATGCAGAAGCGCTCGTCGGTGGCAAAGACACTTCCTCCACGCTCGCTCGCCATCATGCCCATCATGTCTTGTAGTCTTATGTTGCAGCCGACACCACCGACGATGAGAACCTGGCTTGCGCCCACATGAGCCATGGCACGCTCTGTGATTTCGACCAGCATAGCAAAGACAGTCTCTTGCAAGCTGAAGCACAAGTCTTCACGCGTGATGTCCTTCCCGGTCTCTTCATCCTTCCAAGGCTCGGTCTTGCCATTCTGACCAGCCTCCAGCTTCTTTGCCAATTCTTCAATACGGGCGAGAATGCCCGAGAAACTGACGTCCATGCCTTTGACGGCATATGGAAGCTCGACCAGGACGTCGCCCTTCTTTGCCATTTGTTCAATGTTGTAACCGGGAGCGGGATCGTTGCTGATAGCCAAGACGCGTGCAAACCTGTCCAGACAGTTGCCGACAGCGATATCCAAGGCCTCACCAAAGATGCGGTATCGTTGGGCACTGTATGCGATGATTTGAGTGTTTCCACCGGAGACATAAAGGACGACGGGGTTCTGGGCACCGGTGATGGCACGACCCATCTCGATATGGCCGACACAATGGTTTACACCGACAAGGGGCTTGTCCCAGAGCAGGGAGAGCATACGAGCAGCAACGGCAACGGCACCAAGAGGGGCGCCCATGCCAGGACCCTTGGTGAAGCAGATACAATCAATGTCGTCAACCTCGACGCGAGCCTGCTTCATAGCCTGCTTGACCAAACGAACGACCCAGCGACGATGGTGAGCAGCCGTGTCCTTTGGCAAGAAGCCAGAGCCGGGAGGCGAGACATAGGTATGGCGCAGGTTGGAGAGGATCTGAACCGGAGGGCTGTCGTGTTTTGCGGGAGCTGGGGATCCTTGCGGACTGTCGGCCTGAGAGGAGGGATGCAGGATGACACCGACGCCGAGCTTGTTGGCCGAGCCTTCTAGGCCTATTGAGATGGGCATGTTTGCTGTGGTATGGGACGGAAAGAAGACGGTCGGTGTTAAGGCACGGACTTGGCTTCAGAGGGAAGGGACTTTGACGGGCGGAAGCGCCAGCCGAACTGCGGAAAGTGTCAGCGCTTCAGACTGGCCTTGGCCGGACATGTTCACATACAAACCTACCAACCTCTGCAACGACTCTCCCAAGTCACTTTTTGCCCAATCGTTACCCCGTCGTCGCTTCGATGCCTTCTGCTGCTCTGCCTCTCCCCTGTTACTCGCTTCCACCGTCTCCGGGTTCTTCTGGCCTGCCTGGTACTACCCGTCCAAACTAGATTGCGGCTTTGGTCACTATCCTGCACCGTCTCGGCCATGACTTCTCCGCCAAACATCCTCGGTCTCATACTGTCAGCAGAAGACACTATGCTCCTCTGCTAGTCACCCATCCTCTCTTGTCTCAGTCGACCTCGCTTTGGACCTGCCGTCCACAGTCGTCCCCTCTTCTTGTGTCACCGCCGCCCCGCTTACCGCCTGAAGCGCTCAACTACCACGACCGAACATCCCACAGCAGCATTCTCGACACTCTGCGCTACAGTCACACATTCCATCATCGTACGCCTTGCATGTCAACCACCTTTACCTTCGCCCTCCAGCGCGCCTCTATCCCTCAGACTCGACCTCACCGCACCATCAGCACCAGCGAAGAAATCACTGCACCGGACTTTGCATTCAACTTCCGATTGAGAGGAAAAATGGTCTTTGAGACCCAGCGATTCTTGACGTTTCTCATCTACTATACAAGAGTCGTCAAGGGAGAAGAAAAAAAGTGGTATCACAAAAAGTTTTCGCCAGAAAAATGCTTCATCAGCTGCCGCCCTCGCTCTGGCCATGACTGGTTCCATGGCCTGCTGTGGATTGCCCGCCTGCCATTGCCACATCGCCGCTCGATGCTGTCCGCCTCAGATGCACCGCATGCTCGGCTGCTGGCTCCGCTAGCCTTCGCGGCGCCAGAATGCTCGCTCGGTAGCTGATGCCCAATGTGTCGTAGCAATCCATGGGATACACGACCGTCTCACCATCACTCTCGTCGTCAGAGTCGCCTATCACTCCTTTGCTCTGCACGAACATGCGCGGCTTGCGTTGTTCAATATACAAGCGTCCGTTACGACCATATCTTCGCCTGTACGCTGGTCTCTCATATCCTGCTTCTGGTGGCGGAGAGTTGAAGCGGAACATGGTCCGAAGTGGTTGTTCTTGTGCAGCGCTGACCGGTGTAGGCAGGTCTGCGTCTTTCATCTCGACATCCTTGACATGATCTTGTGATGTCTCTGATCGCAAGGATGCTGGGGGCGTTGGAAGTTGAATCTCTTCGATGCGTGGAAGATATCCAGACGCTGAAGAAGGCTCGGCCGGTGGAGTAATTGGACCCCAGGTGTTGTCCACCCAGTCCTTGTTCCACTTGCGATGCTGGCCAATCTTTTCTTCGACTGACCGCTGCACCGCCGCCGCCGCTTCTTCCTGAATGTCTGACAGTTGCACAAGATCGTTTTCTGGTGCACGGGCTGCTTCTGGCCTGCCGGGAAGACGCAAAGTCGTGGGTCGTTGTCCATCGGCCTTTGCTGGTCTGGGCTTGGGCGTGGGCTATTCAACATCAGCTCACGAAATACCACAACGGTAAGAAGCTGACTTACCCTCTGGTTAACAAGAAGTTCCTCATCTTCTCCCTTTTCTCCTTTGATCCCTTGTTGCACCTTGACCCTCTTCAACTCACTGCGCTGTTCGAACACCTTGCGTTCTGTCTCTATCCTGTCCTTGACCAACCGCTCGCGCTGATTGACAGTTATTAGAAGCTGCCTGGCATCTTCAAGTTCTCTTCTCAACTTCTTGAGCTTTTCGGTCACTTGTGCATCTCTACCTCTGGTCTTGCGAGCCTGACGTACTTCGCGACGTCTGAAACAGACATATGCGTCGTTGTCGTCAGTATCGGCACCGGTCTCGAACTTGAGATTCGACAGCAACGAGCGGTTGCCGTTCTGTACTCTCCTCGAACGCCAATGCTCGTAGACCTCTTTCGCCCATTTGCGAGCTTCTACAGAAAGATTTGTCTCGTCCTCTGGATCGTCAAAGTAGCCTTCGGCTTCCTCAAGTGTCAAGATGGGAGCGTTGGAAATGTTGGCGAAGGGATGATTCTTTTCTGACTTGAGTTCAAAAAAACTCATCGACTCCTCGAAGATGTCTTCAGAGAGTTTGTCTTGATCTTTCTTCGAAGTGTTGAAGTTCAGCAGAAAGACATCGTCCTCTTCGTCAATGTTGTACTGATGCCCAATACAGTCCTCGACCGTCGAACTGAAGCGAATGTAGGTAGCAGGTTCGGCAAACTGTCGCGGATACAATTGATCATAAGGAATACCACTGGATTTCGTCTCTGGAGTAGGAATAAAGACTTGGTTGACTTTCGCACCTAGCGACGCAGCGGCAGAGGCAGAGATGACCGCCTGGAGATGGTGTTCCGTCTCCTCTGCCTTTTCTACACCAGTCTCAACATGAGGTATGTGGCGTTGAGGGTCTTCATCGATGGCAAAGGTCTCTATCTCATTCTCCTTGACAACCTGAAGCGGATGCTTGGTCGAGAGTTTCCTCTGCCTGAAGCGTGCACCGGAGGCACGAGTGCTCTGCATACTCTCATGCAAAGTTGTGGTGGATGTGAAATTATGCAGGCAAAAAGGCTTGGCGCTGGATTAATGAAAAGCTGTCCTTGACGGAAAAATTTGCGTGTCGCGAAAGTGGAGGGACAGCGAGAGAGAAAAGAGGAAAAGTTCGCAAATGCCGTCAACGCAACGCAAATAATTAGTCAAAAGGACTTCAGTATTAAAATTGAGGCGCGACTTTGATGAACTTGTCGATTTTGTGATTTTTGGAGATGGCGTGAAAGCTGTGTCGATGATTGATGATTTCTGCGTCGTGCAGCGCGTGTCGCTTTGGCGTGGTTGACCTTCGAGAGGGTGAGGGGATTCTTCGTCGGGCGTTGTGGCATCTGTTTCCGCCCTTTGATCAAGCCCAGCCTAAAGCACTCTACTTGCCGCGGAACGCGCTTGCGCCGGGTCCGAACAGGCAGGAGCCACTTCACAATTTCTCCATTCAGCAGTGACATTCACAATGGACTAGTGGAACACGGGTAGAAATAGTCGACACAGCGGATGCGATCGCGATCTCTCAGTGACAGGTAGAGTCGCCCTTTCTCACACATGCCCTCTTCAGAATAGCAGAAGGTACCCGACCTGGTGTTGACTGCAGTATGAACAGCTCTACGCGATTCACTATCCTGACCTTGTTCTGCATTTATAGAAAGAGCCAGACTGCAGCTTCCCAGCATTGATTACTAGATCCATCACTAGCTTCGGACAATTGGCAAGTACAGAGGGCTTCCCCACCGTCGACTACGTGCATCAACGCGCTCGCTGCATCAACCTTGACATGGTTCATAAACACCTTTGAAGACTATCAACGACGTCTCAGGATGACTGTCCAAGACTCTATCGAACTCACACATGTTCCCTCGACGACAAAGTCTGCCGAATCATTACTGGTCTTCTTCATCACTGGCAACCCAGGCTTAATCGAGTACTACCGCACGTTCCTGACATTGTGCTTTGACAGCCTTCGCAACCGCTATTCAGATTATCGCATCAAAGTCGCAGGCACGAGTCTCCGTGGGTTTGAAGTTCAAGATAATGGCCATCGCTACAGAAACAATGACAATGAAATTGGACCGTACGATCTAGAGCAGCAGATCAAGCACATAGGCCAAATGCTTGAAAGAGCCATTGAAAGCCATGCAGATCCATCGTCATCTCCAAAGGTAGTGTTAATTGGTCACTCTGTGGGATCATACATTCTGCTTGAAGTCTTGCGACGACGGAAGCAAAGCCCAAATACGCAGCAGATCAGTAACAATGCTAAGATCATCGGTGGCATCTGTTTGTTTCCTACTGTCACCCACATTGCTAAGAGCCCTAGTGGAAGGAAGTTTAGCGTACGTCTTCTTCCCTGCTGTTTTCATACAAATTTAAAAAGAGGTTATCTGTCTCAGTATCCGCTCATACAACCCTCTCATGCCCGTCGCATCCATTGACTTGTGTCTCCCAGTTACTATTTGCTATGCCTTACTTCTATCTCATCGCTGGAGTGGTTGTACGCTTACTGTTCTCTTGGATCCCTTTCGCCGCGCTTCAAACCCTTGTCGGGCTCGTCACTGGCTTCCCAGCTCCAGCTGCAGAACCTACAACTGCATTCATCAAGAGTCCAAATGGCGTCAGACAGGCACTGTAAGTCAGAAGTCAATCGTCCATACTGAGTTTGAGTGTTCATTGTATTGCAATAGATACCTTGCTGGTCACGAGATGCTCACCATCACGACTGATATCTGGGATGACGAGCTCTGGGGCATCTCAGAAGCACAAAACTCGAGCAGCGACACGACGAAGCTGTGCTTTTACTTCGGCACCGATGACCACTGGGTTGCCGACGAGGCCCGAGACGAGCTTATCGCTGCTAGAGCCGCATCGAGTGAGGCAGGAGACCAAGACAAGCCCACCATGGAGATAGACACGCATGGCATTCCTCACGGTTTCTGTATAAGTAAGTCATATTGTGGTTACCTAATGAGGAGGATTCTGACCATAAGTCAGAGCATAACGATCTGATTGCAGAGAGGGTGGACAAGTACATTGAGGAATTGATGCAAACTCTCGTATGATTCGATTACCCAATCTCCGACCTTTTTGAAACACATAGTGATAACCCTCCGCTATGGATCACATGCTACCGAAAGTCACACTGGAGGCAGGGCTGACCGTACCAGTGAACGCTGAGGCAGGGCGTCTCGAGCTTGGCTGGGAGGAAGGTCCCAGCGAAAAGCTGCGGTAATTGACTCAATCGACTCGAACTCGTGGCAGGCTACCACTTTTGAGCGACAGGGCTTAAGCAAAGAGTGTCCGCTCTCTTCTGCGTTTGTGTTTTTGCGATGCACAACCTCCAGATACACAGGTTTTACTGCTCTCACCTTGGCTTGTCATCTCCAAGCCAGCACTCAATCAATATGGTCTCTCCTTTCCGTCGCTCGTCGTTCATACCTACTAGTGCTGACCGTGGAGCGCAAAAGTCGAATGTCATCAGCTCGCCAATACAGGCGCCGCGCGACCACAGAAGACCTGTTCACGTGGCTTCAAGTAAGGACAATGTTGGAAGCGAATTTGGGAAGTCGTTCTTTGTCAGGTGTCCTCGGTCTTCATCCTGCGGATCACTCACGCCAATACTTGAGGAAGATACAACAGCCATCCTGGCACCGCCAGCAGTGGATACTGATATGACTAACTTCCTCGAGACTGGCAGTTCACAGTCCTCAGGTGCCAGTAATGATATGCCAATGGTGCTCGATAATGACTCTTCTTCAGTAGCCAGCTCTACCACTCTT